>NW_024387414.1:1137594-1202594 GCF_900408965.1 Simochromis diagramma | reverse complement strand
TTTGCTTCTCGGTGCGCTGTGACCTGAAAACATTGTTTGGAGCGTAAACATCAGAAACGTGCAGATGTAAAGAGTCCGATGTTAGAGGAGCTGCGCAGAGACCCGACAGACAAATTCAGCTTTGGTTTCAGAGTTTTTGGTGGATTGTGTTTTTGTCGCGACGCCGACGCTTTACACACACGTGTTGAGGAGATCGATGATGGGTTTATAGCATGAACTTATTCGCTGGAACGTTAAGGACAATTTGCTGCACAGCAAACAGACAGGTTTATCCTACCACAGAACAATAAGAGGAGCTACGAGCTCTCCCGCGCTCCGGGTGTGGATGCCAGAACACTCTGCACGCTTTGCAGACTGCTGAACATCACACATCCTATCACTACACAATCGATTATACACCTCTGAGCATATATGGTTAAATATTTCCTGATACAAATGACAATAATAAAATCTAAACCCATCAATCGATATCGGAGTCAAGTAGCATCAAGGCTCCGCCTACCTCAGGTAACAGGTGTGTTTCTGCTCCGTCTGTAGGTGACGCCGCGGAAGACGAGCTGCTGTCCACCCGCCTGCCTCCCGACCGCCACGCGACGCTGCCCCTGGCAAACACACACACGCAGTCTCAGCCACACATACACACACACTCCCCGACACACTACCCCACCTTCCCCGGACAGTGACGCACACACTCACACAGGTGCGTGTGGACTTTGAAGACACACACAGGACCCACATGCATGCAGACACACACACTGGACACTCCCTCCTTATATCTGACAGCCCAACATCACACCTCACAGGATGGAGGGACGCTAACAGCACGCCGTCCCGAGAGCGCACTTCCTGCGGCTGCATCCTGCTGTGTGGCGTGAGGACTGAAAGCTCTCAGCTTCAAACCAGAGACAGAGTGAAGATTGTACGGACGTTTTTATACTGAATTTCTACCGCAGCTTCCTTTTGAAATCACAACAATAAAGAGGAAATGAGCGGCAGCCCGACACGCACACGTGGACCGACGCAGGCCTGTTAGCGTCCTGCTGCTCGCTCAGCTGCTTCCTCCTCCTCACACCAAACATCAGTCTGCCGTCACCTGTGTGAAGATGTGTTTTGATCTTTATTTGACCCGCCCACAGTCACACGCCAGCGTGGCTACTAGAATAAGCAAGAATTCAGTTATTAACTGACAGAATTTATTTACACCTCAGAAAATTAATTCGTAATTGTTCGATTTGCTTGTTAGGTCTGACGCCTTTAACCGTTTCCAGGTCCGAATCCTCCTTCAGTCCTAAAATCAGGGAAACTGAGGAACAGCTGAGGGTGGAAAACAGTCCAATAAAACATCTGTGCAGCTGTTCGCTCAGCTGTGACAATAAAGTTTAATCAAAAGGAGGATTTATGAGGTGAGCAGGAAGAAAGCTCGCTCTCTGGCTGAAGGATTTAAAAAAGACTACAAAAGCACAGTTCATGTCATAGACTGTATATAAAGGATGGATGTAGCTGCCCAGATGTGACCCTGATGGGATATGACGTCACCGCAGTGAAACGTGGACCAGCAGCTGAGAGCTAAACGTCAGCGCTGATGCCACTTTTTAGCTCTGTCCATCTTTCTTTACAGTCTGCACAGCGAGTTTACGCGTCGGGCTCTCGGCAGCGCCGACCGAGCTCGGTCACTCAGATGTCTCGGGCTGCTTTGGATCTCTCGATGATCCCGAGCTCACTCTGAAGTCAGACGCTGAGAGTTTTTAAACGCGTGCTGTGCGTAAATAGAGCTGATCAACAGCTGCACAGGACCTGGAAGAAGTTCTCTGAGGTCATCTCTTAACAAGCAGATCATCTTTAGGCTTAAAGTAAAAGAAGTCAACGCCACGAATGTCATCATATAGAAACCTTAGGCTGCTTTAAAGCATATTCAGGCCCACGTGGTTGCATTACTGTGGCTCCCTGCACAGCTTAGGTTGTTTTTTTATAGTGACAAAACTATGAAACGCCAACATTTGGTCAAATTTCCAGTTTTTATGGATGTGGGAGGATTGAAGCGATGTATGATCCTGCTGCACGGTGCCTTAACAGCACCACGAGGACTGTGAAGACACGCGTGTGAAGAACACGTTTATCACATGTGGATGAATGCCTTTGATTTCACTGGTAGACGTGACTCCGCAGCTCCAGGATCTGCTCACCGAGCCCTGGCTGCGGCGTTTCTTATCGAGTGATTCCTGAGCTCTCCGGGATGTGTCTTATTGCACCTTGGTCTTTTTACACACAGCGGGGTTCTCATCATCCACGGGTTTTAGGGACATTTGCCTGTCAGTAACTGATGTTCACTGTCCTTACATTTCATTGTTCACTTCTCACTTTTCCCTCTGACAGATGGAAACTCTCAGCCTCTCTGCACGGGTAGAGTTCGTCAGTTTGAGCCTCACATTTGTGTTTCTTCTGGTCCGTAGCCATGTGTGAAGAACTGGTACCTCCAAATCTGAGGCCACGGTTCTGAGCAGGAAACAGGTGGAGTCCCTCCGTACGGGTCAGGGAGGTGTAGCTCCGCCCAGTTCTTTAAGAGCTCTTGGGCTGTTGTTCACAGCAGATCACAATACGGATCTGAAGTGATGTGGATGCCGTCGGTCTTACCCTCACCTTTGACCCTGAGCTGTGTTGTAGATACTGTGAGGCTCCTCTGAAGGAGGAGCTCAGTCTTTCAGGAGGAGGTCAGAGTGTAGCGTCCTTCACACTGGAAGGAGGCAGTGTGAGGTGTTTGGGAGGAGGCCAGACTCAGGACACAGTTTGTGTCTCTGAGCTGGCCTCGTGCTTCCCCAGAAGAGCTGCACCAGTTTAAGCCTGATGGACTGCTGCCTCCAGATAAGCTGTGGAAAATCGATTTGTGGGTGTAAAATAGGAAAATGTGTTCAAACACTGACACGAGTAGAAGTGGAAATAACACAGGTTAGGTTTCACTTCTGCCCTGAGGTCACACCAGAGGCTTCACTGGGTCCCTGAGGTAGTCTGCGATATGACAATAGAGAAACCCTGAAGCTGCAGCAGTGCTGGCATCAGCAGACAGATAGCAGCACAGTTAATCACACACGGCCCGTTTTTCTGCTTCCATTGAGTCCGAATAGTCCAGGTGGTCAGGACGTTCTGTTGGATAGCACAGCCATCGTTTCTGTCATCAGTAATATGAGCAACGACCAGCCGGGAGCACGGCTCAGACGCACCACAGGGCGCTCCATTTGGAAACTAAAGTTCTTCAAACTTATGTGGAGGAGCTCAGAGCGATGCCTGAACGGGTCGAGGCTGGTTCTGGATTGGTTATTGATCGTTATCGATGGCGTCAGAGGAGAATGGCAGGTGCTGCCTTTGCCTTCTCTCACACTGAGCTGTACAGGTGAGGTGGAGGTGGGGAAATTCCAGGACAGCAGATGCACGTCAAGGTTTTTCCACCGTGGGCTCCGATCAGCTTTCAGCCGCTGCCTTTTGACTCCGCCCTCATCTTTTTTCAGGCTTTTTTTCCGCGTCATACCCGGACTGTGACGAAGCTGGATTCCTCCTCTGTCACTATCATTAGCTGTTCTTCCATCACTGAAACATGACAGGGCTACGAATTCCATCTGTCCTCCACATGATGGAAGCTGTGTACATATCTGCTATTTATTTCATGTGCATTTGAGAGTGTGTGTGTGTGTGTGTGTGTGTGTGTGTGCGCGCGCGTGTGTGTGTGTGTGTGTGTGTGTGTGTGTGATTACTGGAACATGTGTTCATATAAAATACACACACACTCTCTGTTGGACCTTGTGATGTAGAAGAAGCTGCTCCACCTTGTCAGCGTGGATCTTCATGAACCAGAAGAAAGCGTTTTTGATCCCATCCTGCACCGCCCCCTCACGCCGTGTCCATCCGTCCGTTCGCTCATACATGTTCACGCCTGTGCCGCGCTGCAGTTCATCTTTGTAGCAGGAGGAATCGTGCAGAGGGGTGTTTCATAAAGAAGGAGCAGGACAGGCCAGACTTAAAGCTTCATGTTTGTCGAAGAATAAAAGAAAACTTTGACCCTGAAAAGATCTCTGCTTTGAGGGCCGCGTCTCATGGTAGCACAGGAATGTCGTGTCACATTATCGTGCTAAATCCGGCGTATTGGGCTGATTCCAGCCTGTTTGTTCGGTTTCCTGCTGAGACTCGAGTCTTTATGAAACCCCCTTCTGGCCTCACACACCTAAGTGCTCGGTGGAAGCGCTGAGTGATGGACGAGGCTGGGAAGCGAGACGGGAAGCAACGGCTTCCCTGCAGCAGTCGTAGTGTGTCTGTGATTGTAGTGTCATCTCCGGCCGTGACCGCCCCTCAGCTTTGTAACCGATGACAATAAATGCCGTTTCCACCCGCTCACACTGTCCACACAAAGTGCATGTTTTAGAGAAAATAAAGTTCATTGTTACTGAAGGATGCGGCTCCCTGCTGTGATGTCAGTCCTTAAATTTTGTTTTACCTCTTATTTTATTATTTTATTACATTTTGAAGCTGCTTGTAAAATATTCAATATTAAGTTTTTTGTGTATCAGATGATTTAACGATGAAAGATCTGACAGTTGTAGGTAGAAACCCAGTGATGGTGGTGCGAGGGAAGAATGAAATGAAAGGTTTAGCTCACAGCACAGAGGATCTGCCTCCTCCCAGATATCTGTGGGTTTTGGATTTTTGCATATTTGTCACATTTATGTGTTTCAGGTCATCAAATGTTCAAATTAGACAAAATGATGCCAGTGATGACAAGATGCAGCTCTTCACGATGGTTTCTTTTATTAAAAGAAAGAAAGCTTTCCAAACCTGCAGTGTATGAGAAAGTGAAGCTAACTAACAACCCTCCAGCCTTGGCAGCCTTCAGTGAGTCTTTCACATGGATGGGGGAATTTCACTCGGACACTCGTGACACATTCACACTGGACTTGCTTGCTGGTGTGTTTGGGATCATCCTGCTTAAGCAGAGTGCTTCCTCGTGGCTCCATCAGCTACACCAAGTCTATAAAGCTCAAACTAAGAAACCAGGACGGGGCAAATGCTTCGTCACAGGTTCAACTCCAGCTGATTTCTGCTACTGATCCAGGAGCTCACATATGTGAATCTTTTCCAGTTTATCCTCTAAAAATGAAGCGTCGCAGGACAAATGGTATAAATGTGTCTTTGTTTTTGGATCATTTTGTGAATTTAGATTTTTTTCCCTGCCTGCGCCCACCCTCTGCCGTCGGTGTGAGTCTGTGAGGATCCAGCAGGGGGCAGCAGCGCTCACGGGCTCAGTGAAGGCAGCGGGGGAAGAAGAGGCGGCAGGAAGCGCTCACACAGCCGCTGACCTGCAGCTCCGCTCTCACCTGAACCTTTCTGTCCTCGCTCACCTGCGCCGTGTGACCACGTGACCCGCCGACATGGGCCGGAAGGTGACCGTGGCTACCTGCTGTCTGAACCAGTGGGCTCTGGACTTTGAAGGCAACTGTGAGCGGATCCTGAGGAGTGAGTGAGACCGCAGCGCGAGCTCAGGCCGTGGCCCAGCCAATCACGGCCACGAACAACTCTGCTTTTCATAAAACGTATGACGCGTTATCCCCGTGCGTGGGTCTGCTGCCACTCGGTAATAATAAAACTTTCAGCTCGCTTTATTTCGATTCAGTCTGTGGGAGGTGAGTCACCCACGCGAGTGATCCACGCTCACTGCACATTTCAGCAAACACGCATCAGCAACATGAATCAGTAATAACAAAGAATCCACGCGGCATCATAGCAAAACTACGAGGTGTGTCTGTGCGTGTGTGTGCATGTCTGTGTGTGTCTGTGCGTGTGTGTGTGTGTGCGTGCGTGTGTCTGTGCGTGTGTCTGTGCGCGCGCGCGCGCGTGTGTGTCTGTCTGTGTGTGTGTGTGTGCATGTCTGTCTGTCTGTGTGTGTCTGTGCGTGCGCGCGCGCACGTGTGTCTGTGCGTGTGTGTTCCTGTGCGTGTGTGTGTCTGTGCATGTCTGTCTGTCTGTGTGTGTGTGCGTGCGTGTGTCTGTGCGTGCGTGTGTCTGTGCGTGTGTGTGTCTGTGCGTGTGTGTGCGCGTGTGTGTTCCTGTGTGTGTGTGTGTCTGTGCGTGTGTGTGCGCGCGTGTGTTCCTGTGCATGTGTGTGTGTGTGTGTGTGTGCGTGTGTCTGTGCGTGTGTGTGCGCGCGTGTGTTCCTGTGCATGTGTGTGTGTGTTCCTGTGCATGTGTGCGTGTGTGTGTGTGTGCGTGTGTCTGTGTGTGTGTGTGCGTGTGTCTGTGCGTGTGTGTGTTCCTGTGCATGTGTGCGTGTGTGTGTGTGTGTGTGTGCGTGTGTCTGTGCGTGTGTGTGCGCGCGTGTGTTCCTGTGCATGTGTGTGTGTGTTCCTGTGTGTGTGTGTGTGTCCAAACCAGGACACTGATGAAAAATCAAACCATCGTAGTTTTGTCAGAAAGATCTTTAAAGGACTCGATCTGAAACCACGTCACCTCCAAGTCAAAGGTCATGTCTTTCACAGTGGACCCTCCACTGTGAAAGACACCCAGACATTTCTGTACGAGTTGATGGAAAAACAGGAAAACACAGCTAAAAGTTCCAAATCTCCTTTATAGTTTCTAAAACTGTTTATTGGGCCAGATTTGAGTTTCAGCCAGGCCGATCCCAGCCCCTGGGCCTTATGTTTGATACCTCTCTCCTAGCTGCGTGGAGGCTCTGACCCGGGTGAAGGGTTGTCGGAGTGTCCTGAGTGTGTGTGGACACAGGCACACACAGACCAGCCGTGGCTGCTCTGACTAACAGTGGCTGAGTCGTCTGCACGCTGTGGGTTACTGCAGGTGGACGAGTCACATGACACGAGCTCGCGATAAGAAAATAAATAAAGCTCATGTTAAATTATTCGTTCTGTCACAGGCTGATTATCAGAGTTATCTGTGATATCAGGCAGGTGTGTGTGATACTGCAGTTCTCCCGTCTGCCTGCAGGTATCGAGGAAGCCAAAGCTCACGGAGCCAAGTACAGGCTGGGTCCAGAGCTGGAGATCTGGTACGATTCTTTTACGTCCTTATTAAACTCACGCGTCATCTGTTGGTCCAACTCTTCTTCTCTGCTTTGTTTCAGCGGCTACGGCTGCGCAGACCACTTCTATGAGTCGGACACGCTGCTGCACAGCTTCCAGGTCCTCAGGAATCTTCTGGAGTCTCCCGTCACTCAGGACATCATCTGTGACGTGGGGATGTGAGTGTTCAGAGTGCAGCGCGAGGCTTTGGCTCCACCTGCTGGACGTGATGTGGCGTGCACCTGTAACGTCTCCTCTCCTGCAGCTCTGACTGTTTCTTGTCCTTTCAGGCCCATCATGCATCACAACGTGCGCTACAACTGCCGCGTCCTGTTCCTCAACAGGTACGTCAGCAAAGCCACACCTCCTCCTCCAGGTCGTAGTCTTCCTCCACATGGAGCTAAACAAACACTTTGCTTCTTCATCATAGAAAAATCCTGCTGATCAGGCCCAAGATGCTGATGGCCAACCACGGGAACTACAGAGAGGTGCGCTGGTTCTCCCCCTGGAACAAGTTACGGTCGGTCACTCTGCAGTTCAGCTTTAATCTGTCAGGCGTCTGCAGGTGACCACGTGTCCCTAAACGTGGGTGTGTCTGATTGGTTCTTTCAGGCAGGTGGAGGAGTATTTCCTGCCCCGAATGATCCAGGAGGTGACAGGCCAGGTAACCTCTGCCGTCGCAGTTACCAGCTCATGTCTGGTGAGAGGTTCTCGTCTGAATTCTGTCGCCTCGTTCCTGTTTGCAGGACACCGTCCCCTTCGGTGACTGCGTGCTCTCCACGAAGGACACCTGCATCGGCACTGAGATCTGCGCTGAGCTCTGGAACCCCGACAGGTGGGGAGAGGCTGCCAGCAGGTGCGATGGCGCTCGCTCGCTCTCCTGCTAACGTCTGTCCTCTCCTCAGCCCTCACATTCAGATGGGTCGGGACGGCGTTGAAATCTTCACCAACTCGTCCGCAAGCCACCACGAGCTCCGCAAAGCTGACCAGAGGGTCAACCTGATCAAGGCGGCCACCACCAAGGTACGCGCTCGAATACGAGGCCGAGCACTGAGCGCGACGGGGCAGTGTTGTACGTGACGCCGTCTGCTGGTGACGTTGCAGAGCGGAGGAATCTACCTGTACGCCAACCAGAGGGGCTGTGACGGAGACCGCGTCTACTACGATGGCTGCGCCATGGTGGCCATTAACGGTGACGTCGTGGCGCAGGGAGCGCAGTTCTCCCTCGATGATGTGGTACGTGAAAAGGTTTCCTGTCATGTATGTCCTGCTGGAGGTTAAACATGACGATGAGCTCGGTGTGTGCGCAGTGATCCCGAAGCTCAGGTGAGATCAGCAGCAGCAGCTCGTTTCAGACACAGGAGCACCTGACAGGCCGAGGACGCGATGATGTGGGATTAGTTTGAATTTCGATTCATGCAAAGCTCCTCAGGTAGAGGAGGGGCTGTTTTAGGGAAGTGTTTCCTGTGCTGCACCGAGACTGCAGGTGAAGGTGTCGGACCGATGTGTGTGTCGCAGCCACCAATCACAGCCAAGCTTTTAACAGACTGATGGATGTGCGACCCTAAACCAACCAAACGCAGCTGCCTGTGTGTAGCTTTCATTAAGACCAAGAAAAGTTTAACCTGTTCTGTGAGGCTTTTTATCAAAACCTGCGATGAAGAGTGTGTGTGTGTGTGTGTGTGTGTCTCTGTGTGTGTGTGTGTGTGTGTGTGTGTGTGTGTGTGGTAGGAGGTGATTACGGCCACTCTGGATCTGGAGGACGTTCGCAGCTACAGAGGAGAGCTGTGTCAGCCTCAGCTGGTGAGAGAGCGCCCCCTGCTGTCCAACCTGTGAACAGCACGAAGCTGCGTTTGTGTTTTTCTCTGTTATCAGCTCAGTTTCTGTGATGACCTGTGACCAGCAGTGACCATAGTTGACCAGCTTGACCTCCACATCATCACAGGTTCTCAGCTCCTCCCGCAGCTGCTTTGACCTTTGACCCATCCTCAGTGAGCGCTGCAGAGCTCTGAGGATGGGAAGCAATAAGATTTGCTTGATTTAAAAATGTAAAACCTTGATAGTGTTCGAGTCCCTGTAGGTGTTTCAGAGTCACAGAGCCACGAACGCTCGACCACGAGCCTTCAGCCTCGTGGTCGACCTTCAATCCAAACCAATCAGCGCATTAACCTGCTAACAGGCTGATGCTTTACACTGTGAGGCCAAGACCAATAATACAGGCAGACGACCTATGACAGGTCGTCCCCCCCACAGCAGAGCTCGTGTTAAAGGTCATGCAGAGGTCACCTGTGAGTGGCGGTGCTGGATGAATGTCAGGTGCTGACGGTGTTCATCTCTCGTGTTTCTCCCTGTGGAAGGAAAGTGACTTCAAGCCTTGTCACAGGGTCAAAGTGGACTTTTCTTTGTCCGGCTGTGACGACGTCTACCTGCCCACCCACCAGCCAATAGAATGGCACTTTCACACACCAGAGGAAGAGATCAGGTACGTTTAAATGAAGCTTCTGTAAAGCTCCCAGAGAGCCTCTCTTACAGCTGTTTGCTGCCGCGTGCTTCAGTTTAGGGCCGGCCTGCTGGCTGTGGGACTACCTGAGGAGGAGCAGCCAGGTGAGGAGGACAGGTGTGAGGTCATCTTTGGCTACATTGAGAAGTGTGTGGTTTGGGCCTCTGAGCTGTCTGCTCGTTTGTGTTCAGGCTGGTTTCCTGCTGCCTCTGAGCGGCGGCGTCGACAGCTCCTCCACCGCCTGCATCGTCCACTGCATGTGCGTGCTGCTGTGCCGGGCTGTCGAGGGCGGCAGTGAGTACCCTCCAGAGATGCTGTTTATATGTTCTGTTGTATTGGTCAATATTAACCTGTGCAGATCTTCAGTCGGAGCATTTTGAGCCGAGCGTTCAGAGTAAAGAAAATCTGAGGGTTTCAGGAGATAAACAGGAAGCATTTGTGTGGAGGAGCAGCTCCCAGGATGAGCCGAATGATGTAACTTCCTGCCTGCTGGTCTGTCTTCCTCACAGACAGTCGAGTGCTGGAAGACGTCCGCAGGGTGGTCGGCGACGAGTCGTATCATCCGCAGGACCCGAAGGAGCTGTGCGCTCGCGTCTTCACCACCTGCTACATGGCGAGCGAAAACTCCTCCGAGGACACGCGCAACAGGGCCAGAGACCTGGCCAATCAGATCGGCAGGTAGGAAGCAGGTAGATCCATGGTGAAGACCACGACACTGAGAGGCTCACAGGAACAGTTCTGACTCGTCCTGTCTCCTGCAGCACGCACATGAACATCAACATAGACGTGGCGGTGAAAGGCATTCTGGGTATCTTCTCGGCGGTTACCGGACGGTGGCCTCAGTTTCGTGCGAGCGGGGGAAGTGCGAGAGAAAACCTGGCTCTGCAGAACGTGCAGGTCAGAAGCTGCAGATGTTTGTGGCGTGCAGCGCCTCTGACGGTTTAACCGCGGCGTTCACGTAACGCCATCGCGACCCGGCTGAACTTTGTCACAGTGTTCACTTCCTGTGTGTGTTCCCAGGCTCGGGTCAGGATGGTCCTGGCTTACCTGTTTGCCCAGCTCAGCCTGTGGGCTCGGGGCAGACCCGGGGGCTTGCTGGTGCTCGGCTCTGCTAACGTGGACGAGAGGTACCCGCCGCCGTGTTCGCCGTTTTCACTGTTAGTGCGGCTCACGCAGCATATAGAATAACAGGGCGTCGTCCTGCTCAGCCTCACAGGTTATTTCACCAAATACGACTGCTCGAGCGCCGACATCAACCCGATCGGAGGCATCAGTAAGACGGACCTGAAGCGCTTCCTGCTGCACTGCGCCGAGCGGCTGCAGCTCACTGCTCTGAGAAGGTAAGGCCACGGGGGTCTGCGCCTCTGCAGCCCCCCCCGGCTGCAGCTGCGGTGTGCTTTCACACTGGAGTTATTTCTCAGAGACGCAGCATCTCGTGTGGTTTTTCAGTTTGTCAGTGGTTTTGGTTTCCTCTGCAGCATCCTGGCAGCTCCGCCCACCGCCGAGCTCGAGCCGCTGACAGACGGGCGAGTTTCTCAGACCGATGAGGTGAGACGCAGACGGGAACGGGCCTTCATCACTCTGAGACTTCAGAATGAAATGAGTTTGTATGACAGACATGATTGTTGCCGCGAAGCTCCTGCACACAAACCTCAACCCACCAACTCTGCTGCTCAGCACAATTCCAAAGCCCTGCAGCGTCTTCATCCTGCTGTATATTTTAGGGCTGCCGCGATTGGTCGACTATCAAAATCGTCGACGACTGATTTAACAGTCGACACATCGTTTGAAGCTTTGTAAGATCCTGAGAGACGCAGGAATAAGTAGCAGGATTTAAGAGTGTAATAACGGACTGAAACAGAAGATGGCAGCACTGCATGTACAAGGATGCCAGCTGTCGTTAAACCCCGAAGAAGAAGCTGTGTTAGTTTTAATGTTACTCTTATTATTCTTTCTGGGTCACAAAATAAACGTTTAACATATTTTCAGGCGAGAATGTAGCTGTGTAAACCTCAAATATCTGCTCAGTTTATCAAGACACCGCATATTTTCAAAAGCGCTCCGACGTTTTCGGAGACGTCTGTTACCCACTAGCTCGATAGCTAGCCGGGGGCTAGGTCACTAGAGCCGTGAGAACACCGGACTCCCGGCAAATCGTTTTCAAACCCACCGCCGTCTTTCGCTACTCAGGTTAAACATGATATATGAGTCACTTAGATAACTTAAAATGTTATTGTTTGGCTTTTTTTAGTATTTTATTTGTTCCTGAGTAAATCGGTTTGGCTGAGATTAAAGTTATAGTTTTTACACAGCTGAATAAACGTCAAGCAGACAGCTGATTATCAGAAGTGTGAGATGCTGGAGAATTTACTCCGGTGTCCCGTTATATTTTAGATAGCAAGGAGTTTATTAAACTTCACTGAAACAATCTGCAGATTTCATTAAAATTTAATAAACTATCATCTTGTCTTTATTTTTAGTTAGCACCTTAAACACTTACAGCTGTAAGCTAATGATAGTTATATAAGAGCAGATGCTGCTGGTGCGATAAGCTGTACGTCCAGTGGATGATGATCTGATTAGTCGACTATCAAAATAATCGTTTGTGGCAGCCCTAATATATATTATATTGTATATCTCCCAGCATGCCCCTCTGCTCATAGCGAGAGTAAAATGACTGAGTGCAGCTAAAGTTCAGTCCACGATTTAACCACTTAAGAGTCCGCTTTACTGTAACACTGTGAATATGAGCGTGCAGTATGACGTAGAGGAGGGGCCCCTGCAACCATCAGGCCCCCCGGCGGGCTGAAGCCTGTTTGCACACAGGCGACAGGAAGCTAACTGCAGCTCGCTGCTGACTGCAGGCGTCTTTATAAAGTCCAAAGATGTCAGCGTGAAGTGTTCTGCTAGCATCACGTCATGACTGCTATTAAAGACTGTTAGCGCTGTTTGTGCTCCCCCCGCAGGCCGACATGGGGATGACCTACTCTGAGTTGTCTGTGATCGGACGACTGCGGAAGATCTCCAAGTGCGGCCCCTTCAGTATGTTCTGTAAACTCATTCACACGTGGAAGGACGCCCTCTCGCCCTCAGAGGTCAGTCTGAGCGGTCACAGGTATGAAGGTCGTGTCCCCAGCAGCCTAACCTGAAGCAAGCTCGTGGTTTTCCTTCAGGTGGCCCAGAAGGTCAAGCGCTTCTTCAGGATGTACTCGGTGAACCGCCACAAGATGACCACGGTCACGCCGTCCTACCACGCCGAGAGCTACAGTCCTGACGACAACCGCTTCGACCTCAGGCCTTTCCTCTACAACGCAAGCTGGAGCTGGCAGTTCAGGTGCATCGACGACCAGGTGAGCATCATCGCGTTTCTCTCCCGGTCAGAGCGAGAAAAGATGATCAGAGGAGCGGCGCGTCGATGAAGACCAGCTGTGAGCAGGTGTTTCTGTTCTTCCAGGTGACCCAGATGGCTGCAAACACGGCGAAGCGCTAAGAAGCAGAGGTCATCGGCCCTTCGTGACTCCGATGACCACGAAGACGTCCCGCTTGATCAAAGCCGAAGACCACGGATGATGCTTTTGTGCTTTCCTGACCTCAGTGACATTAATAACAACTGTGGTCCCTTCAAACAACCATTTACACAGAGTGAAATCAAACGCCTTAAACCTGCATTCTTTCTGGCCCCCAGCAGGGGGCGCTTCCTCTTTAATGGTCTCAGGTGTGATTGAATCAAACATTCTGGAGATGATGGTCCCCTTAGAGTCAGAAAGGAGCAGGGGGGCGTCCTGTGTCCATCGTTTATCTACAGTCTGTGACAGACACACAATTCTTCTGCTTGTTTTTCTCTCTTTGTGTGTTATTGTGCAGCTTTGCATCGCCCCTGATTATTTCTGAGTCTGTCCTCCGTCCGGTTTGTTTTGATCTTGTTCTGTGTAAAATTTAAAGATACAGGATCATCTCAAGTGTCCACGTGTGAAATAAAAGATCTCTTGATTGTGTTTTTTTGTCCTGTATGTGCCGCAGTCAGAACACTGCGTACAGGTTAGGGTTAGACCTGTCGTCAAAGAGGCCACGCCCCTATTCATGCAAACTTTAAGCCTTAATACAATTTAAACAGCTGAGTTATAGAAACATGCAGTTGTTATGAAGGAGGAAATGATCTCTGCAGACCGAACCAGCCTGGGTGTCGCAGTCGTCGTGCCAGCAGGTTGCTGAAGAAGCGCACAAACCACGGCGAGCTTCTCGTCTCAGCTTATTCTTCAGCATAGCTGTTCATATCTGTGGCGTGACGTGGATCAGATACAGGTGGTTGTGGGACATTAGAGGACAGCGTGGCATGTCTGAGGGGACGAGGTATTTCATAGTAAACCGTCGTGGTTTGTTTTGGTATTTAAAGCTACACAATCTTAGTCATTTCAAAATTACACTTACTAAAAAACTGAAAGTAGCGCCTTTAACTCGAGTCAGTCTTTCACCGTTTAGCTAAAGTCACATGACAATAAGGTCAAAGTGTTTATGAAGAGGTCAGGTGGGGATGGTCCTGTGTTAATCCTCACGTGTGTGAGAAATATCTGGCTGCCATGTTTGTTCTGTCAAACTGACCGTAGCCAGGGCGATCCAGGGTTTACGTCATACGTGACTGTGAGCGAGGCAGGGGGCGTTCAACACCACCAACATTAAGATCCCAGGAACTTTCCGTACCTGGGTGATCAAGCGTGCATGAAGGCTTCACGTGGCGAGCAGCTCAGACTCGGTTCCTTTTGCTCTCACAGGTTTGTCTGCATGCAGAGAGCTTCGTTAATACATGAGTGACCGTTTCACCGCCGTTAACGTGGTTTTAACGAAGGCGACATTATTAGCACTGCAGGTTCCTTCGTTTCACCCTGATGGAATAATTCCCAATAACTGCTTCAAATACACGATGCTGCTCGTTTCTACATGTACTGATGACGTCTCTATTTGAAAAACAAAAAAATCCCTTTTTTACTAAAACCACACTGATGCTTGGAGGACTGCAGAGAGGCGGCTCGCATCCATTCCCACAGCTCAGAGCTCGAGCTTACATGATATTTGTTACCCATCATAAACTCAGGTGTTGTCATTTTCCTGACTCAGGCTTCTGAAACCCGGCACGTCCTCTTCTGAGCTCTGCCTCAAGAGCTCAGCGTTCGGTTTCTGAGGAGGAACCCGACATCCGGAGGTAGTTTCATCATGACGTGACCTTTCTGTTGTGGTGCTTAAACTCTCCCGCTCATTAGACTGTGGCGCTTTCATGACATGCTGTTAATCTGTTAATCTGTTAATCTGTCTTTTGAACTCTGCTATGGTGCAGCAAAGAAGTCTCCATCATGGACTGTACATAAAAGATGGAAGCAAGGCAAAGTCCTCTTTTAACGTCTTAAAATGGGCGTGGCTGAACTGAATGACCACAGATCAGAGACACAACGTGGCCGTGTCCTAAAAATGTATCTCAATGTGTCCATAATTTACTAAATGAATATCACACTGTGTTAAAGAAGCCTTGAAACTACTGAGGGGTGTACTGCAGATGAAGCTGAACAAAGCCAGGCTTCCTCGGTCTGCACTGGAACATCCGAGCCTGACGAGCCCAGTTGTAAGTAAGCTATTAAGACTCGACTGTACACCGTGTTCGTGTTTTCCTCGGTCTGCACTGGAACATCCGAGCCTAAGAGCCCAGCGTAAGAAGTTATCAACTTCCTGTTAAACCTGTTCTTGGCTTCTTTGTGTGGGTCATGTGACTCTTCTACCATCAGAGACGTTATCTGATGATGATGTAATGGTGATTAAAAATCTGTGCGTAAACTTTGCACGGAGATTAAATCTAAAGATTTCTACCCAGAGCGCTGAAAGAGAGCCGAGGCCCACTACAAGGAGCCGATGATGAAATCAGTTAATCACCTTTGGGGGAAAATAAATGATGTGACAGGTTTCTTTCATGCACTTAGGTTATCTAAAAATAATCTTGTTTTTCATCTCAGTAGGGCAAAATAAATATGATGAATACAAAGTGAAGATCACTGATATCAGGATTCTGTGTTAGCTGCAGGCCAAAGATGTCAAACTGATTTTACACGTTGGGCCACATTCAGCACGCTCTGGTACCGACGTTTAAACACACGTTTAATCCCCGAGATGTCCGAACACGTCTCAGATACACGATGAAGAAATCTGACAGCACGACTCTTTGGGATGAAATAAGAAATCCAACAAACGTGTGGTCAGAGCTGCGATGGTAGAAAACAGAAAATGTCCTTTTGTGTGGAATTAACTGTTTATGTATTACTTCACTAGTAATGCTCATAGTGAGTCTGTGGCAGCAAGAAAAGCTTAATAACCTTTTAAAGTACATTTAAAGGTCCAAACTTTTCGGCCCTCCTCCATATTTCCTGAAGCTGTCCGTGGGCCGGGCTGGACTCGAGCTGATTTTGGCCCCTGGGCCTTATTTTTGACACCCCTGGTGTGGCTGGTGTAGCTGGATCAGATTAATAATCTCAGAGGTGCAGACTCCAACCAGTTCATCCGTTTGATTTGACCCACATTTAACAGAAACGCCAGTTTTCCCTGTTGTCGCCATCACTATTTACAGTGTTTTCGTGTCTCCGTGTGACGTAACTGACGCTCGCGCCCCTTTTCTCCAGGTGAGTTCATCCGTGTGGATTAATGACCTCCACGCGGTAAAGCGAACCTGACTTTCGTTGCTGGCTTCCTGCTCCGGCAGCTCTGAGCACGTGACTCTGTGCTGTGGGTGGAGCTTGACTGGCGCAGGAGGAGGAGGAGGAGGAGGACTTCCTCCCGCACGCTGCGCTGCTTTCTGTTTGAGCGCCTTCTTGTTGTTGTTCTGGAGTTTGGACGGACTCCGACACTCTGATCTGAGCCGGATGGAGACGGACAGCCTGCTGTCCGGCAGCCTGGACGGAGCCTCCGGGGGATATGGCTCCAGGACCGGCTCGGAGCGCGGAGGGGCCCCGGGCGGCAGGAGGATGTCGGACTCGGTGTACGGGGACTCGAGCAGTGTGGACAGGGAGCCAGGTGAGCGGCTTTTACGTTTTCAGGTGTGGCAGTGAGCTGGGAAAAGTTGTCATGTTGTGAGTACCGGGAGTCACCGGATCAGCCGATCAGCTGATTTACTCAGGTGAGCGCAGGCAGGTAGTTTTTTAGGCTCAGGTTAAACACGCCCGCAGCTGCAGAGTCAGAGCTTCCTCACACAGATGACTTTTCTTTATTATTTTAGTCCAATCTTATTCCCGGCGTTTTGATTCGCAGCGTTACTGACGAGAAAGGAAAGCTCAAAGATTGAAATGCTGTTGTTCCAGATGATGAGCAACACCTGGAACATGTGAAAGTACTTTTTAAAGTACGCTGCTGTGCAAAAGTCCTGAGCCACGGCTCTTTTTAAAAGGTGCACAATTGATTGAAACGTGCAGACAAACATATAAGAGAGAAACAGAGTTTGAACGTTTCTAAAAAGCGCATATTTGGTGAGAGCAGCTTCATCCTGCAGCTCGTCTCTGTGAGGATCTCCAGGCTGAAGGACGCTCGCAGCTCTCCTTTGGATGTTTCCAGCACCGAGTCAGTAACGCTGAGGTCTGAATGTGGATCAGACCTGGTCCTGTGAGCTTCACTCCAGTCCTTGTGTCATTTTCATTCCTCAGCCTTTCCTCCCGTTTCCCTTCATTAAGAATGGTTTCCTGATAGCCGCCCGTCCACGAGACAGTCCTGGCGAGGCTTCAGTGAGCAGCAGACGATCAGCTCTCAGCTCCTGTGTTTCTTAAGCACATGCCTCTCGGACACTGTAGATGGATTTTATTAGGCCCCACACTTCTTCTTCTGTCCTCCACGGTGCAGTTTTCTTAAAGTTTTCAGTGTTTAGTGACTTAACAAGTGAATAAAAACATCCCCTTGAAAATGGTCAAGTACAAGGACTGAGGATGAGTGAAGAAGCAGCCAGTGTCCAAAGAAAGACTTTCAGAAATCTGCAGAGCTGCTTACAGGACCGTCCGGCTCCTTATAAGCAAGAAGTGAGAGGTGGCTCAAGACTTTTGCACAGCACTGCAGGGTTTTATTGGTTCTTGAGGTCAGATTGCGCTGTATGAGTCGGGCACCCCTGGTTGAAAGGCTCAAAGTCTGTGCTGTGTTCCCGTCTGTGGTTAAGTGAATACTGCTGATGGTGTCTGAACGACCAGCCTGTTTCTGAGGTGCAGCTGGACGTGTCTGTGTGCGAGGCTCACATGTATCAGATGTACCAGAGAAACTAATGACGTATTTACACAGATCTTTAGTTATTGTAATAATTAGGCAGCATAAGTTTTCACCAGTTATTAACTACTTTGTCTTTTCTCACAATAAGCAATCCTTTGGTTGCTCTGCCTTGCTGGTTAGTCAGTGTTTGGTGACTGTGTGAGTGCTGGAGGGAAACAGGTCGTCAGTGAGTGACTCTGAGCTGTGACGTGTTCAAGGAAAACTCAAAAACACCAAAGAAGAAGAGGCTAAATGACTCAGTGGATTCACTGATGGAGGAAGCATCAGATTTTACATTTAAACGCAGATTTGACAGCAAAGCAGTCGGTCTTCCTTTTCCAGAGGGTGGAGTTCTCCGTCAGTGTGACGTGGAGGACGTTTCAGAGGAAACACGCCTGACTCAGTCTCAGCCTCTTTAAACTCAATAAAAGCCTCCTCAGGATGGTTTTTCTGAAACCACCACCAAACCTGCAGACACTTCCTGTTTTTATTTTTATTTCACCTCAAATGTTCAAAATATTCTTTTCTTTTCTTTTTCTAGACTCAAATTTATATTTTCATGTTCAAATTACTTCAAATCAAAAACTAAATTTCACAGAAACTCGAAACTGAAATGACTTCAGTGGAGTTTTTTTTTTTTTTTTTTTTTACACCTTTCTGCTGCTGCTGTGTGTGTGTGTGTGTCTATGTGTGTGTGTGTGTGTGTGTGTCTGTGTGTGTGTGTGTGTGTGTCAGAGAGCAACCGTTTAAAGTGTTGTCCTGTCAGTGACACCCACCACAACCACTCCCAGTGACACATTCTGCTGTGATGCATCGATCAGCAGCACTCGGTGTGTGTGTGTGTCTGTGTGTGTGTGTGTGTGTGTGTGTGTGTGTGTGAGTCATCATGTCTGTGTAAGTGCTGGATGGAAAGGTCAGAGTGGTTAAACTTGATCACCTGACAGCTGCTAAACTGTCGTCTCCACATTGCTTCTGAGCTCCTGTCCAAACCTGCACGTTCAGCACACACGTGAGTGAAACGTGTCACAGGTTTGAGTCCAGAGTGACACATTCATCAGATCAGACCAGAAGCTCCATGCAAACCTGCACCACGTCTGACTGAAGCTCTCACAGGGCTGGACCCTTTGTTTCTGACGATGTTGATTTTTGTCCACAGGAAGTAAAAGTTTCTCTGTGTTGTATTACACATAGACTGTATATAAAAGAAGGACACACGGGCCTTACTGACACCTGTTGGTTTGCGTTGGCACCATGTGTGTTGGTTAAAGGTGCACGTTTTCACTCTGGTATTAAATACGGAGCTCCTGTGCTTCCTGTTGTGGTTCAGCTGCCCCCCCCTCAGCCCGGCCGAGCCCCAAACTTTCTCCTTTCTACTCTTCAGGTCGTTGTATTTCACTCTTTTCTCACCATCCACAGGTGACGAGGAACTCTACATCCAACAGGCTGTTGTGTTCATCGAGGACGCCATAAAGGTGAGAGAACAGAACTTTGTCAAATCCTCCACTCTCATCCTCCTCCATGATTCCTGCACTGTGGGAGCTTCTGGAACGCAAGCCTGCAGGAAAGCATTGTCCCCACACTTATAGACAAAATAAAACACCTGTAGATTATTATTTGTACTGAAGTATTCTTCCTGATTACAGTACCGCTCCATCAACCACCGAGTGGATGCAGGCTCCCTCCGCCTGTATCGATGGTACTACTCTGGGATAATCCAGTGGTAAGTAGCTCAAACTCTGCTGGAGTTCATGGAGTTCAGAGCAACCGCAAAATATTTACATATGGAAATTCTGACCTTTCACCTCTGACCTCTGTCCCTGCTGCATGCAGTCGTGGAGCTCCAGAAATTTACCATTTCAGTTATTTGCACACAGCAAATGCAAACTGTACTTTTCTTATTCGGGTAAGCTGAGACACTCACTGGAAACACCTGTTCAGCTGCTCGTTAACGCAGTGATCTAATCAGCCAATCACGTGGCACCAACTCAGTGCATTTAGGCGTGTTCGACACGGTGAAGACGACCTGCTGAAGTTCAAACTGAGCATCACAATGATGCAGAGATTAAAGGCGCCACGGACCAGTTTCATGTCAGATAATATTTTCACGGCCTTTGAGATGTGGCGGATAAATGCAACAAAATAAACGACCCGACCGAGACATAAATATATATAATAATAAACGCGGATTCACTGTGTAATTGTGTAACTTTATCAGCAGCGTCCTCCTGAAGTGCACCAACAACGTTGAGAGTAACATCCTCCTCTCTGCCCCTTAGTGCTCTCTGGTCACTATGGTAACGCATAAATATTTCTTTCAAAATAAGACGCACGACTACAAAGATCCCGGGAAACCGAGTTAACGATAAAAACCTTGAAAACCATAAATTTCACACCCGAGCCTCAACTCTCGCGGTCCGAGGCCCGGGGGTTGGGGACCGCTGGTTTAAGGCACTTTGAGACGGTGCAGAGTTCACCGAACACACGAGTCCTGCACTGCTTCTGCTGCATCACCGTGACTGCACGAAACTGAACCTGTACACGTGATCTTACGTGTTGGCTACAAGAAGCCCAAATTAAGAGAAGGAGAACAGTCGTATTGCTCAATTATCCTCTGATATCTATTTATATAGATGATATTTCACAGCAGGTTCACCAGGCCTGGGTCGCTCATTCAAAACAAGAATTTACACCAAGCAGACGTAACATTATGACCACCTGCCTAATACTGCGTCGGTCCGTCTGACCTGTGAGGCGTGGCCTCCGCTCGACCCCTGCGGGCGTGCTGTGGTATCTGCACCAACGTATCTGCAGCAGGTCCTGTCAGTCCTGTAAGCTGTGAGGGGGCCTCGGTGGATCGGACTGTGTGTCCAGCACATCCCGTTCCTTCCCTGGATCACTCTGACAGATCCCGCCCCCCGCAGGCCGGGAACACAGAGCTGCAGGTTTGCAGATGCTCTGACCCAAACTGTCAAACTGGCTCAAAGCGTAACAATCGCACGTTTTTCTTCCTCTAACATCAACTTTGAGGACAAGATGTTCACCTGCTGCCTGATAGATCCCGCCCACCAACAGGTGGGAGGTTGATCTCTTCACCTGTCGGTGCTCAGAATGTGTGATCGGTGTGTTTTTGAACAAAGTCTCTACATGTGTGAAAACTAAAATATCTCTGACACGAAACAGTCGACTTAGATGCTGCATCAGCTTCTCTTCACTTCCTGTTTTTCTGCACTCAGTAACTTTGGCGCTGAGACAAAACAAAGAGAGGCTGAATGAAAAAACATGTTCTGCTCTGTCTGCATTAAAAATGACTTTAACAATTATTAACAGAAATAACAGAGTTCCTTTTTGTGCCTTATGCTGCCTACAGTAAAACCTGCTCCTTATTTACAGTGTCCCACGCTGTCACAGACATGTCCCACAGTGTCACAGACATGTCCCACAGTGTCACAGACATGTCCCACGCTGTCACAGACATGTCCCACGGTGTCCCACAGTGTCCCAAGGTGTCACAGACATGTCCCACGGTCTCCCACGCTGTCACAGACATGTCCCACAGTGTCACAGACATGTCCCACGGTGTCCCACAGTGTCACAGACATGTCCCACGGTGTCCCACGCTGTCACAGACATGTCCCACGCTGTCACAGACATGTCCCACGGTGTCCCAGACATGTCCCACAGTGTCACAGACCTGTCACAGACGTGTCCCAAGGTGTCACAGACATGTCCCAAGGTGTCACAGACATGTCCCACGGTGTCCCACGCTGTCACAGACATGTCCCACGCTGTCACAGACATGTCCACGGTGTCCCACGGTGTCACAGACATGTCCCACGGTGTCCCACGGTGTCACAGACATGTCCCACGCTGTCACAGACATGTCCCACGGTCTCCCACGGTGTCACAGACATGTCCCGTTGGCTCTGAGTGCCGTGGCTCTTTCCGTGGACGCTGCTTTAAAAATAGCTGGGTCCTATTCTGAGCTGTGAGCGAGAGCGTCGAGACCTCAGATCAGTTTTCTGTGAGACGCTTTAAAGAGTCACAGTGACCCCAGCGGGGGGAGGGGGGTTCATGTTTACAGGCGAAGCTGCTACACAACAGAAGTGTTCACATGTGGTCTCCTTACCAAATGTTAGAATAGAAAGTTAATCCAAAAAAGGGAAAAATGAGTAAATCTCCAAGTGAATGAGGCCGTGTGGGAACCTGAGAACAGCTGCTGCTGATTGGTTAGCAGCCAACAAGCTTTTTATTAAAAGTCATGTTTCTGCTTCTCTCAGCCACAAATGAAGAACTTGTTGCCTGTAGTGCGACAGGCTGAGGATTTTAAAGCATGCTGATCATGCCTGAGGGTGCAGGGTAGGAAGAGCTGAGGATCCGTGTTTGTGCTTTAAAGCTACACTGATGAAAATCTGCAGATGATGTTTAAAGGTCGCCCTGAGAGCGCTCGCGGTGTTTCTGTGGTACGAGTTTAAAGAGCCCTCCTCTCTCTCCGCCTTCAGGGGTTTGGGTCTGACCATTGCGGCGGTGCTGCTGCTGGCCTTCGCGGAGCGCCCGTCCTCCTTCTCCATCTCCTCGGACCCCCGGCATCGCTCTCCAGCCTGGCAGCCTCCCTGCGGCCTCACCGAGAGCATCGAGATGATCTGCCTCATCATCCTCTCTGTAGACGTCGCTGTTAAGGTGAGCGGGGGAAAACCCGGGAAAACCCATTAAATCAGAGTAAACGTTCCCATCGATCCGGTTCTGGATGTGTTTTTTTCCCGCAGAGCTATTTGATTGGCTGGGAGGAGTTCAGGAAGAGCAAATGGCTGATTGGCTACACTGTGGTCATTTTGATCTCTGTCATGGACTGGGTGCTGTCCGTCAGCATGGTGTGTGATGAGGTGAGGATCAGTCCAGGTTTGATTTTTCTGCTATACAGAAAGGTCAAAGGTCAGGGGACGTAAACCTGTCAAAATAAAATCCCGGGTTGATGTTCCTTCCTTCTTCAGAAACTGAGGGTGCGGCGGCTCCTGCGGCCGTTCTTCCTCCTGCAGAACTCCTCGCTCATGAAGAAGACGCTGAAGTGCATCAAGAGGACGCTGCCGGAGATCGCCAGGTATCCCAAACCCGTCAGCCTGTTGGGACGTGCTCTGCTGTTCAGGAAGCACAGCTCACCCACATCGTTTGTGTCGTCGCGTTAAATCCAAACGCCAGCGGTGAGATGGAGAGAGTGTGAGCAGATCTCAGAGTCTCCTCTGACCATCGCAGAATAAATGAAAGATTCAAAGAGGGTTTGTTGCTGGGTGTTAGCTGACTGTCAGGAGTGAACCTCACCTGCTGCACCTGTGCGAGCTCCCGTTCAGACCGCCACAGCTCCTCCTGTGTGGTGAGGTCAGCCGGCACAGAGCGGCACGCTGGTCGGTATTTTCTGTGATCTGTGCTGAAACTAGAATGAAACTCTCACTTGGTTTGTTATTTCTAATTTCACTTCTGACTCGTTGAATAAAAACGCCGCCACAGACATCAGCGCACTCTCACTTCTGTCGCTGCTTCCTCAGCCGGTGGCCGCAGGCTGCTCATCGAGCAAAGCAGCGACTCTAGAACTGATAAATGATTGCTCACGTTTGGCTTTTTAAACTGTTACAGCTTTATTCTTGAAAACCATAAAACTGCTTCAGGATTTTTGCCTCCATCTTCCTCCTTTGAACAGATTTGGTGCCGTATGATTGGCCCACACAGCTGAGCTGCCCACTGATGATGCTGCTCAGTGGGCACGCAGGGAATCCTCAGTCTCAGACTACGTCTGTTATCATCCTGAAAATAAGATGAATAATCTTCACGTGATTAATACTCGGTTTATTATGAGGAAATATTTAAAAGGACGACACTGTGACCACAGGTCAGTCAACGAGACGGCGTTTGAATCGAGGCTGATTCACTCTTTAAGAGTCAGAGCATCTCCCAGTATGACGTTTAGTGTCAGCTGGACGATGATGATGATGATGATGAGCGTTAATCAGAGTTTAGGAGCAGCTGTGGGTTAAAGGTTAAACATTGTGTGTGTGTGTGTGTGTGTGTGTGTGTGTGTGTGTGTGTGTGTGTGTGTGTGTGTGTGTGATGTCTCTGCAGTGTCATCCTGCTGCTGGCTCTCCACCTCTGCCTCTTCACTATGATCGGCATGCTGCTGTTTGCTAAAAATGAGGTGAGTTCAGGTGTTCATGAACACGCCCTGTTAAACTGAACACACTGGCTTTGTACAGACGTGTGTGTGTGTGTGTGGACACACAAAGGAGTTTAAATAAAATATGACACTAACCTCACAGCAGCCATAATGCTAACCACATGTGCTCAGGATTTTTGAAATCATATCCCAAAACTGGAGCTCCGCCTTCTTTAATGGTCTGTTAGTACAGTGACCTCACAGCAGCCATGTTATTGGTCACATGATGTCATTAAAATGCTCCAAAAGGCTCCAACAGCACAAACACGATGCAGAGGTCCAGCTCAGGTGAAGCTAGCAGCTTCAGCCGCCTGTGTCACCGTCCACCTGCCAGTCAGAGAGGCCACGCCCCTAATAATGCAAAATCAGTTTAAAGAGTTGAGTTACAGAAACGTCCTCCCCCCGTGCAGACACATCCACAGAGACAAACAGTTTGTGTATCAGGCTGTAAACGTGTGTATTTCTGCTGTGAAGTTTTAACATGGGAGTCTATGGGGCCTGACTCCCTGCTGCCTCTGCTGGACGTTAGAGGAACTGCAGGTTTGGTGTCGGCTCATCGCTCCATGTCTGTGTTTGTGCTCAGGACCCGAAGAAGAACGGCGAGTGGGAGTTACACTTCAGAAACCTGCCGAGCTCCCTGACGTCTCTGCTGGTGCTGCTCACCACAGCCAACAACCCTGATGGTACACGATCGGTCGCGCCACGGTCACGCCACGGTCACGCCACGGCCACAGACAGTTTAATGTTAATGTCATCGTCTTTTTTTGTTGTGTCACAGTGATGATCCCCGCCTACTCCCTAAACAGATGCTACGCCATCTTCTTCGTGGCCTTCAGCGTCATCGGTAAGCAGCCGTTAGTTATGACCCCAGCGTTGAGGTGTTTGACAGTCAGGCTCACAGGAACGTTTGTCGTCCCGCAGGAACCTACTGTCTGATGAACCTACTGACAGCCATCATCTACAACCAGTTCAGGGGATATTTGCTGGTGAGTCACTCACACATGACTAAGCTCTTCCAGTCTTTGCTTCAGGGATTTTTTTTGACTCAAGACGCCGCGGCGGCTGCGCCCAGCTGGAAAAGTGGGCGTGTCCACGAGCTGTGATGTAGGTTTTGTGTTGGAAACGGGGAAAAACAAGCCCGGAGTGTGGGAAGTAGTCACGGGGAATGGGCTGAGGGCCACTTCATCCTGTGAGGTAATGCTCTCGTTACGAGAGGCGGCTGGCGTGAGACGCGGACGATCCCACGACCTCAGGCTGCTGACGCCTACGTTTCCCACAATGCACAGCACAGTCTCACTACGGTTTGTCAAGCACTTTTTAATCTGCTGATTCGTGCTCTTGGATTTTGCTTTTTATTCACAGAAAGGTCTCGTTTGTATTGGCGTGTGCCCCGACACCAGACCTCCGCTCGTTTCACACCTCACTCGTGTTTTCTTCCACTGCCTCCTTTCGTGTTCACTCGTTCTTTCCTTCTTTGGTTTGTGCAGCGAACGGGACTCGGTAGGTTTGGGTCGGTGGTTCAAACTCAGTTTCAGTGACGACCGCACAGGAAGCGAGAATCACATCAAGGGCTGCGCAGATCCATCGTTTATTCATTCGTCATGTCGAGTGTGGCTTTAACGGCCTTCACAGGTCTGCATGTGGACCGCTGCACGCCCACAACCACGTCAGCTCGGTAGCTGCAGGACGTTTGATCTAAACTGTGAAACTTCCTCCAACACCTGGAGATTTGACTTACTCCTCAGCCTGACAGGTTTGCAGTTCTGTTGTCAAGCTCAAACCTTGATCAGCAAGCCAGACTTAAAAACTCCTGACGCAAAACTGTCCTCCTGCTGAAACACATGCATGTCAGCAGCTGACTCTAATGCAGAACAATGCATTGTAACCGGCAGGCCCTGCTGCACGCTGTAGAGCGCCATTCCCCACATCTGTAAGGTGACCTTACAGATGTTTGCAGTTTACATCCTGCAGAATCACGTCTGGGAAACGTGAATGTGCAGCGAGTGAAGAAGCACAGAGTTTTTAAAGTAATCCTGACTCGCTCGCTGCGAGTCACACGTCTGACTCCAGCGTCACACAGAAACCAGCAGGAGGACCATCCCCCTCGCAGCCCAACACGAGGCTCTTGAAACGCCGCTTTTTACAGGTGAGTCAGTACTGCCACCTGCTGGAGGATTAGAGGCATCTCAGTGGACTTTAAAGCTGCAGCGTTCAGGCCTGTAAGTCACCTCATCGCCCTGCAGAAACAAAGAGTGGCAGAAAAATCCCACAGAAGCTCTCAGACATCCAGGGAAGTCTGCACGTTTGCTTTTTGATACCGAGCGTCCACGTTTGTCTAACACGCTCTGAACTTTGTGCCGTTAAGCTGCAGCAGAGTTGCAGTCAGAGATCTTCACAAAATCTTTCCGCTGCTGCTTTTGTCCAGATGTCGGTCCAGACGTCATTCCTCAGGAGACGACTCGGGATCCGGGCAGCTTTCCAGGTCCTCACCTGCCGGGGAGCCCGACGGGCTGCTGGGTAAGACTCGCACAAGCCGGCGCAGCTTTTGTCATCGCTTCAGAGGAAACGCTTCAATACGAGGAGTAATCTCACACACACACCTGTCTCTGTTTTAGGGAGCGCGCTCGTGTCGACGCTGTGCTGGAGGTGATGTCCAGGGTCAAGATGAAGAGATACTACAGAGCAGCCATCACTACGGTCAGAGCACAAACACAGGCAGACACACACACACACACAGGCACACACACACACACAGGCAGACACACACTCACTCTCACACACACAGGCAGACACACAGGCAGACACACACACACACACACACACACACACACACACACACACACACACACACACACACACACACACACACACACACACACACAGGCAGACACACACACACACACACACACACACACACACACACACACACACACACAGGCAGACACACACACACACACACACACACACACACACACAGGAAGTCTGTTCCTTATTTTATGCAGGAGAAGAAGAACCTCCACCTCCTCCTGTCCCAGCTTCCTCCTCTGTCTCACTGACCCTCTGCATGTCTCCTTCACTACATCCACGAACCTCCTCTGAGGTCTTCCTCTCCTCCTCCTGCCAGCAGCTTCATCTTCGTCATCGTTGGGCCGATATATCCCCTCTCCCTCCTCTGCACACGTGCAGACCCTCTCAGCCTGTCTTCAGTTGGACCTCCTGAAAGCCTTTAACATGTCTCCATGTATTCTTCCTCTTCAGGTGGCGCAGCAGTACAAAGACGTCGGTTTCATGGATCGAGAACAGTTCACCAAGATTTTTGATGAGCTTGATAAAGACTGCATCAAGGAGGTAGAAGCGGGGCCCAGACGTGCTCAGCATTACATCTCAGAGACTGTGTCTGACTGTGTGTGTGTGTGTGTGTGTGTGTGTGTGTGTGTGTGTGTGTGTGTTTCAGCACCCTCCTCTGCCTCAGTACAGCTCTCCCACCCTGCAGAAACTCCAGCTGATCTTCAGTCACTACTATCTCATTTTGTTTGGAAACGCTGTGGCTCTGGCCAATGTAGTGTGTATATGTGTAAGTAACACACACACACACACACTCACTGAGCGGGTCAGCCTGTTGTAACATCAACTGTGTGCGTGTGTGTGTGTGTGTGTGTTTCAGACTGTCCTGGTGTTGAACTCTGAGAAGTCCACAGCAGAGAGAGACAACTTCGTCTTGGAGGTGAAACAGTCGCACTCACTGTGTGAATGACTTAATGTAAGCGTTGTTAATGACATCATGTGACCAATAATATGGCAGCTGTGAGGTCACTGTACTAACAGACCGCCCGTGAAGGCGGAGCTCCAGAAATTCTAGGATTTTATTTTGAAGGTTATTGATTAGCAAGTATCTGCTCAGCTGCAGAGGTCAGACTGTCACAAGGACCTGAAATCTCGTCTCACTGCAGATTGTTTTGGCTGCGTGACTGCAGTGAACTCACTGACAGACATTTGCTGCCATCGCTTAAGTCGACTTGTTATTAGCATTAATCTAAAACTGCATTTTTAAGGGACGCTAAGTTAGTAAAGTGACAGATACACTGCAGGACTTTCATCACAGGGTCAGAGTTTGGACTTCCTCTCCAAAGGATGAGTTATTCAAACTTCAGCAATGAGCGGATGTGACTCTCCCTGATCTCCCCTCAGATCATCAACCTGTGCTTCATCCTCTACTACCTGTTTGAAATGTGTGTGAAGATCTTTGCGTTCGGCTGGCAGGGCTACCTGTCCTACAGGAACAACATCTTCGACGGCTTCCTCACCGTCCTGTTGTTGGTAAACTCATCTGATTAAAGTTTTCCAGCTTTTTTTAAACACAGTTTTTGGCAGTTTGCCGTCTATTCTCCAAATCGATGACATCGCAGTCGTTTGATTGGTCACTTTCATTAGTAACGACGCTGCAGGAACCACACTGGGAGGGTAATTTGTGTCCCCTGCTTCCTTTCAGGCCCTGCAGGTCACCATTTTTATCACCTACAGGCTTCCGTATTCTCAGTGGTGAGTTCATGTCTGTTTAATTCAGCTTTGTGCCTTTTGTGTGTTTCTGTGGGGGAAGTCCCACTCGAGTCCAGCGAATGAGTGAAAATCTCTCTTCATGTGCAACTTCACGTTTTACACCTGGAGCTTCAAAGACGCTCTGATCAAACATATAAAGACACGCGTGTTTTAGAAATGCTGACCTCTGACCGCAGGGAGCCCTCCGCTCACGGCGTGCTGTCGCTGTGGGAGATGATCCGTCTGGTCAACCTGCTGATTGTTTTCCGCTTCCTGCGCATCATCCCGGACATCAAGGTACGATCCCAGATTCAAACACGTCGTCTGTCAGAGTTTGACGAATCATATCCAAACACTGTTTTCACAGTTTCACTTGGAAGGTCGGAGAAAAATATATAAATGCTTTTATGTGTGAGTCAGCGTCAGCAAGAGTCTCGCTGCTTCTTACATCCTTACATCACCTGTTTCACCATCGAGCTTCATCAGCTTTTCAGAAAGTGAGAAAAATCCAGTCCCAGCTGCAAAACGTTGGGACGCTCCCATAAACTCAGGTTTTATTAACAGTGCAACACAGAAAACAGAGAAACTAAGAAAATGTGCCGATCAGAGCTCATTTTGAATTTGAGGCCGATTTGGAACAAAACCAGTCTGTGGAGCTCCTCAGTCCTCCAGCTCATCGCAGTCCAAGGAGCTCGGAAACAGAAGCGTCCGGACCTCTTTAACTTTCTTAAATACGTTTCTTCAGTTCAAAGAGCAGCGATTGGTGGAGAGTCACAGATTTAAGCCCTGTGGGCGTCGCCAAGAGGGCCGTGGACCCCCTGTGGATCCTCTACCTCAGGGGTGGGCAACTCCAGGCCTCGAGTGCCGGGGTCCTGCAGGTTTTAGATCTCACCCTGGGTCAACACATCTGAATCCAATGATTAGCTCATTAGCAGGCCTCTGGAGAACTTCAAGTTATGTTGAGGAGGTGTTGAGGTCATTTAGCCATCTGAATCAGCTGTGTTGGGTCAAGGACACATCTAAAACCTGCAGGTCACCGGCACTCGAGGCCTGGAGTTGCCCACCCCTGCTCTACCTAATCACACGAGCCAAGGTGTGAAAACGGGTGCAGGTCACAATCAGCCAGGGTTTCAGGTGAAACCTAACCACACCCTATCATGTGACTTAGTGAGGTCACATGGCCCAGGATGCGAGTGGGCGTTGCCACATCTGGGAAGGATCTCAGGCTAGATTTCAGATGGCACACAGTTGGTGTCATTTTGACTCGTGTGAAGAAACACCAACATATCACTGCCGTGCTTGCTTCCCTTCATTGGCTTCCAGTGCGTTTTACAATTGAAGTCAAAATCTTTGACATATAAAGGGCTGGTTGGTCGGACTATTCGTCTGACCTGCTGCAGCTTTACACGCCCTCTAGAGCCCTTCGATCAAGCGATCGCCTGCTCCTTACCTCACATAGGTCTAGGCTGGTTCATAGAGGAGATCGGGCATTTGCGGTTGTGGTTGTACCTCTCCACGTTAGAAAGGCCCGACTGTCACTCTGTTTAAATCACATCCTAAAACATATTTTTTTTACTCTGGCTTTCGAAACTGTGTGAGAGTTAAAAATTCTTTTATCCTAATTTTCTTTTAATTTTCTTACCTGTCGTCGTTGTTAATGTCATTGTTTAACTGTTACTCTGTGCAGCACTTTGTCAGCTCCCTGTTATTAAACGTGCTTTATAAATAAATAAATGAAATGAAACCATCTGTCCTCTCTGTCCAACATGTGGACATTGGTGCGAGGACGCCACATGTTGGACAGAGAGGACGGTTCTAAAGAGTGAAAGAAGCGTCCATGTCCGCTGTGAACGCCAGCAGTCTGAGAATCAACAACAGTTTTTAGCGATTTCAAATAATCGTCCTGCGTTCCACACGCGGCAGCTTTAAAACATGAACTTCCTGCACAAAGGAAACAGCAAACGCAGTGACTCCTCCCACTCAGTCTGCACGTTGCTCTGTTCTGCAGCTCATGGCTCTGGTTGCCAGCACGCTGTTGGACCTGGTGAAGAACCTGCGAGCGTTCGCGGGGATCCTGGTGGTGAGTGATGTCAGCGTGGGCGGGTCAGCTGATGTGCTGTGAATCTAAAAGCTGCTGACGTGCTGTTTGCGTGCAGGTGGTGTACTACGTGTTTGCTGTGTTTGGGATCTGGCTCTTCGAGGGTGCCATTAAACCTCCTGACTCCAGGTAAGAAGTCTTCTCTGTCTGAGCACACTGACAGGTAAACTGGGACGTGTTGATGAATAAATCGTAAAGTTCAGTTTCGTGTCGTTCTGCGTGTCAGTGTGCCGACCAACACCTCCATGGAGAACATCACCTCCAACTTCAGCGTGGCGTGCGGCACCTACGAGCAGCTCGAGTATTGGCCCAACAACTTCGACGACTTTGGCGTGAGTCACACCTGGATGAGTGCAGACGGCCTCTCACCTGAACCTGAGGTTCAGCGTCTCTGTCAGAGGATTTGTTATCTGACGAGGATGTCTCTGAGGATTCTGGGACTGCATTTCTAGTTTTCTCTGAACTTGACTTGTTGTGTTTAAATAAAAACGGTTTTCTTTCAGTGAGCCTGCTCACGGCTCAGTTAGAGGCTCTGGGATTAAAACGTGCTGACGCATCTGTCCTCCCTCTCTCAGGCTGCCATCATTTTACTCTACGACGTCATGATCGTCAACAACTGGCAGGCCTTCATCGACGCCTACAGCAGATACACCACAGAGTAAGAAACCGGTTTAAGCCCAGCGGCGTAATTATGGTGGTTACTGCCAGGATGATGATGATGATGATGATTTGTTTCCCAGGTGGTCCAAGATCTACTTCGTGTGTTGGTGGCTCATCTCGTCGGTCATGTGGGTCAACTTGTTCGTGGCGCTCATCTTAGAGGTGAGAGACTCGCTCGATGCAGGCGCCCCCTGAACCAGGTGTCAGATACGAAGGTCGGCGGCAGGAAGTGAGAGAGAGCCAGCTGAAAGTGTCAGGGCCGACTCGGCGTTCTTCTTAATCAGAAAGAGTCTTTAGGACATCCTGATAATAACGACATTGACGTATATGAGAAGGAATCGGCGGCGTTCCCGACTGTGACACTTCTGTAAGAAAGCTCAGAAATGTTGGACATCCTCGTTTCTTCAGACAGCTCAGGTTACACGGCCGCAGCAGTTTAAATGTTCCTGTTTCGCCTGCAGGAGCTTGTTTTAAACGAGCTTCTCTTCCTGGTGACGATCAGATTGATTCTTTCTAAATGTCTGAGGCCACGTGTCCCGCTGTGATCTGCACAGGCCGCTTGTAAACGTTTGTTCGCGGTTTTCCAGTTTTTTGCTTTGAGGCTCTGACGTGTGTCTTTCTGTCCTAACAGAACTTCATCTACAAGTGGGACCGCAGTCACAGCTGCTCTGTGATGGATGTGGAGAGGATCAGATATGAAACCTCGGTTCAGCTCATATTCAGGTGGGAATTTGTTATTTATTGCATTTCGGTGCTTGACAAACCTGAGTCCGCGCTCACTGCCTGCCGTGGGTCCCGTGTCTCTGCAGGGAGCAGATCCAGGAGCCCACAGAGGAGGAGTTGGTGTGCCAGCTGCACCAGCATCCACACTTACAGCTGCAGTGGTGACGGCGGCGCCCTGCGAGGCTCTGCCGCCAGTTCATTTTTAAGTTCCTGTAAAACATTAAATGCAAAACGTCCGCTGAGTCCAGCGGGAATCCCACTTCTGAGTATTTCCAAGTCAAAGCCCTGCAGTCCCGTCCTGTTCTGAGAAACACCTGCGTTCATTTAAATCAAACCGAAATCACAAAAAGCTGCGGCTCGCGTTTAAAAGCTGCCAGAACAAACTGAAGCGTGAGCAGCTGCGGCTTTTAATTGGCCGACCGGAGCGGCGCTGAGCAGAGCTGAAAGCACAGACCCAACGGCAGCGCGAGTCCATCAGATTTGCATGCAGACAAACGGCCAATCAAATCCAAGAACACAGTCTCATCAAACCGGCGCTGTAGCCTCCAGGAGACGCGGGTCTCCGTTCTCTGCAGACTGAAACCACCTGACGGAGTTACGCAGCGCACACATTCAGCTTTACTTCAGACTTTAGTGTGAAATCCTCGCAGACGCGCGCAGGCTCAGGTCAGAGGTCACTTTAGGGAAACACAAACCGCACGTCTGCTCTGCAGCGCTGTTCACTCATCGAGTTCAGGGCGGAGCCAGAGGCTGACACCTTTCACGTGTTAGGATGATGACATCACAGATCACTGCAGGTTCACAAAAGCACGTCTTTCTACTCTTTCTGAGCCAAACATTAGACGGAGACATGTCTCCATCACTGCGAGACGCCGAGCAGATGGTAATGCCTTCTGGGCTGATCTCTGCTGTGAGTCCAGCTGTGGAGATGGCAGGACGCCATGTCCCCACGCGTGGACAGAAACATCAGTGCTCGGGTTTCTGTGAAGGTCCAAGTGTCTCAGATCTGTTCTAAGAAAGGAGGGAGACGTCTGCCAAACTGGATACACAGCAGCTACGGGAGCACGTTTATTCACAATCCTCTTAACCTGCACATAGAGACGCGAGCTGCAGGGACCGGCTCGTCCCACAGGTCCGTGTTTCCTGACTGTCTTAGCGATGCGCGTGTCGTCTGTGGACACTCGCAGCCTGAGCTGCTGAAGCTTTCCTCACTTCCTGCTCTGACCTCGTCATCAGCAGCGACAGACACATCAGAGGAAAATGTTGCAGGTCGGCTGGAGCCGAGTCGCCGCTGGGCGCCTGCAGCTCGGGTTCATCGAGACGTTTAACACAGAAGCGCTGCCGTGTGCACAGGAAGGACATCATGCCCGAGCTGCAGCGTCGTTCTTTAGAGGTTTCCGCTTCGTTCGACTCGTCGGTGCCACGTTTGTGGGGTTTCCCCTCATGTGAAGGACAAATTGTCCAGAAACCAGGAAACACCTGAAAGCAGTGACCTGTCTGAGACTTTGTTTTGTCTGTCAGGAAATAAAAAAGTTGTTTTTCTTGGAATGACACCAGATCTGATCTCTGCTGTGTTTCTGGCCCGAGGCTGAGCGTCGCAGAGTTTTCCCTGAAACCTGACGTCAGACAAACACACGGCCGAGCCATGATTTCTGCTGTATGTGGCGTTCAGGGCGTGCCGAGGCTTTAGACGAGCGTGTTCTGAGAGTTTAGTGGTGCAGAGCTGCTACCTCTGAGGGTAAAAAGGGAAAAACTCACTTTTTGTATGAATGTCCCAGAAACAGATTTGAAATAAATATTTTTCTGAAACTCAAAGACGTCTCTCGTGTTTCCGTTCACTCCATCAGCTCGCTGTAGTGTCCAGCTCAATATTTTTGTCTTCTGAATCTCATGACACTTATTCAGTAATAACAATTATTATTGTAATGATCTAATGATCCTGTAAAATGCTCTGTGTCTTTTCTGCATCAGTTTCTGGTGGAAGCGTCTGAACATAGTCAGCATCTACCTGCAGCTTTCCCAACTCTGATGTGTTTCTGTAAACGTCCCCTCCACCCTCTCTGTGAGCTCCACCTGCTCTCACAGAGCTGCATGTAGTAAAACGGGACAAAGAGCCTCTGCTGCAGTTCTGTTGTAATTAAATCTCTTTAATGTTTGCGTATGAACAACGAGGGCTTCAGTCCGCACAGAGACTGAACAACAAATGTGTGGAAGCGATCCGGCCTCGGGTCTCACAGCAGGAGGCAAACCAGAAGTGTCCCTCAGACGGGGGTCTGTAAAAAAGAAGGACAACAAGAACCACGGGAGGGTACGGAGGCAGCACAGCACAAAGGGAAACTGTTCATACTGCAGTGTGACTGCAATCACCTTCAAGTGATTTAGTCTGCTGCCTCTCCCTGAAGCTCTCAAACATCTGCTCCACACTCAGCAGCTGCCAGCTCCACGAAGATCTGCTGCAGGTTTCTGTGGAAGTGTCACAGCACGGAGCAAGATCAGTGAACGAGAAGGACGAACGGAGCTTTAAGAAACAGGAAAAGCCGCTGATGCAGAGGTAAAACGGAGACCGTGACGTCATATTTTCACAATAACGAGCGAGATGACAAAAAAACAGGAAATATTTAAGTTTAATAGACAAAATAAATAAAACTGCGATAACCGGAAAAAATGTCCGAGAACTTTTACTGTTGAGCAGCAGGGGGCGCTGTGCGCGCGCCAGCGGCCGCTTCATCCTCTAAATACGTGACGAAGAAGAGCGACGCGGAAGTGAGCCGGGCAGTGCTGAAAACACGCGTGTCGTGGAGTTTCTTCGTGGATCCTCAGAGGAGATCGGCTCAGGTCTGCGACCATGGAGGGTGAGTGAGCTGAGCGCGTGAGCACACACCTGGACACTGACTCGGTGGGAGGAGGGGCTCTCCTCCGGTCCGAGCTTCGCTTCTGTCCGGTCGGTTGCGTCTCCGGGGGGGGGCGTGTTACCTGAGGAGAGGCTCGCGTGTAATTAATGTGACGTCATCACTTTTGAGTAGCACGTGGAGACCTGTAACAACGTGTTTACATCCACCATTTCCTCCTTAATGCAGCTGTGCTGACCACAGAAGCCCCGCCCCCGAGGAAAAAGCTCTCCTCACATTTACGGGATCAAAACCAAACTCATGTTTTTCTCTAATGAAGCTAAAACTGCTCCAGCTGCGACCAGCGGAGGAGGTGGAGGTCAGGAGGGTCTCCACCTGTGTGTGGAGCGGAGGAGGGTCCGTGTTCCTCCCTGCTATCATCCACTCGTCAGCCTCCAGGTGTGACAGGTGTGATTACATCACAGGCTAAACGGACTGTCACAGCGAAATTGGACTAAACCTGTTTTATGTAACTGCAGGGAGGTGAGCTCCACCTTTACAGGAACGTTTCCTGAACGTCTCCACCTGTGGATTCAGTCAGGTCACAGGTCACCTTTTATAAAAATAAAATCCCACGGCATCGTGAGAAAGTGGGCGGGTTAGACGCTCGAGCAGCGCCGAGTTACCTGATTCATGAAGGAATCAAAGGTTCTGCCAAACTGACGCAGAAGCGTCATCTTTTTATTTTAGTCAAACATTTTTATATGCATCCATTACTTTGGACGTGTCCCCCCCCCCCCTTGAGGCGTGTCCTCTGTCGTTCCCGCCCCTCTGTGTGCTTCAGCGCCTCAGTGACGCGTGTCTGTGTCCTCTCCACAGAAGGTCTGGTTCGAGCCCCTATTCCTCGTGAGCTGGTGGACGTTCTTGGTGTTGAGGTAAGCGGACGCTCGGGTGTTTCATCCACACGCTGTCTGAAGAAAGCGAGGAGGTTTTGCAGCTCCGCCCTCAGGATTTAATGGGACAGCCAGTAGCCGTCCTTTAGATAAAAGTCAGCAAACTGTCCTTCATGTTCTGTGCTGAGCGATGACTTCACTCGTGCTGGCTCTGCCAAACACGCCGTTTGCCTCGTGACTCTTTAATAATCACCTGACGTCAAATATCTTTGTCAGCCTCAGAGCAGCTTCAAAGCGAAGGCCTTCACCGAGGCGTTCCTGAAGAACAGCATTCAGCAGCCCAGACGCCACGACCTGCAGAACATGCTGAGCCATAAAGCCGTGATCCTCGGCTACCGCCGGCCCAAGAAGGAGCGGAGGAAGAGCGCCAAGGCCCGAGGGCTGAACGCACGGCAGAAGAGGGAGCTGAAGGTCTTCCAGATCAAGCCTGAACACCAGAGGTTGGTGAGAAACCCTCCACTTGCTCCTCCACCTGCTGCTCCTCCTGCATCACTGTCTTTGTCCTCCTCACTGCAGATACGAGCTTTTCCTTCCTCTGCATGAACTCTGGAGACGGTACATCATCGACCTGTGCGGGGGATTGAAGCCGACGAGGTAAATCGGCGTCCTCGACAGCTGCTTGTCCAGATGTTTGTCCTGCTCTCGCTGAGTCCTCATCCTGATGTTTTCACAGCAATCCACAGGTCGTGCAGCAGAAGCTCCTGAAGGCGGATTTCCACGGAGCCATCCTCACAGGTACTCTTCTTCTTCGTCTTCTTTCATTTGTAGCAGAAAACTCAGGAATGTAAAAAGTCAGTGTTCCAGGCGTCCTGTGCCATCCCCAGTCATCGTTTTGGTCTGAAATGAAGTTTGTGGTTAAGACGACTTTTGGCCTCGTTCACGTCAGTAAGTCTGCTCCTCTCCGAGCGCCATGAGTCCCAGAGGTGCTGACCTCTGGAGCCTCGAGAACACGTAAGAGTGCTGGCCTCCTCTGAAAGTGCTCTTTAAACTCACTGCTTTCCTGAGGACACGAGTCTTCTCAGGAACATTGTTGTTCTCAGATGTTCATAACCGCGTGAACAGCTGTGAGCGCGCTCGCTGTGGTACCTGAAGCTCCTGGTTTCCTTCTTTACTCTCCAAACAGGCCGAGTCAGTTTTGATGCTTAGCATGAAATCATCTGGAAGTTTAAATTGATATAGTATTTACTGCAGCAGCATGTTTGAACTGTTTGAGCTGCTCACTGCAAGCCTCTTTGCAGCCCCCCCTAGCTCCTGGTTTCCTGCTGCTGCAGAGACTGAAACCTACTAACACGCGTGCAGGCTCGTGCAACATGACAGTCTGTTCTTGTCCCCGCTGCAGTGGTGCGGTCCAAGTGTCCGTCTTATGTGGGGACGTCTGGGATTCTGCTGCAAGAGTTCAAACACGTCTTCAAGATCATCACCAGAGACGACAAACTGAAAGGTTAGGAGTGTGTGAGTCTCTCCGTGTGTTGGTTTGTGTGGATGTGAGTCAGTGACACACAGTGGCGGGCTGACTGTTACAGATGAATACGATGGTGTAATTGTTTGAATGTGGTCTGGAAGAGGATGTGTTCCGGCTGAAGACAGGAAGTGAAGGTGCGTGTGCAGTAATGAATCTGCTTCATCAGATTTAAACGTGGTTTCCTGCTTCGGCCCCTCAGTGATCCCAAAGAGGAACAGCGTGTTTGCAGTGGAGATCAACGGCTTCGTCTCGCACATCTACGGCAGCAAGTTTGAGTATCGAGCCGGCGAACGCGCCGCCAAGAAGTTCAAAGTGAAAGGAACCATCGACCTGTGAGAGCTTACAGCTGCCGCCCCCACAGGCCGTCGCAGGAACTGCAGCCAGCGACGGCCGGCGTAAATGCGCACACCTCGGCTCCGCTCCAGCTTCACAAAGCTCGAGGAAAAACTGAGGTTTGGACCGAGGTGTCTCACACAAAGCTGCAGGTGTGCAGTCAGAGAGACGCCGCCTCCCCCCCCATCTGCTATTACAGGAACTGTTATGTAAACCCTGCAGCTGATTTGGCGTCACCATACCTGTGAGAAGCTGAGTGCAGACGCTCGCCGCCTGTGCAGAGCGCCGGGATTAAAGAAATGGAACGCTTCCTGTAAACTGATCCCGGCGTTCCTGCTGCGAGCCGATCTGAGTTTTATATTTCTGTAACGTTGACACAAAGTTTTCTTTGTTTCATTTAAACAGAATAAAATCATTGGCCTGTTATTGGTGTCGACCCTCATTAACCTCAGCAGCTGTTGTCCCGTGGACACACAGCTGCACACATCAGCCGTGTCTGCTCTGCTGATTTTACCAGGGGAGGAGATCCCGTGTGGGTCGTGGGAAAGATTGGAAGCATTTTGAGTCTGATGTCGTGACGGCTGCACAGGTAACTCGCAGGACAACCTGCTTGACAGCATTCAGGACAGTTTTTATTCAGCCGTCTGTTTTTCTGTGAACCTGTGGAAAAGTTCATGAGGGGACGTGGACTCAGAGGACATGTACCACCTCCTCACTTTTCATCCAGTTCATACGACCGTCAGTGTGACCTGTGTCTCGTTTTCAGTCACAGTAACATGGCTGAGATGATCATTGCTCCTAAAAACCACGGGCTGGATTCTCTCTTAACCTCCCAGGACCTGGCGTGCACGTATGTGGACATCACATTTTGGGTTGTTTAGACTAAAATACAAAATGTTGCCGCTGTTCTATCAAAATTTGAAACAAATGTCCTCTCATGTGGATCTCATTTTTCTCAGAAACAAAAATCAGGTTAAAAACAAAACAAAAAAAATCAGGTAATTGAGACTTGATGAATGTATGTGTGTATGAAATGCATGCAATGAAAGAGTTCGGGTCTTAGGAGGTTAAAGGTGCAGAAAGTTTCCTTCTGCTCGCTGCAGCCAATGAACGTCGCGATGTCGGAGCCGAGCAGGAGCAGAACCGTTCACGTTTTCAGGGGTTAAATGAATGTAAACATCTGGAAGCATTATTTGAAGATTCTGTTTTTAACAGCTGGTGTCTGATTCTTACATCTTGCTTTATATAATAGAGTTTATCAGAGTACATCAGGTGACGTCTCTATCAGACATCTGTACTCAGGTTGTCCTGATCCTAAAATCTCAGCCGAGTGTGACGACACAAAGACGACAGGCAGCATTTTCACGTTTGTGTCAGGCGGCTGAGGGAAAAACGACTAAATCGAGATGCTTTTAAAACATAAAGGCTAGAATAATCCGAACAACGTTAGTGGCTCTGTTTTTAGGTCGACTGACCCCTCACCTCCAACCGGTCGCAGCAGATGGCCCCGCCCCTCTCTGAGCCTGGTTCTGCCGGAGGTTTCTTCCTGTTAAAAGGGAGTTTTTCCTTCCCACTGTCGCCAGGTGCTTGCTGATAGGGGGTCACATGATTGTTGGCTCCCTATCAGCTAACTGAAGCATGTACATGACAAAAGTTTGAAGACGCTGAAAGATGTTTGAAGGTATAAAAAGAACTTTGATGTTTGTGACTGAAGCAGCGTTTGGCCATCACGCGTCCTCGCCAGAGCTGCTCGTGCACGTTTGTGAGCTGCAGCCGTCTCTGCACAGTCAGGCTTGTTTCACTCAGCTCAGATCACTGACCCAGATCAAGACAGTCCCGACCTTCAGGTTTATGGCATCAGCACTTCTGTCCTGTTTACAGTAAAACACATTTAAAGTGTTTCTCGCTGGGAGTGACTTTCATTTGAACGCTTGAGTCACAGAATGACTTAGCAAGAAAGCGTGATTAAGACACACATGAGATGAGATACCACTTCTCTTTAAACACCATCACGTCAGGGTTTGAATGACTCAGCTGTTGTGTTGTGTCACTGATGTGGAGCGGTGTTTGTGTTGTTGAGCGTCGCTCTGCCGAGTCGATGTTATCAGGAACCTCTTATGTTTCTTTCTGCAAGGACGAGTTAAACATAATTTAATATTACACAACAGCAAGAAAAGTTTCCTTCACTCTTTGTTGTTGTTCTGTCATATAAATAAAGTCAAAACTTTATCACAGCCATCACCTTTAAAAAATCCAAATACCTCCAACTCCTAATAAAAAAAATAATAATAAATAAGATGAATCCGCGAAATATTTTAAATGTGTTATATATATAAAACTGCACTAGTTCATAAACGTAATATTACAAATTGAACATCCAGTCAGTCACACACTGGTGATGGCAGCTACATTGTAGCCACAGCCGCCCTGGAGCGCACTGACAGAGGCGAGGCTACCGGACACTGGCGCCACCGGGCCCTCTGACCACCACCAGTAGGCAACGGGTGAAGCGTCTTGCCCAAGGACACAACGACCGAGACTGTCCAAGCCGGGGCTCGAACCGGCAACCTTCCGATTACAAGGCGAACTCCCAACTCTTGAGCCACGATGGCCCCTACTGTTATCTTTAGCCGGCTAATCATCACATGTCACACGTCTAATCTGATCAACTAGTTGTGGCAATATTGGAAATAAATGAGCATGTCTATGATCATATATGGAGAGAATGCCAAGAGTGTGCAAAGCAAAGGGCAGCTATTTTTAAGAACTCTGAAATGTAAAACAGTGCGCCCCAGGGCAGCTGTGGCTACAATATAGCTTGCCATTGCCTGTGTGTGAATGTGTGTGTGTGAATGGGTGAATGACTGGATGTGTAAAGCGCTTTGGGGTCCTTAGGGACTGAGTAAAGTGCTATACAAATGCAGGCCATTTACCATTTAAAACATGATATTTCACAGGTTTTTGTTTATGAAATTTCATTTTATGAACATAAAGAAAAACCATTGAATGAGACGGTGAGTTCAAACCTTTGCCTGGTAGTTTACATAAAACTCATTGCTATTTATTTTTAATGAATTAACTCTAAATTTATGAGGGTGCATCCACTTTGTGAAAGATGTAATTAAACACTACTTGATGTATATCTTTTAATATTAATGTGTCCCTGAGTGTTTGATCACTTGCAGAGTTGACATTTTTAAATACTACTACTAATATTTTGTCCGCCTACAGTTTCTTTCCTTTAAGTCGTGCTGTGACGTCGTGCGCTCGTGCTTCTGCAGAACCTCCTTCAGCCTGACGCTCACTTTGGGGAAAGGATGGAGTCCCCTCATAGAGCTGCAGGGCGCTCTATCACTGACTCCCAGAGAACATGATGACATGCACACAAGGTTCACATGGGCTGGCGTCATGTGAACTGTAGGTGCAGCTGTTAGAGATGTAAGAGTCTTCAGTCGGCGGTCACTTCTGATACAGATGGAGGGATTTGTTTAACGCACACAGGTCAGGCCTCAGCGCACCACGATCCTTTGTGCTTTTGCTTTACGCTCAGTGTTTCATGGATCCTAAAACACACTGCACAGCTTTCCTGTTCTTAGACACCAAAACACAAACTGAGACTTTATTCACCACAAAAGTTGAGAAATTCCTGCGTTAAAGCAGCCGAAACTGGAAAGAAGCCAAGTGACAAAATAAAAGAAGAGCTTCATGAAGTGTAACAGAAAACAAAGCAGGACATGACTCGGCTTCAGATAAACAGCATGAAATAAAAACTAAGTGCAGAATGAGTGAAGGAGGCCTGCAGAGTCGCACGCTGTGCTGCTGCAGCTTCTCATGTGCTTTGATTTGTACTAAACTCCTGATGCTGTTGAGACGATGCTGACAAATACTAAAGATTATTAATTATCTCAAATCTCAGGGAAGCAGGAAGATTAAAGGTGGTGTTTTTTTAGCTTCTTCCTCTTCTTCATGCTGCCAAAAATGAAGGCGTCTCTGGAAGTTTGGGAAGATTTCCCGCTGCTCTTTGTTTTGCTCTTACCGTAACTCTGCTGACCTGCATACGTCTCGCGTCCTAGAAGGAAGAATAATTAAATAGATGAAAAGATAAACAGTGAAGGGGATGTTTGACAGCATTTCACAGACGCTCGACCGGTCTGACGGTAACCTGCTGCTGTGCGAGGCGGGCGTGCCCGTCAGCTCACTGGATTTATAGCTTGTAGTTGCAGCAGGCCAGCTACAGGCGGGAAAATGCCAACAAATGTGATGCATGAATGTAAAACTATCCGGTCGTTAAGTGATGACGTGACGAATCCTACTTCCAGGGCCTAAAGTAGTCTGCGTTTAATATGGCTTTTGTGTCGTTAACATGTTTAATGTTATGTATTTTCTTCTATTTGATCTCAAAAAGCTCCTAAAACAGTCAGTGATCACTGCTGACCTCCCTCGGCTTTTATTACCGCTAATCATTTATTTAAGCTCAGTTTTTAAAACCTTAGGATGTAACTACAGCCCAGCCCATGCAGCAGTATATGAATGACTAACCTCGTATTGTGGATGGATTATCTCAGTTGTTCTCCTGGCTGAAGTTTGGTCCTTTTACAGCATCCTGCCATGCGATTACATTTGTTCCTGACCACCGACAACACTCACGTTAACTTTTATCGAGTGGAAAAAAAGTTAGCTTGTTAATATTATGCTAACATAGCTGTGTCGATAGCGGTCACGTAGCACATCATTATATACCAGCTAGCCAAACTTCAGTAACCCTACAAACGTCACTGCTGTTTAGTTTTCTGTCTTCATTTATGCTGGAAGTGATAACAGAGCTGTACGTTTTAATTTGTTTCCAAAACCCCGCAGTCAGGACATGCTATATTGTATTTAGATAGAAGCTAGCGAGCTAACTTCCTGCTAACTTCTAACTCCGTTAAATGTCATAAATTCCATTTTCATGGATGCCTGGATGTTAAACTCAATTGTTACACCTGGTAGAGCAGAACGCTGATCATTTTATTAAAGATGAAAGACTTTAGACAGTTTTTCAACTCTCAGTAATGCCATAGTGATCGTTTGATATATGGACCTGCAGCGGAGTTTAGGTCCAGACACGGCTAGTGACGTCAGACTTAACGACCGGATAGTGCAGAAAAAAAAAAGTTCTTTAAAAATGTTCTCTAGCAAAATGCTATTTTGCTAATAGCATAATAGTACGGCACAGTGGAACAGTGGGTAGCACTGTTACCTCACAACAAGAAGGTCCTGAGTTCAATTCCACCACGTAAACTGCGCACAGGTCTTTCATGGAGCACTCTCCATGTGATCTTTATATTAAGTATACTGAAGCAGTCTGTAAGTCAGTTTAAATAATGTTATTTTTTAATTTCATGGAGAATCAATATTTCCCCGTCTTACGTTGTATTTTTGGGGCGTATTATGGGGATTATAACTTTTTACATATTTTTCATTATTGTTTTACATCGTTCGTTATGTTTTATGATGGATGTTCCTTAATTCAAATGTTTTATTTCACCGATCTAAATGTGATAAATAAAAAAAATTCTACATTTATGTATTTGTAGTTAAATAATTTGCATTGAAATAAAAAAAAACACTATAATTCAGTTTCACTGCAGAGGCTGTGTTATAAAGTTTTACAACTTTATTGCACAAATGTTGCAGAAACGCATATTTTCACTGCTTATAGATCAAATTCAGTGCTATTAAAACATTCACACTCAGGCTGTGCTGAGGCTCGCCTGCTCCACACTCTTCAGACGGTCGAGTTTCTCACTGAACTAAGAGACGTTTCATTTTCCTGAAAACGGCTGATAAATGTCAGCTGTGCCATGAAGCTGGGAACTGTGGACAACAGCTGCTCAGCTCAGTTATATTCAGTTTAATATTGTGCCAAATGACACCTCAAGGGCATTTATAAGGTCGAGTTCTACACTCGTACAGAGAGGACCGGGCAGCCGTCTGAGGAAGGCAGGGAGGTTAGACTGGACAGTTTCACTGGAACCATTAAAGTAGGTTATTGGCACAAACTGGTCTTTCCTTCAGATGTGCCCAGGCTCAGAAAAGTCCCCAGAGTGGATGTTACGCACCTTTCAGCCCACAGACACCGCCTGGAGCTGTTTTGGTAAACGCCACTGTTCCGCATCGTTATCGCTTTGTTTAACCGGTTCTTACAAGTTCAGGCTTTGATTGCTGCGCGAGAGCTGTTTGGATCATGTGGGTGAAAAAGCAAACACAGAAATCTCCGGGAATAACCTGACGGAGCGATAGCACGCAGGTTTCACCCACCTCACATTTCCCCCAAATATTTAACGAGCATATTAGAAACTGTGTGTGTGTGTGTGTGTGTGTGTGTGTGTGTGTGTGTGTGTGTGTGTGTGTGAATGGTTGAATGAGGGTTGTAGTAAAATTGAAAGAGTCGTTGCTGAGGAGAAACGGCCCACAGAAGCTTCAGTCTGTTCACCGTGTTGGAGCGCTCTCCATGTGCTCTGTGGGTCTGAGCTGTGAACTGTGCCAACAGCAGCACGGCCTCACTTTGTACAGACAAACCTCAGAGCTGCAACCTTTAAACTGTGTTTACACGTTACTGCAGTGATCGCAGCACTTTTACAAACACATCTGCAATCAGCCACACTCACTTCCTCTTGTACAAATTCTTGTTTTTCTCCAAATTCAAGTGAAGCTCTGCCCCCTTTGCTTCTTACAAAAGTCTTGTTTTGGAAAGCCCCGTGATGTCACCAGAGCATTCAAAAGCAGCCTCTGGGCTCCTGACCTCATCAGAAAAACGAGAAGCCCTTCGAGCTCACACCTACAGAGGCGTGGAGCTGCCGGCACGAGCGCTCTGACTGCTGGATTTAACGGCGACTGCTGACATGGATCAACTGTCTGATCAGGAGAACTGGGACCGGGTCCAGGCTGTGGCCAACTCCTTTGGGCCAGCGGGGAAGTTGTTGCTTCAGTCAGGTCGGGTTCTGGTCGGAGAGGGCAAGCTGGTAAAGCAGAGCCGCAAAAAGCGGCAGGCCAAAGCCTTCTTCCTCTTCAACGACGTGCTGGTGTACGGCAGCATCGTGCTGAACGGCCGCTGGCACAAAAAGCTCAAGGTTACCCCTCTAGGTGAGCAACCGATCCTCCTCTGCACATCGCTGAATCCAGCTGTGTGAAAAGCAGACAGCGTGGCGGGCAGAGACAGGTAGATGCTGCAGGTGGAGCAGGAGGTGCTGCACCGCCTGCAGTCTGTCTCTGACCGCTGCAGCAGGCTGCAGTAAACACTTTTCTTTTCGTTCAAAGCGTGCACACCTTTGTTTTCCGCACTAACGTGCCCTTCTTCTTCTTCTTCTTCTTCTTCAGAGGACATCCTGCTGGAGGACCTGGAGGACGGCGTCAGGATGAAGAACCAGTGGCTGATCCGCACGCCCAGGAAGTCTTTCTACGTTTCCGCCGCCTCCTACGAGGAGAAGCGAGCCTGGATCGAGCACATCGAGGAGTGCAAGGGCAGAGTGACGCAGGGCGGTGACCGGAGGCTGGACTTTGCCAACACCTGGATCCCAGACCAGGCCTCCGCCGTCTGCATGCGCTGCTCCAGCAAGTTCACCGGGACCCGCCGCCGACACCACTGCAGAAAATGCGGCTTCCTGGTGTGCGGCCCGTGCTCCAGGAAGCGAGCGGTCATCGCACACATCGACTCCACTAAGCAGCTGAGAGTCTGTAAACCGTGTTACTTGAGTCTGGGGGTGGAGCTCCCCGAGCTGACCCGTCAGAGGTGGGACAGCGGCGGGAAGTCGGACGAAGACGAGCTGGAATGCTACAGCGAGGAAGAGGAGGCGGAGCACAGCCTGGAGGAGGAGGACCCCAGCAGGTGGATGGACTCCTGGTCCCCTTACACCTACATCAATCCAGAGCACATCAGGCCCCAAACATAGAGCCACGCTCGGCGCTGGACTCTGGGCCTTTGTGTCACACGTGGACTCAGTGCTGCGCAGCTGCGTGTGACACGCTCTGCACGTACTCTATTTATGACACCATGTTATTTATGTTTCATGAAACACCTGCTGCTCTTCTCTTTGTGCACAAACACTACTGTGAAGCTGTTCTCGTCTCTCAGACGTCGCTCTGACCTGCTGCGTTTCCCTCAGCCGTCCAGTGTGTGTGTGTGTGTGTGTGTGTGTGTGTGTGTGTGTGTGTGTGTGTGTGTGCACGTGTGTGTGTGCGCGTGTGTGTGTGTGTGCGCGTGTGTGTGTGTGTGCACGTGTGTGTGTGTGTGTGTGTGTGCACGTGTGTGTGTGTGTGTGTGTGTGTGTGTGTGTGTGTGTGTGTGTGTGTGTGTGCACGTGTGTGTGTGTGTGTGTGTGTGTGTGAACATGTGAACCACTGAAATAACAACGAACAATAAAGAATTCAATAAGAGAATCTTTGTCTGTGGTTTTCTCTCAGGATGCTTAAACGACTTTTGAACTTTACACTTATTCTCGTCCCAATCAGCACATTTACACAAGACTTCCTGTTAGTCAAACTCTCACTGTGCCACAGATTGATCCTACACAAACATCTGTAGACAGATGGCCCAGTGAAGATGGGATTATTCATTAGAATATTATTTTGTATCTCCAGGTTGATCATTTGACCCTAAACCATGAAAACATCCTTTGGCTTCAATTCAGTTTTATTCATTCAGCGCCGAATCACAACAACAGTCGCCTCAGCGTGCTTCATGTGCTAAGGTAACACCCCGACAATCATATGAGCGACAGTGGGAAGGAAAAACTCTCTTTTAACAGGAAGAACCAGGCTCAGGGAGGGGCGGGGCCATCTGTTAGATTTAATGCTAACTTTGCTTGAAAACATGCAGGTAAAATAAAAGCAACACAAGCTCTAAAACCAGTGAAGAGTGAAGGTCGTGCAGGTAATGTGAGCCCTTGGCAGTCAGCTGTTTGTATTGTAGGTGAAAGGTTGTTGTCGTTAGTCACAGTCGATTGGTTTGGTGGTTTCACCGAGCCAGCAGTTCCTCTTAACATCCTGGTATTTCCCTGAAATCTCATCGACTTTGAGATCTACTGAAATAAACAAAACCTTCGATTATGGTCGTGCCTGCAAACATGTTTTCTACAAAGCAAACGCCAGCGTGCATGGGCAGCACTGTGTAAAACTGTTGTTCAACCGGTTTTTCATGACGAGCATTAGGAGCTCAGTTGCAGGTGTACCCACCTCTGGGTAAAACGACTGCACCGCCTAAAGTATGGCGGCGTGGGCGCCAGCTCCCCCCTCCCTCCCCCCTCTGCTCACTGTCTAACAAAGCTGCTAAACGAAACTTCAAAAACGTCTCTTTCACCATGGAGCTGTTTGTTTGTTTGTTTGTTTTCACCCTTTTTCCTCCATAAATCGTACGAAGCATCGTCCGAACTTTTATTATCTGCTGCGTCCAAAACTACAAACTCTACAATAAGACTGTAAACTCGCAGTCTGTGACTGCAGCTGCAATCACTGTGTAATTAAATCGACTTTCAGTGTGTTTTATCTGAAATTATATTATTTAGATTTTGTTATGTCCTTATGTTAAATTAGTGTGTAATTATATTTACCTACATATATATAAAAGTGTGTAAACTGGAAAAGGGAAACAAGTGAGTTTATACAGGAAACTAAAAGTAATTATATCGTAAGTAACTTTAGATACTGCTTGAGTAATCCTAAGTGATGTTGCAGAGAAACAATTTCTCCTTAAGTTACTTTGTAACTATGTGCCTGTCAGGGTGTGGGCCATATTAATCCTGCATTTTTATATCTTTATTTATTGATTCATTATTGCATCTTTAACTTTTTATGTTGATGTGAAAGAACAACATAATGTGATAAGGACTGTTCTCCCTTATCAGCTTACAAGGAAACTATAAACACCGTCTCATTTGTTTCTTTCATAATCATTGTTCAAACTTTCAGGAAGAGCGTCTCCGTTCAGCTAAACTACCTGGAAGCTCGACAAGGTTGAACTTATAATACGGCCATTGTCATGAAAAAGTACAGCGTGCTTATGATGTAAGATGCGGAAATATTGTTGTTTTTCCACAAAGTTACCATGAAATGATTCAGATCTTTAAAGTACTGTAAATACTTGTAGGTAAATATAAGTACACTGTAATTATAAACCATTAAACCTGACTCGGGGGACACATAACTAATCCCTAATGTTGGGAAGCTCATCTTTTAACCAGAAGGTTGTTGGAGTTTCCCTGTATGATTGTCGGGGTGTTACCTTAGCACATGAAGCACGCTGAGGCGACTGTTGTTGTGATTCGGCGCTGAATGAATAAAACTGAATTGAAGCCAAAGGATGTTTTCATGGTTTAGGGTCAAATGATCAACCTGGAGATACAAAATAATATTCTAATGAATAATCCCATCTTCACTGGGCCATCTGTCTACAGATGTTTGTGTAGGATCAATCTGTGGCACAGTGAGAGTTTGACTAACAGGAAGTCTTGTGTAAATGTGCTGATTGGGACGAGAATAAGTGTAAAGTTCAAAAGTCGTTTAAGCATCCTGAGAGAAAACCACAGACAAAGATTCTCTTATTGAATTCTTTATTGTTCGTTGTTATTTCAGTGGTTCACATGTTCTCACACACACACACACACGCACACGCACACACACACGCACACACACACACACACACACACACACACACACACACACACACACACACACACACACACACTGGACGGCTGAGGGAAACGCAGCAGGTCAGAGCGACGTCTGAGAGACGAGAACAGCTTCACAGTAGTGTTTGTGCACAAAGAGAAGAGCAGCAGGTGTTTCATGAAACATAAATAACATGGTGTCATAAATAGAGTACGTGCAGAGCGTGTCACACGCAGCTGCGCAGCACTGAGTCCACGTGTGACACAAAGGCCCAGAGTCCAGCGCCGAGCGTGGCTCTATGTTTGGGGCCTGATGTGCTCTGGATTGATGTAGGTGTAAGGGGACCAGGAGTCCATCCACCTGCTGGGGTCCTCCTCCTCCAGGCTGTGCTCCGCCTCCTCTTCCTCGCTGTAGCATTCCAGCTCGTCTTCGTCCGACTTCCCGCCGCTGTCCCACCTCTGACGGGTCAGCTCGGGGAGCTCCACCCCCAGACTCAAGTAACACGGTTTACAGACTCTCAGCTGCTTAGTGGAGTCGATGTGTGCGATGACCGCTCGCTTCCTGGAGCACGGGCCGCACACCAGGAAGCCGCATTTTCTGCAGTGGTGTCGGCGGCGGGTCCCGGTGAACTTGCTGGAGCAGCGCATGCAGACGGCGGAGGCCTGGTCTGGGATCCAGGTGTTGGCAAAGTCCAGCCTCCGGTCACCGCCCTGCGTCACTCTGCCCTTGCACTCCTCGATGTGCTCGATCCAGGCTCGCTTCTCCTCGTAGGAGGCGGCGGAAACGTAGAAAGACTTCCTGGGCGTGCGGATCAGCCACTGGTTCTTCATCCTGACGCCGTCCTCCAGGTCCTCCAGCAGGATGTCCTCTGAAGAAGAAGAAGAAGAAGAAGAAGAAGAAGGGCACGTTAGTGCGGGAAACAAAGGTGTGCACGCTTTGAACGAAAAGAAAAGCGTTTACTGCAGCCTGCTGCAGCGGTCAGAGACAGACTGCAGGCGGTGCAGCACCTCCTGCTCCACCTGCAGCATCTACCTGTCTCTGCCCGCCACGCTGTCTGCTTTTCACACAGCTGGATTCAGCGATGTGCAGAGGAGGATCGGTTGCTCACCTAGAGGGGTAACCTTGAGCTTTTTGTGCCAGCGGCCGTTCAGCACGATGCTGCCGTACACCAGCACGTCGTTGAAGAGGAAGAAGGCTTTGGCCTGCCGCTTTTTGCGGCTCTGCTTTACCAGCTTGCCCTCTCCTACCAGAACCCGACCTGACTGAAGCAACAACTTCCCCGCTGGCCCAAAGGAGTTGGCCACAGCCTGGACCCGGTCCCAGTTCTCCTGATCAGACAGTTGATCCATGTCAGCAGTCGCCGTTAAATCCAGCAGTCAGAGCGCTCGTGCCGGCAGCTCCACGCCTCTGTAGGTGTGAGCTCGAAGGGCTTCTCGTTTTTCTGATGAGGTCAGGAGCCCAGAGGCTGCTTTTGAATGCTCTGGTGACATCACGGGGCTTTCCAAAACAAGACTTTTGTAAGAAGCAAAGGGGGCAGAGCTTCACTTGAATTTGGAGAAAAACAAGAATTTGTACAAGAGGAAGTGAGTGTGGCTGATTGCAGATGTGTTTGTAAAAGTGCTGCGATCACTGCAGTAACGTGTAAACACAGTTTAAAGGTTGCAGCTCTGAGGCTTGTCTGTACAAAGTGAGGCCGTGCTGCTGTTGGCACAGTTCACAGCTCAGACCCACAGAGCACATGGAGAGCGCTCCAACACGGTGAACAGACTGAAGCTTCTGTGGGCCGTTTCTCCTCAGCAACGACTCTTTCAATTTTACTACAACCCTCATTCAACCATTCACACACACACACACACACACACACACACACACACACACACACACAGTTTCTAATATGCTCGTTAAATATTTGGGGGAAATGTGAGGTGGGTGAAACCTGCGTGCTATCGCTCCGTCAGGTTATTCCCGGAGATTTCTGTGTTTGCTTTTTCACCCACATGATCCAAACAGCTCTCGCGCAGCAATCAAAGCCTGAACTTGTAAGAACCGGTTAAACAAAGCGATAACGATGCGGAACAGTGGCGTTTACCAAAACAGCTCCAGGTGGTGTCTGTGGGCTGAAAGGTGCGTAACATCCACTCTGGGGACTTTTCTGAGCCTGGGCACATCTGAAGGAAAGACCAGTTTGTGCCAATAACCTACTTTAATGGTTCCAGTGAAACTGTCCAGTCTAACCTCCCTGCCTTCCTCAGACGGCTGCCCGGTCCTCTCTGTACGAGTGTAGAACTCGACCTTATAAATGCCCTTGAGGTGTCATTTGGCACAATATTAAACTGAATATAACTGAGCTGAGCAGCTGTTGTCCACAGTTCCCAGCTTCATGGCACAGCTGACATTTATCAGCCGTTTTCAGGAAAATGAAACGTCTCTTAGTTCAGTGAGAAACTCGACCGTCTGAAGAGTGTGGAGCAGGCGAGCCTCAGCACAGCCTGAGTGTGAATGTTTTAATAGCACTGAATTTGATCTATAAGCAGTGAAAATATGCGTTTCTGCAACATTTGTGCAATAAAGTTGTAAAACTTTATAACACAGCCTCTGCAGTGAAACTGAATTATAGTGTTTTTTTTATTTCAATGCAAATTATTTAACTACAAATACATAAATGTAGAATTTTTTTTATTTATCACATTTAGATCGGTGAAATAAAACATTTGAATTAAGGAACATCCATCATAAAACATAACGAACGATGTAAAACAATAATGAAAAATATGTAAAAAGTTATAATCCCCATAATACGCCCCAAAAATACAACGTAAGACGGGGAAATATTGATTCTCCATGAAATTAAAAAATAACATTATTTAAACTGACTTACAGACTGCTTCAGTATACTTACAATATAAAGATCAGTTTCTATAGTAATCTGATACAGTTCTGTTTAATAAGGAGGCTTTACTGAAACCAAGAGGATCCAGCCTCTGACATGTGGTTAATACTACAGTTTGTAAAAATCCAGAAACACTAAAACAGCCGTACACGTAACATGAACTCTGACCTCCTGCAGAGCCACACTTCCACTGATCCTCCCCATGTGAATAGATCAGAATAGATCTTTGTTACAAACTGGTATTCCCCTGAGACTTTGTAGTGAGAAATAAAAATAGTTCGTGGGCTGAGGCTGACGAGCGGTAAAATCGGAGCTGAGGCTGCGATCGAACCGTCAAACCGGTTTGTCTGTTTCTGGAACAGCTGGATGACTAAACGGTGCAAAGCTGGAAGGAACCAGGAGGAAGAATTAGCTGCAGATTTACTCCGACAGTCTAACTGTGCTTTATTGAAACCAATTAAACCTTTCACACCGTTAAACTGGGCCAAACTGGGAGCCAGGGGTGTCAAACATGAGGTCCCCGGGCCTTATGTTTGACACCCCTGCACGTGCTGCACGTGGCCCTCCCTGCTCTGCACAGCTGTACAGATGCAGATGATGATGTTACAAAAAAATAAAAATAATTCCTGCATGTGGGAAACGGACGACATGGCAACACGCCATCAAAGGTAACGGGAGTGGGTTTACTGCCGTGGACTACTTTCAAACAGGAAATGACGGATATTCAACGTCAGCTTATAAAGTTTACATGAATATAGTTTTTACAGCAGTTACGCGTGTGCTTCGTTAGTTTCCTCTGTAAATATTTACACATGAGCTCAGTGTTATTGCTCTCATTGCACTGTGTGTGTGTGTGTGTGTGTGCGTGTGTGTGTGTCTGTGTGTGTGTGTGTGTGTGTGTGTGTGTGTGTGATGGATGCACGTTCACCAGCGAGGCTCCTGCGCAGCACCAAAGGTGAACAGCGGCTCTGTGCACGCTGCTGAAAACACGAGCACATATAATAAGCACTGAGATTTCTGATAAACGAGAAGGAAACGATGACAGCGACAGTTTTACAAACATGTGGTCAGCAGCTCTCACACTCCTTCACTTCTTCTTTCCCAAAGAAGATTTCAACACAAAGGAAATCAAACGTGTAACTTTGTTCCAGAGAAAAACGAGCTTCTCCTTCAACCCAGCGTTGCTTTCTTTCTTTGGAATGAGTTGTAGGCTGCATATTTGCATATATTTATCAGCCACGCTGGCATTGCTGGCAGCACTGCAGGCGGCAGCAGCAGCGCGCACTTTTACTGACGACCATCATCAGTAAACTTCTGTCAACAAAATTCTACTTTTCTACAGAAAGCCTTTTATTCTGAAAGGCAGGGACAGGAAGAGAGACGCGTGGAAGGGTGTAAAGCGTCGAGGGTCACTTGCAGCCCACTGTGATCTGAAGTGAAAGCGGCCTGCTGTCAGTGTGACAGTTTCACCACACGTTTGATTCCTGAGGTGTCAGAATAAGAAAAACAAGTTTCCAACATTTCTACACAGGAAAGAAATCTGTCAGCACGACTGCAGGAAACGTTTACAATGACAGGAAGCTGGCAGCTGATTGGCCAGGCTGTCCTCTAAACATAAAGTTTATTGTTTCATTTACATATGGATGTTTTTCTTTATGTGGATAATTGTGAAAAACAGACATTTCTCATGTGACCTATGTGTGACCTGACGTGCATCTCCTGATAAATCTGTAACTACATGATGGCTCGACGGAGCCGCAACGCTTGACGGGGCGGTTTCTCCTCTGGGTGTAAATAAAACTATATGATCCACAGTCCTGTAATAATAACGGGGCGATCGTGGCTCAAGAGTTGGGCGTTCGTCTTGTAATTGGAAGGTTGCCGGTTCGAGCCCCGGCTCCGACAGTCTCGGTCGTTGTGTCTTTGGGCAAGACACTTCACCCGTTACCTACTGGTGGTGGCCAGAGGGCCCAGTGGCGCCAGTATCCGGCAGCCTCGCCTCTGTCAGTGCGCCCCAGGGCATCTGTGGCTACAATATAGCTGCCATCACCAGCGTGTGAATGTGTGGATGATTGTGTAAAGCTTTTTGGTCCTTAGGACCAAGTAAAGCGCTACAGACCATTTACCAATCCTGCCCTCAAAGTCCTCGTACTAATGAGGGGGTCATATATACAGTTGATTCACTGCAGTGTTACTTCAAATTGGATGTGAGCCACCGTTTATTCGCCTCCTAATGTCAGTCTATGTTTTCATTTCTGGGAGAACTTTCTGATTGAAACCGCCTGCTGAGGCACGAGGACGTCCTGATGTCTGAGGCCGAGAGGCTGACAGTAGGAACAGAGGCTCGGTGAAGTTGTGCAGCTGCACCGAGCGACGTGCAGATCACTCCTGGATGCAGTCGCGCCTTTGAAGCAATCCTGCAGGGATGTTGCACCAACAGGCTGATGAAGTTTCTGCCTGATTCTTTGGAAAGTGGAGCAATGCCGTGTACGATTTCAACAGGTGGCATTTACAATAACGGCTCTCCAGCTGGTGATTTATTTCAGTGACGTCCTGGTCTCTGACTGAGGCCACAACGTCTCAGAACAAACACTCGGGCTCCGTGAGTCTCTACCGCGGTAAAGTGAGCCGTCATTTGTGAGCCGCGGTCAAGCCAGCCGCCTCTTATCCGCCGCATAAATATCCTTGCGCTTTTACACCAGTCTTTACGGTAGCGCCTTTTCGCTTTATATGCCGATTGAAAGCCTATACCCGCGCACACATGCACGCGCGCGAATATATACTTCTTGATGGATGCAAACTGCATTTCGTTGCCTTGTACCTGTGACATGTGCAATGACAATAAAGTCGAATTCTATTCTATTCTATTCTATTCTATATTAATTCAGAAGACAAACACCCGTCTCTGCTTTTGAGATTAGCATTAAAACCCTCAGTTTTGACAAATAATACAGTTATAGTGGATCAGGTGACCCTGAATCTTCCCTTATTTGTGCTGCAATAAGCCTAGGCTCTTGCTGGCTTCCCATCATGTATGAATTTTTTCCTTCTTTGCTCGTTCTGTGTTTATACACCTCTCTGCATTTAATCATTAGTTAGTATGTATCTCTTGCACAGTGTATATGTTTTCCTGTCTCCTTTTCGTCAACCTCAGCCAGTCACAGTAGATGGCTGTCTCTCCTTGAGCCTGTTTCTGCCAGATGTTTCTACACAGAAGTCAGACAGCAGTGCCGGCTTGACACCAGATCCAGGCAAGACCCGTCTGCTATGTGGGACGACTTGTTCTTTTGGTGTTTTAGTTGTGGATTATGTTTGGGCTGTGTCTCTTGCCCTTTCAGTATTGTTTTCTTGTGCTTCTAAGTGTCCCTTTGTTTCTTTTTAGGTTATGTAGTATGGGTTAGAGATATTTTGTATGTTGTTTTTGTTTAATAAATCCGCCTTTTGGATTATTCCCTGATGTGCCTGAGTTCTGTTATTTAGTGTCACTTTGAAAGGACACACATCCAGCATTGACATATAATTGTTCTTTCAATTTTTGATAAAGATTACAGTGAATTGAGATGAAACTTGGCACACAGGTACAGTAGGTGTCCCAGAGGAGGGATGTGTTGAAAGTTGGACCTCAACTACTCAGGATGATTTTTAATGAATTTCTGAAATTTCCATAATTGTATTGACTGTATCGGGCTGTTTCATTTAAATTTGTGTGCGCGCGTGCGCGTGCGACTGTTCGCGCGCGTGCATGTGTGCGCGGGTATAGGCTTTCAATCGGCACATAAAGCGAAAAGGCGCTACCGTAAAGACTGGTGTAAAAGCGCAAGGATATTTATGCGGCGGATAAGAGGCGGCTGGCTTGACCGCGGCTCACAAATGACGGCTCACTTTACCGCGGTGAGTCTCTGCAGGTGGACGGACGTCTAAACGCTCCTATTGGTGGAACCGTTCTGCTCTGTCAGTGTCTGATCCTCCCCTTAACTGTAACAGGCTGTGACTCATTCACAGGTGAAGGACGTCCTGCCCTAAACGGAACTATGACAACAAGCCCTTCTATCAAAAACACGTTGAACGTTTTCAGGAGAAAAGTGTTCACATCCTGAAATTTACAGTTTTGTTCTTTGTTCATTCGTTGTGGGTGAGCTCGAGGGCGCCCCCTATGGTGCAACACTCGCCCTGTGTTCCTCCTGTGCGCGGTTTTAACAGCAGGGGTAAAACCCACGTCGCGTCATGTGTGAAAATGCTTCTGTAGGTGAGACTGGTTATGTTTGCTAATGCTAATAATCACTGGGATTTATATCAGCTGCACGCAGAGTGAAGCAGCAGGGCTGAGATGCAGTAAACAGCACCACCTGTGGGTGGTGTCAGGAAACGACACACTCCATAAACATGCCCTCTATAGTCTGACTGTGATGTGGAGCACACTTACATGAATCACTGTGACTTTAGCAGCATAATGTTTCCATCTCAGGGAACTCTTGTTCCACTGTGGGTGGTCTCAGAGTGGACAGCTCCCACGCCGGCTGTTGTGCTGGATGTTCATACATGACCTGCTGGGGAAACACGATCGCAGATGTTTCTCACGGCGGGAATGAGCCGGGCGAGGCTGCGTTCTCTGGCCACACCTCCTCAAAAACAATGTTTGCACTGTGCTCGTTTCAGCAGCAGCTTCTAACACGGCCGGCCGAATAAGAACCATCCAGAGAACTTCTGTTAATGCACAGTATTTATTGACACAGTTTAGAAACATCCACGCATTTGTTCGTTCATGGTTTACAAACCAACCAACCAACCAGCAATCGTTGTTAATCTTCATTTCAGATACAGGAGTTAAAGTATTCACTTCAGTTTTATTACCTTTTATTAACAGTTAGAAAATGTTCCTACACACGAAATCATGACGTCTACATTGCGAGATCTGCTCGCGGCGCGAGATCTGCTCACAGCTTTCCAACAAAATCATCCCAACAGCCGTCGCCCACGGAAACAAGTCAGGCTAAACTAAACCGAATCATCCTTTAACCTCTAAGCACGCCCCAGGTCGCCGCTCACCTGCCAAAACGCACCTGTGAGACGTCGTTAGAGTCTGAAGATCTGACCTTTGGATTAAAAAAGTAATGAGTGAGTGGTGACCTGCAGGTCTTCAACGGTGTGTTCACAACAAACGTGGAGCGTGATTACATACAAAGTTCATGCAATGAGGCAAGTTCATGCTGGGCGATACAAATGGGGGCGAATCTGCCTTCACACGAGATAGCCGGGATTCTCCTCCAGCGCCACGTGGACGCCGACTGAACCATCGGCATCACAGGGGTGAATGCTCCAGTTTCCACGGTGACTGCAGTCACATGAGGTGAAACCTTCATGTTTGATGTGAACACACCCTAAAAGGCACGCATGTGCATCAATATTTACAACGGTAAGTGAACGCATCGGCAACCAAAGCTAAACTCTACGAGCACCGCACGTAACGCGAACACGTCCAAGCGCGTGGAGTCGGACTCTGACGTGTGTCCGTGTCGAGCTTCCCGTCAGACTCTCTGCGGCTGAGCGAACGCACAGCTGCCAAAGGCCACGTGCGTTTGCGCGGCTCCGGGTCGCTATCGCCTTCCTGGAAGTCGGTCGCAGTCACGTAACGGGTTCGGTCAACTTCGTCTTGGTCCCGAGGTCAAACGCTGAGCCTAGAAGGATCCGTCTGCGAAGTCTCGTTTGCCGAATCCTTTCTGGAAAAAGACACAAACAGAAACTCACCCAGTGTCCCCACAGAGCGACTCGACCGTCATCATCATCGTTCGTAATACAAAAAACGTCCCAGTTTTACTTTGGATGTTTGCATGACTTCACCCGCTGCCCCCTGCTGGACACCAGCCTGCAGATGTTTGTCTCACACTCAGCTCACTTTTATTTACACAGCAACAGTCGCCTCAAGGCGCTGTAAGGTCGACCCTACAATAATACATACAGAGAAAAACCCAACAATCACATGACCCCCTATGAGCAGCACTTTGGCGACCAGCCTCAGGGAGGGGCGGGGCCATCTGCTGCGACCGGCTGGAGTGAGCGGGCTGGCACCGCTCGTCTTCACATCCACGGATTATCAGCGGGATTCAACTCTCTGCAGGCCGCTCGGTGAAGCTCACTTTGGTGTTTGGAGGAGCAGCAGCGCATGTTGGGTCATGTTGGTGGCGATGCTGGTGTTTGGGGCGCAGCCTCGCCCTCCTTTCTTTGAACCTAAGCAGCGTCTCTGACCAAAGGGCGCTCCCGGTCTGCAGGATGTTCCTCAGGCTGTCCTCAGCATACTTCAGTCTGTGTTTTAGTCTCGTGCTTCCTGGTGTGCAGGTGATGTCACTACATCGGCTCAGTGAAGTTAGTGTTTAGACTCTCACTGGTTTTCTCTCCAAGCCTCTGAAATCTTTGCTTCCTGTCTCTGCAGGCTTCTTCTGTGAGCACCGACTGTTTCTCTCAAGTCTGGACTTTTGTTTTTAGCCTGATGTTTTCTCAGTGACAGCTCGAACCCCGCTGAAGTCTTTTATTCTGAAGAGAACCCTCAGCTTCCACTGGAGCATTACAGAGTGAAAGCACATCACTGCACAGCAGTGGTTTGAGCCGTGCTCCAATAAAAGCTCAGTGTCTCAGAGGGTGACAGTAATAATAACACAGACTCTGGTCATGTTTAGAAATCATTCTGTAATTTGTGCTAAAACAAAATTATTTATGTTTGATGAAGAAAACGCTGTGATTAAAAGAATCTTTGGAGGAGGGTAAAACTCAGTCCTGCTCTGCCCTCTAGTGGGCGACTACGTGCCCACACCTACCCACCCAACACAGCTGATGTCGCAACAGAGACACACCCACAGTTTACAGCATGAATTCCTCTTTTTTTACCGCGTACGAGTACAAATACTTAAAGTACTTCAGTGTAGGGTGAGCAGAACACGCGAGTACTACAGGAGCTTTTAGAGGAAATGAAGAATAAGCAGCAGGTCCAGAGTAGAGTACGACTAACACTGAGCCGATCAGGCGGTAAGATCCTGCAGTGCAGCTTAAAAATCATCAAAGAAGTGATGAAAGATGCTGCAACCGTGAATCGTTAAAAGATGAAGTGTCTGAAGACGCAGCTCAGTGGAATTACAGCCTGTAGCTCACTCCACAGGCCGTCGCTCCACTGCTGCAGCGCCGTGCAGGGCGGGTTCCTGCGTCGCCCACAGACAGACGCCCACACGAAGCCTCGCTGTGTGATGGTGAAATGTCCCTCGGACCTCAGAACTCACAGACCTACAAACGTCAGCCCACAGCAGCTTCAGTCCACAGCAGCTTCAGTCCACAGCAGCTTCAGCCCACAGCAGCTTCAGTCCACAGCAGCACTATTATAAGCGATGTGGAGAGGAGCAGCTTCTGAAGGCTCTGTGATCTATCAGGAATTTTGAGCGTTATCCTGACGTGGACATCGGCACAATGCCACGTAGCCGTGCACGGTGTACTTTTGAAGGACTCGAAGTTTAGATTTTCTGTCATAAACTAAAGTGTCTGTGTGTGTCCCTGTGTGTGTCCCTGTGTGTGTCCTTGTGTGTGTCCCTGTGTGTGTCACTGTGTGTGTCCTTGTGTGTGTCACTGTGTGTGTCCTTGTGTGTGTCCCTGTGTGTGTCACTGAACTTTAGCTGTGCTCCAGGTTCCTCTGCAGCCGTCTCCTGGTCGCCTGCTGCAGGCTCAGAAGAATGAAGGAGCCCATGTATCTGTCAGCCTTCATCAGGCGCTCGGAGCCGTTTCCACAGCGCAGCACCATAAACTCAGAGAAGTTGCACAATAAACGGAGCCTGGGCTATAAAAGCTGGGCCGCCACACTCAGCGTTACCTAACAAAGCTGTTTGTCGACAGTTTGACTGCAGAGAAAAAGTTTCACCATCTGTAAACCAGAAATATTCATCCTGTCATTTTGTTTCTGCACAGTTGTGTTCCAGATGTGTTATCTGCACAACTGGGTTTGTGTGAAAGTGCAGGGAGATAAAGGCCTGGGTTTGTTTGTGCTGCGCGGATTTACGGGAGGAGGACCGCCAAGTTCACCTCAGCAGAGACACAGAGGCGAACCCAAAATGTCTGAGCCAGATTCTCCACATTCCTGCTGCAGCTCGGCAGACACGAGGAAAGGATTCTCACAGCAGGAGCGGGTGGGGGGTCTGCTAATGCCTCCACAGAAGGAGGGGAGGCTACAGACAGACTCGCATTTAGCTTTTCATCATCATCATCATCATGTGGTGTTCTGGGGCAGAGTGAGCCCCTGCCAGCCCAATCATTTACAAGTTTAATTTCATTTTTAGTTCAGAGACGGAGTTTAGCAAGTCTCCAGTCTGACTGCTGCTTACTTCAGAGAAAATATTTGCTTTTGCAGAACTTCCAGATAAGCACGTCCACAGACTAATGAGGGCCAGGCTCGGGTGCAGAGCAGAGGAGGGAGGCAGCGAGGAAGAGGAGTTACGAGAAGTGGAGGTCAAGTGAGATAAAAAACAGATGCAGACGAGAAAACCATCTGGTGGAAACAAACGGAGCACAATGACAGCCCACGCCCACAGCTTCTCCCCAGCTCAGGCTGCAGGAAATAAAACAGCAGGACGGGTTCAGGCTCTTTGACTTAAACATAGCTGCAACCAGAAATGTGACAAAGGCTCCCAAAGTGACCACAAGCACGCCGCCTCCGTCTTCACCTCGACGACACGTTTGAGACCCGTCCTGTTCGCCCTCACTCTGCTGCTTCAGCCTTTGAGGATGAAGACGCAGAGAGAGAAACCTGGTGAATGTGGTGCTGGTTTGTTTTTGGCACAGCGGCTCGCTGCTTGTGCCAAAGCGAGTCCCGCTGCAGCGTCCTCACACACACGTGATCCTGATGCGTTATTGTCACACTCGTAAGCGGTGCGTGCTTGATGTCTCTGCATTATCGCTCAATCATCCAGGTAAGGAAATCCAAACAGGCTGAGTCTGTTCATCTGGATGTTTGCAGCTGACTGCAGGTTTCCAACCTTATAAACAGGACATTTACACAATGACTGAAACAATGGCCTATGAGGTCATGACCATTAACATGTAAATTGACCAATTGGCCATGAGTCCCATTCACAGAGAGTTGGGGAACGGCTGCAATCACAGCATTGTAAGATGGTGACAGATGTACCCTTAGGCCCCCTCCTCGATTCAGAGATGGTCTCCTTGACTCCGCCCTCAAACCAGCGTTCCTCCCTGTCCAGGATGTGTACATCCTCATCACTGAGTCCTGATGCTCCTGATGCTCCTGACACATAAGGGCTCACTAAAGGTTTTCAGGCAGCAGTTGTCCTTCTTCTCGTCTTTAGGAGCCTTCAGGCTGATCAACAGTCTCTGGTTGCTGATCAATGGTGAGGAGTGTTTGTCAGCCTGGCTACAGAGCTGAAGAGAAACCTGGGCTTGTTCTTATTTTCTTCAATCAGTGATGAATAGTAAGATGTTGTGGCTTTGCGGAGGGCTTTCTTATAAAGCAGCAAACTATTTCTCCAGGCTAAATGATGATCCTCTAAATCTGTGACACGCTGTTTCCTCTCCAGCTTACGAGTCATCTGCTTTAGGCAACGTGTTTGAGAATTATACCACGGAGTCAGGTACTTCTGATTTGTCACAGGAGCTACAGTTGTACGCAGTGAGGAGGTCAAATGATTGACAAGATAAGATGATAACAGCAGGTGACTTATATCCTCAAACTCAGTTGCAGCACTTTCAGAAAAACATCTACTGTGACGAAATCTACTCCCCGCTGCTGGAAATAATTAGCGGGTGAATCAACAGAGAGTGTGTTCTGGATGAAGCATGTGAAGATTACACATGAAACTCACCAGTCTGTAGTCTCTGTGCAGCTTCTTGTACTGGAACATGTTGCAGAGGACGGTCGAGGCTGCTCGGGCAGCTTTTTGACTCCCGGAGCTAAAAGTGAAGGACAGCAGAGAGTGAGAGAGGACAGGCGGAAATACCAGAGCAGCAGGGACGAGCTTCATCACAAACATGCCCCGCAATGTGAAGGAAAGGTTATAACAGACATGTGAAGTCCTAAACAGGAAACAAAGGTCGCAGAGGGGTCACAGCTTTGTTTCAGCAGAAACATGAAGAGTCTGAAGAGAAACGGCGGCAGAGCCGGCGACAGCGACCATCAGCGCGACTACACGTACCTGCTGTCGTGGGACGTCTTGATGCCCACCAGTTTGGGGATGCCGTTGAAGTGACAGACGTCGCGGGCTGCCGAGGAGCTGCAGGTGACCAGGTGGTTGAGGGCTCCGCAGAGGTTGACCACCACGTCGCTGGATGGCGTTTTCTGCAGGCCGTCTGCGGGAAGCTTGGACACCAGAAGCCCCACCATGTTCTTAGCTGCCACGACACAGAAGAAGGACTTGAATAAGAAAGACTCTGGAGTGGACCTGGACCTTGGGGTCCAGAGAACGGGAAAAAGGCGGATGCACTGAAACCCCTTGAAAGCAGAGCTGCACCTGTCCCAGCAGGGCTCTTACCCATGTGCTGTTTGTCGGTGGCGTGCCGGGTCAGATTCCTCAGCAGGCCGCTCAGAGGCCTGAGCTCCGTGTCGCTGATGGTGTCCAGCCGGTCCAGGAGGATGGGAAGCATCCGCTCCTTCTCTATAATCACCATGCTCAGCACGGACGCCCACTAACAGAGAGGAGCAAAGGTCACGTGAGCCTGCAGAGACCGCACCTCGCATTAAAGCTGACGATCGGGACGAGGCGTTACCCTGGCATCTCCCGCGGTGATGTTCTGCAGGGCTCCGATGGCGGCCTCGCGGTTGCAGGAACTGTAGTCGCTGTTCTGCAGGATGAGCTTGTAGAGCCCCACCACCTTCGGGTGCCACAGCCACTCGGACCCTTTAGGCTGAGACAGGGTGGGCAGGTTCTGGTGATTCTGCTGCGGACGAAGAGAGAAATCAAGTACAAATACAGAATTTGGGGTCAAAAGTAGCAAAAATATATAAAACAAAAAGTTGATTTATTCAAATAATTCATAATTGAAGAAAATCTGCTGAGTGTAAACTCAACGTAAAACTAAACCAAACCAAACCAAACCATGCTAAACCAAGCTAAGCTAAACAAAACTAAACTAAACCAAAAGAAACTAAACCAAGCTAAGCTAAACCAAGCTAAACCAAGCTAAGCTAAGCTAAACTAAACCAAAAGAAACTAAACCAGACTAAGCTAAACCAAGCTAAGCTAAACCAAGCTAAACCAAACCAAGCTAAGCTAAACCAAGCTAAGCTAAACCAAGCTAAACTAAACCAAGCCAAGCTAAACCAAGCTAATTAAACCAAGCTAAACCAAACTAAGCTAAACCAAACTAAACCAAGCTAAGCTAAGCTAAACCAAACCAATCTAAGCTAAACCAAGCTAAGCTAAACCAAGCTAAACCAAACCAAGCTAAGCTAAACCAAGCTAAACTAAACCAAGCCAAGCTAAACCAAGCTAATTAAACCAAGCTAAACTAAACTAAACTAAACCAAAAGAAACTAAACTAAACCAGACTAAACTAAACCAAGCTAAGCTAAACCAAGCTAAACTAAACCAAGCTAAGCTAAACTAAACTAAACTAAACCAAAAGAAACTAAACCAGACTAAGCTAAACCAAGCTAAGCTAAACCAAGCTAAACTAAACTAAACCAGACTAAGCTAAACCAAGCTAAACTAAACCAAACTAAACTAAACCAGACTAAACAAACCTAACATTAAACAAAACTACTTTCACGAGTTACAGTAGCACTTGTTTGCAGACTTTGTACTAAATTGATAAACTGTGAGAATCAAGTTGAGTCGTTCAATAAAAACTAAGATTGTTATGAATTTATCTTTCAGGCGCTCGTGTGATTAAACTGCTTACGTCTGTCTGCTGCTTAGTTTTCCAGTTTCACATTTAAGTTCGATTTTAAACGAACACATTACTATGAAATCTAGCAGACCGTAGCTACTCTAATGTGCAGAAGGTTTTTGGAGGTGATGGGGATCCAGGCACAGAGCACCACACGGGTGGATAACACCAGCACCCTCTCCTCCTGCTCGTACCTCCACGTTCTTCTTGCTGTACAGAGTGAAGCAGCCGATGGTCTCGATCTCTCTGTGGGCAGAAGCTCTCGACGGGCCCTCGAGGCGGAGCTGGACTGAAGGGGGAAGCTCCGAGTACAGCTGATAGGACAGATTTCTCATCACGCACAGGGAGTTCTCCAAACCCTGAACACGCAGACAGGAAATAAAAAATGGATATCAGTTAAAAGAGCGACCGAAACAAACGGGCTCAAAGCAGCGAGTCTTAGTCACCGTGCCGACTCTGATGAGCTTCAGACACTAAAAGCACAGAAAGAAGTCTGAACCCTTTTCACACGCGACCCAAACCACCGCACCATTAATAACGTGGAGAGTCGCCACCATCGAAAACTGGGAATGACTGAGGATTCTGTCGCCCTCGTCCTTGAAGCTCGCACATCACGATATCCCGTTTCAGTCGCTCCCGCCCCCGCTCTGACCCGAGGACAGACAAAATCTATTTTTATTAACCAGCTGTTTTCTTTCTCCCAGCCTTCTTTATGATGCACTGCTGCAGTTTTACATCTTTGCACTTTTTAACAACAGCACAGAGATGATTTCAGAGGAATAACTGGAATACTGGCCACACTAAAAATAGAACAAAGACATACAGGAAATGTCTTCAGTTTTATTCATTTAGCGACACATTCCAGCACAACCAGCCCGAGGACACTTTGGGAAATCCGTTGAGTGGGACGGCGGTGAGTCAGCGACTTCCTGACAAACACCAGTCCAGACTGCACCAGGCCCACTCGTCACTTTAGTAGGTGAAACTAAGAGCTGAGAGTAAAATCAGCCTGATACTAACGCAGCAGGCAAACACGATGAAGACGAGCAGATGATCTCGAAGGTCGGCCAAAGTGAACTCTGGTTTTGGTTTCTATCGACCGGCTCTCAGATCTGTGGGATCACTCCTCGTTTATACAAGTTTAGAAGTAAAGCCTCTACAGTCATGCACAGTTCAGAGTCCTGATGCTGAAACTGTGACGCGAGGCAGCGATGAATCAGAGCAAACGTGCACGCTTTACACTCCAGGTTAACCTCAGTGAGACTTGAGCTGGTTACTGTTCTGCTGTAAATGACAAACCACGTCTCCGGCGTCTGTGGTTTGTGCTCACGGCTCCAGACGTTTTAAAGCGCCTGCACTCAGACATCATTATCCACGCGCCTCTGTGGCTCACCTTCTCGTCGCCCTGTTCTTCCTGCTGGATGTAGGTCACCAGAGAGTCCACGAGGCCGGGCATTTCTCTCATCTTCTGCCTCGTTCTCTCGTTCACGGAGCTCAGGTTCCTGTCGGAGCAACACAGACGGAGACATTCAACCCGACCAAATCCTTCACTTACATCAAACATTACTACAATGAAACAAAGGCAGCTGCTGCTCTGTGCGACTGCATTATGTGACGTTACTTTAAATAAACATCCATTCAGTTCATCTTTTATTTCCTTGAAATGACGCATCAGAGCCTAATTGAGGTTAAAATCCTTCTAGGAACCAGTCTCACTGTCATTAAGCAGCTCTGGGCAGTTATTTTGAAGCATTATCTAAATTTACTTTAATTTCCATGTGCACAAAACCGTCCAGTCTGAGTGAAACCTCTGAAAGGTTTGCAGACTTTGTACTAAAAGGATGAAAGAAGCAGCTTTCTCCCTCCAGTGAAACGTCTTCCACCTTCTTTGCTGTTGCTGATCTCTTCACTCTGAGTGAAAGAGCGTCTCTTGGTCCACGCCTGGACGACATTATATTGACCGAGGCTGTGTTCACTCTGCATGCTGAGACGGCC
>NW_024387414.1:1085094-1132594 GCF_900408965.1 Simochromis diagramma | reverse complement strand
ACGCCAGAGCGAGGGAGTGACACGGAGCTGTACGGGCGCAGGGAGGAGCATTTTACGGCTCTTCCTCTCCTTCGTTATAATCTGCAGGAAACGCCGTGCAGCCTCTGTATTGTTAAGCTGCAGAGGTACGGCAGCGGGTCGATGTCCTGTTTGTGTTTTTCTTTTCTTTACATTGTTCTGAACTCTGACAGACACACAGAGGAAACAGTCCAACACAATGGCTGCTCGGTGTGAGCGCCGTGCTCCCAGCACACGTAGGTCGAGTAACAAACACTGCGGCACATTTCCAGACGGCACAGGCAGATGTAACCTGCTGCTTTTTTATGGAGCTGAGTGGATGAAAAATCATTTCTTCAGAACGTTTCTCTTCACGGTTTCATGAGTCCCGCCCCCGTGAACTTTGAAAGGTCGTCTGAGCCGCTGGTGGCGTCCTGCAGAACAATGCTCTCTGCTTCTGTTGGAGTTCAGAGGGAGAAACGCCGCGGGGCACTGCTGTGGGTGGGGCTGATGAAGATGCTTGGACCTCTTCCTCACCCGAGTTGAATTTGTCTCAGTCTCATCTTCGCGCTGTTTGGTGCCTGACGTGGTCAGCTGCCGACCTCCTTTTACAGTCTTTTGTTTTCACCCTCTGCTCCTGTTTCGCCACTAAAAGCTACTCGGCGATGGAAAAGATGGCGGCTTTGGCTAAAATACACACTGCACACCTGTGGTCCTGTTTTTAAATAATAATGTGCGAGGACCGACAGCAGCGTCTCGTTAACACGGAGCGTCACGCTCCAAACGACAGCTTGTGTGTAACTGGGAATTATTTCAAATCCCAGGAGTGAGGAGAAGCAGCTCAGCCGAAGCTTTGTGCTGCTTCAGGATTCCTAAAAGATCACATTTAGTAATAATAAGAAAAACATTTTCTTATTATTATTTTCCTCTGAGCACGAGGCTCATTTCCTCATAGACTTCTATCCAATCGGACGTCTTTAAAAGGCGCCCCCTGCTGGATGTTACAGAAATGTCAGCCCGCCCCTCCACCATGTCACAAAGAGGAAAACGACTTTTATATTTATTTACATTCAAATTCTAATTATTGACGTCCCTTCTGTGTTGCAGTGGAGCTGCTCCCACCACAGTGACTCACGCGGTGTGTTTAAAGCTCTTCATCGTGTGTGTGGCGTGTACTCACGGCCATGACGCGGCTCGGCGTGTTTATCATGGATCTGGAGCTGAAACCCTGAGCGTGGCCGTAGCTCTTCATCTCAGGAGGGTCTGCAGAGAGAAGGAAGACAGTCACTCTTACAACTGATGCACCATCAGTCTAACCTTCACACACTAACTCCAGCCACTTTATTAGGAACACATGTACATCTGCTCATCCAATCAGCCAATCATGTGGCAGTGCATAATATCAGCTGCAGGTTACCGAGCACCAATCACAGTCAGAGGAACCGCCTCTGGGACCAGTTCAGTCCAGAGCTCATGAAACGCTGGAGAGGCTGAGAAGAACCAGAGGGGCACTCAGAGAATAAGAGACGTGTTAGAAAGAGGAGGCGCTCAGGCCACAAATACACTCAGTGTGTCATCATTTAACAAGAGGAAGAAGCACCGGGAACGTCCCCAACTCGGGCCAAAGGTGGACCAGCGTCGCCACTGAAAGACCGTCTGTGTGCAGGAATACACCGTCCAACAAACACCACACGCCTCAAACACAAGCTTCAGCTGCCACCACGCGAAACCCGAGCAAAGCCCATTTATCCTAACACGTGATGCAAGCTGCTGGACGCAGTGAAACAGCGAACAGAAAACATCACACACAATCGAGCCGAGCAGGAAGGAGGGAGGAAATGCTGCTGGGCAGGCCGCGGGGCATGCAAGCATCAACACGTCAGAGACGAGGGAGCGGCGGTCACGCACGGCGTACAAACGGGACTCAAACCAGACCAGATCAAAGCAGAAAGCATCGACCTGCAGGTCAGCGAAGGTCGTCTGTACCCGACACACACGGCGCCTGCAAAGACCCAAAGTTTTTATGGGTTTGTGTAGATGTCATAAATGATGACACAGCAACACACACATGAAACAGAGGTGGGCTCATACCTGCATCCACCTGCAGAAGATCATCTTCAAAGCAAAAAGATGGAAATAAACTCGACCAGCTGAGACTTCAGGATGGAAACTTATTAATCCCAAAATGAATCTTATTCTCGTTTTGGCAGCAGCAGCACAGCCTGAACTGGGGCTCACTTTAATTCTGTTATTTTTGATTGAAAGGACAAATTCCTGCAAAATAAACCTTTCTTCAGATTAAATGCAGTTTAGTTATTTCATAAAGCTGACAAACAGAAAGATGACATCGTGTGTGCAGCGACTGCGGCTCAGGAGGTGGATCGATCCAGACTCCAGTCTGCTGAACCCGAGCTGTGCGCGATGCATCCATGTGTCAATGCACGTGATTGGCTGAAAAAGGCTTGCAATAAAAAAAGTGCTTTGAGTGCTCAGAGTGGAAAAAGCTCCATCGGTACCAGAAACACCACGAAAACGAGGAGCTGGGGTGGAGGTGGGTTACAAAGCAGCTTGCAGAATGCAGCAACTGTATGGAGGCAAAAGCAGCTTCAATAATTTATACTGTGAGAGGTTTGAGCCATCAGCTGATTGGCTGCAATCTGCAGGCTTCCTGAGCTGATGACAGAAATAAAAACGTGGTGCCGCGAACAGAATTTATGCTAAAACTCAAATTACAAACTCAAACTGAAGATGAATGAAAACAGGTAAAACAGAGAAAATCAGGCCTTGCTGTTGTGTTGGTTTGAAGGTGTGTGGAAAGTTCACACAGTGAGAAATACCAGCCACACTGTGGAAGAGCAGCAGCTGACCAACAGTCTAAAATAGGCTGTGATAACATGCTGTGAAGATTGGAGAGGAATGTTCCCCACAGGAGGTGGTCCATGAGCTTACACAGAGAGCTTTACTTTCATTTCTTTGGCCTGCACTGCGTGAAGGTCGTCGAACTTAATGAACGTTTTACCTCAAACCGTCCGGATCGCTGCTTTCCACTTCGCTCAGGCTGAATCTGGCAGCACGTCCACCTGTTAGAGACGCAGCTGTGCCTCCAGTTTCCAGCAGAACATTGCTGACTAAGCAGCACAGTGATAATAGGAAACATGACATCAGTGCTCAGAGCTTTCTCACAGCCTGAGTAAAGCTGCTCTGCATCTTTCTTTCTTTCTGTGAACCATCTGAATCAGGATTCAGAGCCGGATGATCGATACATCAGAAAAGGCCGGAGGTCAGGAGAATCGAGGACCGACCCTCAACACCTTTATACCTGTTGCATGTTGAAACTATGGAAGGCAAACTCATGAAAAGATTCAAGGTTCAAGCTTCAGAACAGAGTTTGGATAAAGAGGACGAGACTCTGTTGGGACTCACTGATCTGTAAATATCCACTGAAGGCTTTATTTGATATGTCGCACTGAGCTTCCAGTGAATCAGATGCTTTAAATCTCAAATTCTCAAACAGGTCAGAGACTCTAACAACACCGGCTCTTTGCCAAAGCGTAAGGTTAGTCCTGCTCCCTGCAGTAAGAGCTCTGGGTCAGTGTTGTTATAGGACAGAGAGGGCGAGTATTACTGAATATTGAATATAACAGTTTTCTCCAAGCCCGCAAACATGAAGTCGTGTGGCTGCTCGCTGTCCACGGGCTCAGACCCCCGTGCTGCTGCAGTTAATCCAAAACGCTGCAGCAAGAGTCCTGACAGGGACTAGAAAGAGAGAGCAGATTTCTCCTGTTTTGGCTTCCTGTTAAATCCAGAATTCAAAATCCTGCTCCTCACATACAAGGTCTTAAATAATCAGGCCCCATCTTATCTTAATGACCTTGTAGTACCATATCACCCTATTAGAGCACTTCGCTCTCGCTCTGCAGGCCTACTTGTTGTTCCCAGAGTATTTAAAAGTAGAATGGGAGGCAGAGCCTTCAGTTTTCAGGCCCCTCTTCTGTGGAACCAGCTTCCAGTTTGGATTCAGGAGACAGACACTATCTCTACTTTTAAGATTCAAACTTTCCTTTTTGCTAAAGCATATAGTTAGGGCTGGACCAGGTGGCCCTGAATCCTCCCTTAGTTACGCTGCAGTAGTCGTAGGCTGCTGGAGGATTGACCCTGAGCCTGGTTCTGCTGTAGCTGCTAGCTGTGTGCTAGGCTTCACCTCAGCTAACTGGAGTCCCTGAACTGGACCGTGTTTGTGCTGTTGGAGCCTTTCACCAAGCATGTCTTTATCCTGTCGTCCTTCTCTCACCCCAACCAATCACAGCAGATGGCCCCGCCCCTCCCTGAGCCTGGTTCTGCTGGAGGTTTCTTCCTGTTAAAAGGGAGTTTTTCCTTCCCACTGTCGCCAAAGTGCTGCTCACAGGGGGTCATATGATAGTTGGGTTTCTCTGTATGTATTATTGTAGGGTCTACTGTACAATATAAAGCTCCTTGAGGCGACTGTTAAACAAAGAAGGACCAAAGGAGGCTTCAGCTGCAGAATCTGCAGAGACTCCTCCCACTCGTTTTTAAGGGACTAAAAATATTGACTTTGGTCATTTTAGTTTATCCTGAAATGATTTTGTTACCATGTACAAACTGAGATAACTGATCCTTTACAGCAGGGGTGTCAAACTCAAATACACAGTGGGCCAAAATTCAAAACTGGAACAAAGTCGCGGGCTAACGTTAATATTTATTGAAATATATTTATTCCTCCAGATATAAGAATGAATCTTTTCTTATGGACTCAAACACGTTTTGCTGAAAAACTGAATATGGAACAAGCAAAGCTTAATACTAAACAATATATATATTAGCTGTATAATACCAGTAGGCCAGCTCTAATAGTAATTTGGTATAGCTTCGCGGGCCAAATGTAATTAGGCTGCGGGCCAAATTTGGCCCGCGGGCCAGAGTTTGACACCTATGCTATACAGTGATGAAAATTCCTCCATCTTAAAAAAGCACTTGGGAGAATTTAGACTAAACTTTGAATTTCATTGGTGGGCTAATAATTGTTTCCTCATCTGTGGCCTTTGCAGCATTAGCTTTAGCTTCCTTTTTCTTGTTTCCTCTTCCTGATCAACCAGGGTGTGCAACAAATGCGCTGAGTGACGTTAATTACACCGAAGGGTTTTTCCCAGAGTTCGAAGCTTGTTGATGAATCTTGGTTCGAGTGTGGCTGCAGGGAGAAGCGGGAGAACCATCAGTCCAGCCTCCAGTTTGATCTTTACGCAGAAGGAAACTGAAGCAAAGCAAACACACCTCAATATCTGAAGAACAAAGAGGACTTTCCAGCACAGACCCCTGACCTGAACCCCACGGAGCTTTACTCCAAAACAAAAACAGAGGCTCTGTGAACGCCGCCAGATCACGTCGGGGTCAGGTGAGAAAGAGGCGATGAATCGCACATTAGTGCGCTCACGCTGGTCGTGAACGAGGCCCGCTGTGTTTACGTGCTCCTTGAAGCAGTGCTCAAAATACCAACGGAGCAGGGAGGGGCTCCGTCATCAGTCAAATCCCATTGGCTGCTCCTGAAAAACAGGCTTACTGAATATTGAAGATTTGAGCCCCGTAAGCTCGGACCAGGCGCAGTTATTTCATTGTTGATATTAAATATGAGGAGATTCGCCTCTTTTTACTAATAAGAGAATATTTAACATGTGCTTCCATGCAGACACATCCTGACTCTGTGGGTCAGACCGAGGGCCTCTTTTATCAGCCAAGAGACGGAGCCGTGGTCAGGAGGGGGGGGTCTCCTTCCTCTCCCAGACCTTCTTTGTGAAAACAGATGTGGATCATCACAGTTACCCTCCTCACCGACTGCTGATGTCCAAACAGACACCCCGCCTTTCTTCTTCTTTCTGTGTTATTAACGTTCTGGGGTCGAACGTCCACGTTTAACATTTTATCCGGTTGGGAATCTGTGATGTCACACTGCACTTTTCCGTAAAGAGGGGAAAAAACAGGAAACGGTGGAAATAACACCCACACGGCTTCACACAAATTCACATCTGTGAACAATAAACAGACTGATGTCGCCTGTGTTGGGCTCACAGTGCAAATTACAGCCGCTCAGCATCTAGCTTTGCTTTCATCGTGCTGGGTTGCTGCTGTATTTGACCACAACACACCATCGAGCTTCTTCTCGTTTTTACCCAAACCAGAGAGTCAAAAACGAAAAGCATCCAACGTGACAGAGGCGAGCTTCGCCCGCCTCCACCCCTGTGAACACCCAGCACAGACTGGTCGTCTCTAAAGCAACAGTGTTATGTGCTGCACCCAGGCAGCATCGGTTTCCCATCACGGCTGCTGCTTCTTTCTAAAAAGACGCACAACACTTCTGACGTCATGTTAAACTTTCCTTTGTTCACTGCAAACTGTCAGATTAGCCTCAATCTGTCTGCACAGGCTCGACTAAATCCTGAAAGTTCCTGAGAAAAACTTTCAAAGAAGTAGAAAAAATGTTCAATTTCCCAAAAGCCAGCTGGATCCCGTCGTTCATTAGTCCCTCTGTGCATCCTAAACATCACTTCCGTCCCACTTTTAAACTCCAGTTGAGACATTTTCTGCTGATGACCCTGATAAGAAGGTCGAGTCTGTTAAAGCTCTGCGGTCTCTTCTAACACGCAGCTCGTTCATGCAAACACGCAGCTCATCATTTCTGGATACAAAGTGAAAGCTGAGCTCGTGCTGGGACTCAGATCTCAGACTAACTCAGTAAAACTGGCTCATGTGAACATCTGGATCTCCCCGGGTCCAGTGATGGAATAAAGATCCAGCAGACACACGGAGGAGGCGATTAGAGGCTGAAGGAGCCGTTTGGCACAAAGATTCAAACGTGTCGGGAAGAGCTCGGAGACGCAGGATTTCTAAAGAAGCGCCACTGCCTCCGCTGGGTTCGCATCCAGAACGACACCGTTAGAAGCAAAAGTCACAGAGTTTTGGGAAATGAGCTCACAGTCCAGATGTTTCACACTGGATTAAACAAACCTGCCAAACCTTCAGCTTGAAAGAAGAACATGAACATTCACCATGTTTATTTGCATCATACAGAGGGGCGGGGCGGGGCGGGGTCTGTGGTTTCTTATATTAATATTATCGTGCTGCTGTAGCTCATAAGCTGCGGTGTAACTGAAAGTGGGCGAGTACTGACTCAGAGTACTGCTGGTATCGGGGTTCAGCACCTCACCCAGAGACAGCGTACGGACCGGGTATCAAACCACGACCTTCTGACAACCAGATCACCCGCTCTACTTCCTGAGGCACAGCCGCCCCAAAAGCAGATTTCTGCGTCTGTTGCTTTGAACACGTGCAGATACTGAGGTGGGAAAACGATCCGTCCACACTGAACGAGCTTCTGGTGTCTCAGCTCTGCAGAAGGATGATCTGCAGCCCAAAGTATTTACACAGTCACACCTTCTTTAGGGCTGCCATGTTTTATATGCTTGATACTCACTTCTTGGTAACGCTGACAGTCAGCAGTGTGTTTGCCGTATGCTCTGTACAGATGTAACAAAGGGAAGGAGCTTTGTTACAAACATTTCACAGCCTCGCTCAGCAGGTCCAAACACACCATCAGCTGACCTTTCATTTCACCGCACACTCCTCAGAGAAACTACACATGACAGTTGTTTCACCAGGGCTCGAGTACCAGGGTGGCATCAGCACACCTTCAGACATGATTTACCCCCAAAGCTACTGGATTACAGCTCTGGAGGATTTGAGCACAGGGCCAGTGGTAATTTATTCCCACAGATCAGATAGTGGAGGAAATTCCCACAGTTAGGGCTGGGCCATATCATACCGTTCACGGTGATACCGGTGTAATGTTGGGCAACGGTAGGAAAATGAAATATCGATAGAATATGGGTAAAACGCACATGCACAGTGCCTTTGTTTTCATACGCGCATGGCGGCGACGCAGAACGAGAAGAGCGAAAGCGGATCGTTGAATGAAACCAATGAACCAGAACTGGTTTGTAAAAATGCTGCAGCTTCACTGGTGTGGAACTGGTTTGGCTTTCGTCCATCAGACACACAACAAAGCACTATTTTTGGTAGAGCATGCTAGCGGGCCGTCGTTATTACCGTGTTGTTTGGAAAATACGGCGCACTTAAAATCATCCTTTGATTTTTCTGAAAGTCGACAGAGCCCCTTATAATCCCGTGTGCCTTATGTATGAACTCTGGTTGTGTTTACTGACCTCGAAACGATTTTATGTGCACGGCGCTCGAAAATCTGTCAAATGTTTCAGTACGACTTTGCTAAGCTACGAAGCCGCACCGCTCGATGGATTGTCGGAGCATTACGGCTGTCGTAGGCGGAGCCTCGCGGAGTGATACGTACTGTGCTTCAACATAATGTTACCGTACTGTGTGTGTATAACCTCTTTTTAAGTGTTGTGGATGTTATACATGGTTATGCTGAGGATATGTCGGCCAGTTTCCACTGGAAATGCCTTTTGGTTAAACTGTCAGCAAAGAATTTGCATTTGCACTGTTACATGTTTATATAACTTTAATGCAGATAAAACAGCTGCTTGTTTAAGTGAAAATACACTGATGGGTTTTTTTGCACTAATAAAGTTGTGGAGTCTCGTGTCAATTATATCGTTATCGCAAATTTTCAAATGCATATCGTGATAAATATTTTTGGTCATATCGCCCTGCTCTGGCCACAATCACAGGTGTGACGCGCACTGACCTCTGACCTGGACAACAACTGGAGCTCTCCCTGATGTTTCAGGACGTCTCCTTGCAAACACAGAGGGCAACAAAGATGTGAGACGTGGACTGGCAGCTGATGGGAAACACGCTCGAGGGGATTTTTAGGTGAAGAAGCGGTACGAGGATGAGTGTGAGGCTGACGAGATTTAGCCCCCACGGAGGATAAAGCACCCCTGTGGGGGGAATTCACCTCAAACTCAAAGTATGGAAGTCAAGCCCGGTACTAATATTGTTATTGTACGTACAGCATCGGCACATGCGTCACTAAAACCAGCTGTAACATTAAAGCGACTGACCATGAATAATGAAGGATAAACCCACAGAGATAAATGTGTGTAACATGAAACGAGTTCTTTGGTATCAGTCTGATCATCACTCTCAGGGGGAGTTATTATCTTTGAACTCAAACCACATTTTCCTTCCTTAAGTTTGGAAAAGTTCAGAATAAAAGTAAGAACAAAAGTGAGCAGAGACTCACATGATAGTTAAAGCCGGTTAAAGCCTGACAATCATCATGACTCTGATGTGGGAGGTTACTGTGAAGCTCACACTGGCTACAACAACTATTTTCCAGTGAGTGCACATTTTTAACCCTTTAGCACCAAGCGAGTCATAGCTTATACATCAGACTCCCCCAGAACCACCTGATCCGATCACTACATTACTCGTTTTTACTTCCACGCAGTAACCGACGGGACCGTGGACAGAAGGATGTGAAGCATTAAATCCGTGGCTTGTTGTGCTGCGATCGCTGTTTCAGTTCTGCCCCCCCCCCATCAATAACTGACAGACTTTAAATGGCTCTCTGTGTGAACACATGCTGGAATATTGTGTTTATCATCGTCACCTCTGCTCTTATGCTCGCTGCTCTTTTTAAAACTGAAGCCAACTCATTACATGTTTCTGTGGGGACCCCTGTGGCCCCACTGAAAAGAAATCCTGGAAACGCCCCTGACCGCTACTTTCGGGTGGGGGCAATGAGCTCAGGGAGGTGTTGGTTGAATTCCAGGAGGAGGTAACAGATACTCCACTGTGGACTTTACTGAGACTTACTCAGCCCGTTACTCTGCGCTCGTTTCAAGCTCTCACCTGTTGATCCTTCCAGCCTGCTCAGGGAGGACGATTTCCTCTCAGCCAGCCGCATCCGGACCTGCTCCCGGACCCTCCGAGCTTTCGCCACCGGGTCCGGAGACGGGCCGTCCGAGGGGACCACGTAAGCGGTGCAGGAGGAGTTGGGCTGCAGGGCGGACAGAAAGCAGCCCTCCGGGATCCCCACATTCATCCTGACGCTTCACCGAGCGAACAAAGAAAAAAGGCTCCAGGCGAACTCCGGCGAACAGCGGACCGTCCGGTGCGCAGCGCAGCTCCGAGTGTCTGCAAAGAAACGGCGCTCCGTCAGCCCAGCGTCTGTGGGCGGGGCCCGAGAGTGGGGGGCGGGGGGTCTAAAATCCACCTGCTGTCAAGACAACCAGTACACAGGAGGTCTGACCTCATACGCTTACGTCACCGCAGCCCCCGTGACCTCTCCGTTCCCGCAAATATTAATAAACATGAACCCAAATAAAAACAGATTAGTGTTCAGCAGTGTAGAGACCACATACCTGCTTCACGTCCAACTCAGGTGAAGCCATCCACCTACCAGTCAAAGAGGCCACGCCCCTTTCCTACTCTGAGGCTCAAAGCTTTTACAGCTTGGACATTTCATTGACACAAGCACATTTGTCTGTGCTGTTTCTAACATTCACACACATTCATGCTCTGATGGATGCGTCCGACAGCAGCTTGGGGTTGATACCTTGTGGCTGTGGCTACAATGTAGCTGCCATCACCAGTGTGTGAATGTGTGTGTGAATGTGTGGATGACTGGATATGTAAAGCGCTTTGGGGTCCTTAGGGACTAGTAAAGCGCTATATAAATACAGGCCATTTACCATTTACCTTGCCCAAGGACACTTGGCATGCAGACTGGGATCGAACCACCAACCTTCCAGTTAGGCAGTGACCTGCTCTACCACCTGAGCTCATAACCCCCCCTAACAGGTGTTATGAAGGACTAAATTACCTATAGAGACCAAACATTTTGTGTATCAGGCTGTAAACATGTTTGTTTTAACATTGGAGTCTATGGGGACTGACTCACTGCTGCCTCTGCTGGACGCCGGAGGAACTGCAGGCTTCGAGTTTCAGAGTTGGCTTCATCTCTCAGGTCGAGGAGTGGAAACAACCTGATAAACTGAGTGTTGTTTAATATGAACATCCACCAGTGGAACGGGAGATACGTGAGTGGAAACAAAGAGTAGGTTTGAGTTTAACCGCCTTCGAGAGCGGCTGTAAATGATTCATGAAGAAAAATGGTCACTTTGAACTTTGGTGCCGTGAACATGAGTAGAAGTTAGAAAACGTGTCTGTCATCAGTTTTGGTGAAGCATGATGTCAGGGTTACACATCTGCACGTTATGCAAGCCGATGAAAATAACCCTTCTTACCCAATCCTGATAAATGAGAGGAGCCGACAGAAGGGCCGAGCCGGGGTCAGACGTTTAGCTCCAAACTCGACTGTCGATTCACAAAAACAACGTGCTCACACTCAGACGTGTGTTTCTAATGTATACCGACAGAAAGTTAGCTGGCTTCTGTGCTTCTTTAGCAACTTTTGAACAGGGGTACGAGCGGGATTGTGAAATAAGCCGAGAGATTGTGATTGTTTAAGGGTCCAGGAATGTGGAAATAGTTGGGGGAGGTCTGGGAAGGCGAGAGTGAGGAGCAGCAATACGTCAGGGAGGGAGCAGGGAGGGATCCTGCTGCAGAAACCACGGACTTTCACACAAACCACCCCATCTGGGTTTGGATGCACACAGGACTGCATTTAGCAACACACACACACACACACACACACACACAGGTCACGACCTCTTTGTGTGACTTTCACAAACCCAGAAATATGTGCAGAAAGACCTGCGGTGTGCAGCAGAGAACACGCTGCTCTGATTTTGTTTAGAGGCAACAGAGCTACAGACAAGCTGAGGTTTCAGCCCAGAAGAAGTTTCACTCGTTAGATTCTTTCCAGTTTGTTTTTTTACTGTTTGTGATGAATCTCAACTAAAAAAAAAACAAATAAAGAGCGAGACCGCCTCCCTAAAAAGACCCCTTTGGACGAGGGCTGGATCACAGAGCATCTCAGGACAGGAAATTGGAAAACCGGCAGGAATACGAGGACAGGCTCAGCTCATGGTCTGACAGTCCTCGTGATTAGTAAACAACCTTTGTGGGAACTCCTCACACATCCTGTGGAAACAAATGAAGGTGGTGTGGGGGGAAAGAACAAAAAGGATGGTGGGGGAGGAGGAGGACGCCACAAATCAACCTCCCAGCCAAGCGAGTGCAGGAGAGAAGCCGTTTGTCAAAGACCTCGACTCCTGTAACAGGGAAATCTCTCCGCCGTGATCAGGCGCGATCCTGATTCTGTAACACGATCGTCCATCGACTGAAACAGTTACAGAACTTTACAATAGGTTTTTAACTTTAAACACTGAAATGAAAAAGGAATAAAAGGTGGAGAAAGGGTGGAGGAGGTGGGGGCACGGGGGCCATCCTGTAGGGCGTCAGGCCCGGGCTGCACCATAAAGCGTGTTTGGCGAGCGTTTCAGCGCTCCCTGCTGATCTGCAGCATCCATCACAGGATGTGTACAACAAGCAGGCTGCACCACGAAGAGCCCCCCCACCCCCCCATCAGGGCCTTTATTACCTTTACTTTCACAGTAAGGCCAAAATATAACACAGAAGGATTTTTAACCTTCAGTTACTAAATAAAGAACACGTTCTTCTAGATTAGCTTTCATGTTGTGCTGATCAAATACTGCAGCCACGTGTTTCACACACACGAGTCATACAAACCAGTCAAAAACAGTGACCTGACTCTAGAGTGCGACCAAAAGCATAAATCCTATGTCGCACCAGTGCGACCGTTTGAGTGGAATCAGTGATGAGACGCAGCTCTAGTGAGCAGCCTGTGGGTAATAAGAAAAGATGAAAAGAACTATTGATACATTTTTTGTTAAGGTCTGAAATCCACAGCCAGCTCTGACATGGAGACATCAACCTCTGAGCACTGAAAAAGCAGCAGTGTATCCAGAAACACGTTATACGCTGCAATAAATGCACTGCTCAGGTGTCCCCTCTCACACAGCCTTTCAGCAGCAGGCAGCAAACAGGTCGCCAGAGGCCGATGTGATGATTAAGTTTAACATTGTCTACAATATTGCCAAATAGTTTTTCAGTAACTTTCTGGTAGAAATGTGCTTCAAATACAGGACTTTGTGTTGAAAAGATTGTTAGTTCATCATTTACAAATGAATATTGTCTGCATGGACTGAATTTCGCCCTCCTTAAAAGTGCGCATGTAAAACTGTGTGTTAAGCAATACGGTTGAAAAATTTGGGTGCGCCTAAGAAAGAAACATCGGGCACACCAGTGCAGCCGTGACAAACGTTAGTCTGCAGCCCTGCCAGTGGTTTTTTTTGCAATATGAAGTTTTTTCTTAGTGCTTCCTCAAATGTGGAAGTTTAGCCGAGTGCTGACTAACACCGACTGCACCAGTTTACACACCCTGACCTACTTTTATGGTAAAGATCAGTGAAACTTTCAGACTTTAATATTCAGACATTGCGTGAGTGAGTAAAAAAGGTCCTGAAAGGTCAAAACACAGTTTTCCAAAACTATTGATGTTCAAAAATATTTGATATCTGAAGCCAAAAACTTGCAGAAATAATTGGACTTGTTCAAACTTTGTACCATGTTGATGCTAATCAGAGATGGTGGAGCAGAAAATGCTGTAAAAACAGCTGATGTGAGATGAAATGTGTGACTTATGTCCAAGTATAAAAGTGCAAGTTTGACTTTAACACGAGGCTGAAACAGAACACGCAGCAATCGTTTACTCACTGTTTCTAAAGCAGCAGCTCACTGTGTGACTACGCGTGAGACAAAGAACCTTCAATCTTTAGACAAGGATAACTGTTTATGACTATCCAGAGTTGGGACCAGGAAGCAGAGTTGCAGTCTTACATGCCTCTCTGCAGCTTCTCTCCTCCTGCTACCCCCCCCCCCCCAAAAACCCATCTCCATAGAGACTGTGTCAGCTTCCAAAAAGACAAAAAACAAACTAAAAACCAGCAACAAACAACTTAAACATAAACAATTACAAAGAAAGAACAATACAGTATCCACATCTGAACCAAAGAGTAAAACAGTGAAATGTGGATTATTAAATATTAGGTCTCTCTCCTCCAAGTCTCTGTTAGTACATGACTTAATAATTGATCAACAAATTGATTTACTCTGCCTTACAGAAACCTGGTTGCAGCAGGATGATTATGTTAGTTTAAATGAATCAACACCCCCGAGTCATTCTAACTACCAGAAATCTCGAAGCACAGGCCGAGGGGGAGGTGTGGCAGCAATTTTTCACACCAGCCTATCAATTAATGAAAGACCAAGACAGACTTTTAATTCATTTGAAAGCCTGATGCTTAACATTGTCCACCCCAGGCTGTGAAACTCAGAAACCAGTCTTACTTGTTATCATCTATCGTCCACCTGGGCCTTACACAGAGTTTCTGTCTGATTTCTCAGACTTTATATCTAATTTAGTTCTGAGCTCAGATAAAATAATTATTGTGGGTGATTTTAACATCCATGTAGATGCTAAAAATGACAGCCTCAACATGGCATTTAATCTGTTATTAGACTCAATTGGCTTCTCTCAAAATGTAAAAGAACCCACCCACCACTTTAATCACACTCTAGATCTTGTGTTAACATATGGCATAGAAACTGAACATTTAACAGTGTTTCCTGAAAACCCTCTCCTGTCTGATCATTTCCTGATAACATTTACTTTTACAATAATTGATTACACAGTGGTGAAGAGTAGACTTTATCAAAGTAGATGTCTTTCTGAAAGTGCTGTAACTAAGTTTAAGAATATAATCCACCCACTGTTATCATCTTCAATGCCCTGTACCAACATAGAGCAGAGCAGCTATCTGAACGCTACCCCAACAGAGGTCGATTATCTTGTTAATCATTTCACCTCCTCACTACGTACGACTCTGGATACTGTAGCTCCTGTGAAAACTAAGGCCTCAAATCAGAAGTACCTGACTCCAGTGGTATAATTCTCAAACACGTACCCTAAAGCAGATGACTCGTAATCTGGAGAGGAAATGGCGTGTCACAAATCTAGAGGATCATCATTTAGCCTGGAGAAATAGTTTGCTGCTTTATAAGAAAGCCCTGCGCAAAGCCAGAACATCCTACTATTCGTCACTGATTGAAGTAAATAAGAACAACCCCAGGTTTCTCTTCAGCACTGTAGCCAGGCTGACAAAAACTCAGAGCTCTTTTGAGCCAACCATCCCTTTAACGTTAACTAGTAATGACTTCATGAACTTCTTCACAAATAAAATTTTTATCATTAGAGAAAAAATTACCAATAATCATCCCACAGATGTAATATTATCTACAGCTACTCTTAGTACCATTGATGTTAAGTTAGACTCTTTTTCTCTAATTGATCTTTCTGAGTTAACTTCAATAATTACTTCCTCCAAACCATCAACGTGTCTTTTAGACCCCATTCCTACAAAACTGCTCAAAGAAGTCCTGCCATTAATTAATTCTTCGATCTTAAATATGATCAACCTATCTCTAATGATCGGCTATGTAGCACAGGCCTTCAAGCTGGCTGTAGTTAAACCTTTACTCAAAAAGCATCTCTAGACCCAGCAGTCTTAGCTAATTATAGGCCAATCTCCAACCTTCCTTTCATATCAAAAATCCTTGAAAGAGTAGTTGTCAAACAGCTAACAGATCATCTGCAGAGGAATGGTTTATTTGAAGAGTTTCAGTCAGGTTTCAGAGCTCATCACAGCACAGAAACAGCTTTAGTGAAGGTTACAAATGATCTTCTTATGGCCTCTGACAGTGGACTCATCTCTGTGCTTGTCCTGCTAGACCTCAGTGCAGCGTTCGATACTGTCGACCATAATATCCTATTAGAGCGATTAGAACATGCTGTAGGTATTACAGGTACTGTGCTGCAGTGGTTTGTATCATATCTATCTAATAGACTCCAGTTTGTGCATGTAAATGGAGAGTCCTCTTCACACACTGAGGTTAATTATGGAGTTCCACAGGGTTCAGTGCTAGGACCAATTCTGTTTACATTATACATGCTTCCCTTAGGCAGCATCATTAGAAGACATAGCATACATTTTCACTGCTATGCAGATGACACCCAGCTCTATCTGTCCATGAAGCCAGATAACACACACCAATTAATTAAACTGCAGGAATGTCTTAAAGACATAAAGACCTGGATGGCCGCTAACTTTCTGCTTCTTAATTCAGATCAAACTGAGGTTATTGTACTCGGCCCTGAAAAGCTTAGAATATGGTATCTAACCAGATTCTTACTCTGGATGGCATTACCTTGGCCTCCAGTAACGCTGTGAGGAACCTTGGAGTCATTTTTGACCAGGACATGTCCTTCAACGCACATATTAAACAAATATGTAAGACTGCTTTCTTCCATTTGTGCAACATCTCTAAAATTAGAAATATCCTGTCTCAGAGTGACGCTGAAAAACTAGTTCATGCATTTATTACTTCCAGGCTGGACTACTGTAATTCATTATTATCAGGATGTCCTAAAAACTTCCTGAAAAGCCTTCAGCTAATCCAAAATGCTGCAGCAAGAGTCCTGACAGGGACTAGAAAGAGAGAGCAGATTTCTCCTGTTTTGGCTTCCCTTCATTGGCTTCCTGTTAAATCCAGAATTGAATTCAAAATCCTGCTCCTCACATACAAGGTCTTAAATAATCAGGCCCCATCTTATCTTAATGACCTTGTAGTACCATATCACCCTATTAGAGCACTTCGCTCTCGCTCTGCAGGCCTACTTGTTGTTCCTAGAGTATTTAAAAGTAGAATGGGAGGCAGAGCCTTCAGTTTTCAGGCCCCTCTTCTGTGGAACCAGCTTCCAGTTTGGATTCAGGAGACAGACACTATCTCTACTTTTAAGATTAGGCTTCAAACTTTCCTTTTTGCTAAAGCATATAGTTAGGGCTGGACCAGGTGACCCTGAATCCTCCCTTAGTTATGCTGCAATAGACGTAGGCTGCCGGGGGATTCCCATGATGCATTGAGTTTTTCCTTTCCAGTCACCTTTCTCACTCACTATGTATTAATAGACCTCTCTGCATTGAATCATATCTGTTATTAACCTCTGTCTCTCTTCCACAGCATGTCTTTATCCTGTCTTGCTTCTCTCACCCCAACCGGTCGCAGCAGATGGCCCCGCCCCTCCCTGAGCCTGGTTCTGTCGGAGGTTTCTTCCTGTTAAAAGGGAGTTTTTCCTTCCCACTGTCGCCAAAGTGCTTGCTCATAGGGGGTCATATGATTGTTGGGTTTTTCCTCTGTATCTATGAAGCGCCTTGAGGCGACTTTTGTTGTGATTTGGCGCTATATAAATAAAATTGAATTGAATTGAATTGTTTCTCTGAAAAACAGGATTTTTGATTTTGTGACGTTGAGATGAAGAAGATTTGGTGCCATCCGACATCTTTAACATCGCTGAGACGTTTGAAGCAGCTGCTGGTCTTCTACGGTTGCCAGGGATCATCAGCAGGTCCATCCGTGTGTCAGCGTGGCCGTGAAACTCTTAGCGGGAGGAAAAGTGACAGAAAATCAAACAGGACCTACCAAAAAACCCCGCAGGAGGCCACAGGTAATGCAGGCTGCACCAAAAAGGTTATACAACTAAAACTGCAGTCCTCGAGGGCCGCTTTGCTGAAACGTTTCTATGCGTCGCTGCTGCAACACACCTGAATAAAGCCGACTGCACGCTGAGGTGCCTGCCCCCCCATTTAAAGAAGTGTTTAGAAAACTGTACTTTTACTGCACTCCTGATGTAACATGAATCAAATGCTGAATCGCCTCCTCAGCATCGAGTCAAGTCTTGCTGAGCTGCTAATTTCATCAGGACACCCTCGAGTTTGACACCTGTGCTCTCAAATATATGAAAGCAACAAGTGCAGCATCCTTGATGCCAACCAAAGCTCGACTAAGGAGCTCACACTGCTGCACTCGCTACAACTGGTAAAGGTAACCACCAAGCCCTGACTGAAGGTAGAAGCGACCCCCTCTTACAACGGTCACCTTTCCTCAAATAAAAGACAAGAAGAGCTTATTTGTAAAATACATTTATTCCCTTTATATTTGGGCAAACCAAAGTCTACAGAGCAGAGAGGAGATTTATGCAGCGGTTATTCAAAAGGCAGCATCAACGCTTCATCGGCGCTGTCACAAAACCTTCCCCTTCCTCCTGTGATGACGTACCACACAGATATTACCATACAAAGAGAAGAAAGGCATACACTGTTTCTACAGCCTTCATTATTTTCATTAGTACGATACATCAGAGCTGTACGTCGCACTGTCCAGCGCCACTTAGTTAACAAGGCAAAGTTTTAATTGGTTGAGAAAAGCTACGATTATATGGAGGGTTACACGAGACGCTATGATTTAAAGTAGAGGTTAGAGGGCCGCGGGGCTGTGCAGGTAGCGGTCGGCAACAGTTGGGACGGAAGGCGCTCTGCACGTGCACGGGTCAGCTCGGACGGCGCCGATACAGCCACGCTCGTTACCATGACGACGACACAACAGATGAGCTGCTAGTGCGCGGCTAACGAAGGCGGAGGGACGACGACCACATAAACATGTCAGATTAGACCGACGAGGCTCAACCGGACGGGCCGTAAACGGGGATTTCAAAATAAGGGCAAAATGCACAAAATGACTCAAATATGCCAAATATGACATGAATTTAAGATGCAACATTAATTATTATTTGTGGGCTTTTAAATTTCTGCTTTGAATCCTTTTTAGCAGCCCATAGTTTTATTTGTGAGCAAACACAACCAGCTGCCTACCAGGACAACCGGTTTGCTGGGAAACACGTGACCAGTACACGACTGCAGGAATGAGCCGAACATTAAACTCTGAGGCGTGTTCTGATTCTGACACGACGATCATAGTTTACCACCGCAGAAGGAAAGCAAACGGGGTCAGAGGTCACCGACTTTGGTTACAGCTTCAGATTAAACATTTCATTTCCTGACAACATCCCACAGTATGACCAGAGGGGGGTGGGGGGGTGTGTGTGTGTGTCTCTGTTTGTCTGTGTCTCTGTTTGTCTGTCTGTGTCTCTGTTTGTTTGTCTGTGTCTCTGTTTGTCTGTCTGTGTCTCTGTTTGTCTGTCTGTCTGTGTCTCTGTTTGTCTGTCTGTGTCTCTGTTTGTTTGTCTGTGTCTCTGTTTGTTTGTCTGTGTCTCTGTTTGTCTGTGTCTCTGTTTGTCTGTGTCTCTGTTTGTCTGTGTCTCTGTTTGTCTGTCTGTGTGTGTGAGAGAGCGCGCGCCGGTCATGTACGCCTTCAGTCTGGATCAATCCACAGAGTGTTTGTGAACAAAGCTCGTGATAAACAACATCCATGCTCAGGCAGACATGAAGCACTGTCCACATATTTATATACAGTTTATACAGAAAACGGGGGGGATCCAGAAAAGGCCGATATGAGAGCGTGGACGTAGGCAGGAAAGCAGTAAACTAATCAGATTACAGCACCTCGACGGTGTGTGACAGCATATCTACATTAAACACTGCTCTAATATGCATAACAGCATCTGTGACTAACAAAATAACAATAAAAAATGATCTTTGACAGTGTAAGAAAAACAGGATATCGTCTTTAATAGCTGACTAAAATCCAGCAAGCAATACATGTGGCATTTCCTGGTTATAAAAAACAAACAAACGAAGGAGACGGCGAGGTCGTCCTCTCCTCGTTCATTGGCCGGAGCCCCGGCGCTTTAGTACACGGGGCTGTTGCGGATCCCGCAGCACAACACCATGCTGAAGATCATCTCGAAGATCTGAGGAAGAAGAGGAAGCTGTCAGGGCTGCGTCACAACATTACATCATTACAGCATCTACGATTTCCACTCGGCGACAGCATTCGTGCGCTCGCTCCGCCTTAACGCCTCCTGATTATCACTGAGACTCTTTTTGACACGAGAAGGTGGGATGGTCGTCTTTGACCGAGGGAGCAGCAGCGCATCAGCTTCACTAACGCACCAGGAAAGACTCTGTTTTCTCTGCGTTTCACAGACTTCAGTGCTGTCCTACATACAGCCACAAAAACCAAAAGACTACCCAATAAAATACGATTTTTCATGCTCATGAGCTAAAAAGGGCCAAAGGTGCTTGAGGAAAGGTCAGGGGTCACCTTCATCTTCAAGGGGGTCTATCCCGCTCATTTCTAGCTTCATATTTGCAGCCGTGGATTCGCAGTTTGTAATAATCTTTACTTTACACTGAGCTCAGTTCATCTAAAATAAGCTTCTTTTTTCAGCTCCTCCCTTTTTCAGTCATCCTTCTGATTGGCTGCCCCTCACACAGGAGGTTTAAAGAGCAAGTGGGTGGGGCTTCTACGTGGCTGAGGATGACTGTATAAGGACGTATCCTCTCTTTTAGTCGTACACACACTGTATGCATGAAATAAGCAGAAACAATCGAAGCTGCCCCTCAGCCTTCAGCACATTTACGAGCAGCAGCACTGTGTGATGTTCATGTTCTCACCATGATAACGGCGACCACCAGCGCGGCGATGCCGATCAGGTAAATCTTATCGTGGAACAGCTCGTTGATTCTGTCGTGGCAGCTCTGCAAAGCAAAAACAAAACATTCAAACACGCCACCTACTGGAGATCAGAGAGAATGCATCCTGCTCTCCTGCTGCTGCTTCACATTTTTACAAACACCACGTGTCGGCATTTCTGTATTCTCTTAAACCACGATTTCATTTGAGGAATCTTTTATTTTAAGTTTGGGATAGATGGAGGAAAAAATTTTATTTTTTTAATGTTTAGGAATTTCACTTCCTGTTTGTGGACCAGTCTAAGGCTGCGTTCGCTCTGCAGGTCTTAATGCTCAATTCAAATTATTTGATCAAATCCGATTTTTTTGTCTGCTCGTTCACACTACAAACAAAATGCGACACAAACGCGCTCTAGTGTGAACGCTCAAAGCGGCCGCATGCGCAAAAGAAGACGTCACACGCAACGCGCTCTGTTTACACCCAGACCAACAGTAGTGTGTGACTGATGGCCTTAATATAAAGACTTCGGACTTTACGTTAAGTTATAAAGTTATTGCGTTACCTACATTTGGCCTAATAATGATCCTTATTGCTGTTTTAGAGCAGCGCTGCTTCGAAGGATAGCTGCAGATTTCTGTCAGAATCTGCAGATTATACAGTACAAAGAAAATGTTCACGTTTCTCCAACGTTGTCTTCCCAACAGTTTCACTGACATCTACACTGGATGGCCAGGAAGCGTTCGCGATGTCTTCTCCAGAGCTGATAATCGGCGTCTGTCTTGTGTCAGTGACGTAAAAGACGGATTTAATCCGACGTGACCATCAAACAGCAGCTTTCTGAAACATCGGATATGTATTGGATTCAGCACCACATACGAAAGTGACCCAGATCGGATTTAAAAATATCGGATTTGTGCCGTTCACGCTGTCATGTGGGTCGCAGAGGGTCAAAAACGCCGGATTTGATGCGCTTTCGCCTGCAGAGTGAACGTAGCCTTAGAGACAGCTGATCACACATCATCTGTGAGCTTCTCTCTTACAGCCACCTCAGCTCACACACACTCATTTATTTATCAGTCATTAATATTTCAGCTCATTTATTCTGTAACACTGCTTTCATTTATTCATGCTAACGCTACTTTAGCTTCCTGCTGTGTCCACGTGTTCAGCGCGTTAGGCCCCACCTCCTCCTGATGAGTTTCCTCTCACAGAAATCAGCAACAGACAAAGTAAAAAGTGCTTCTTTTAAACACTTCTGTGTTCTGGCAGCCGCGCAGCTCTGCACTGACCTCGGGTCACTTCAGTAACGCGACTGCGCTGCCAACAACTGGAGTTAAGCCTCGTGTGAAGCTGCAGGCTGCATACAGAACAGCCTCCTGCAGATCTTTGGACTCTGAGGTTTTTGCTGTCTCGATGTTCTCTAAATCTTTTGTCCGGCATGTCTTTACTTACACTGCTGGCTATGTGGTAAAAAAAACATGTGACACAAACTGAAAATGGAAAAGATGTACCTTCAAAGTAAAAGTCTCAAAAGATGTGACTTTTACTTTGAAGTGAAAAGTTCTCGGTTTGTGGAGAGCAGCTGCACAGACTCAACCACTTCCATTCATTTAACTGAAACTAAAATATACGTTTTTATCTCAGTCTAGCTCCATTCACTTCTGTTCAGTGGACTAAAAGCGCCCCCTGCTGTGCTCTCGGGTGAAATGCAACTACTTTCAATACCACGGTTTAACAGGAAGAGGAACAGCCCCCCGTGACTGCATCAGGTTACCAAGAGCAGATTATTTTACAGCAGCACAGGAGAACCCGCCAACGCTATCAATGCACCGAGTCGTGACGAGAGGCTCGTGTTCCTGATGGTGAGACAGGACGCAAACATGAATGACCCCGCCCCCTGCACACCTGTGTTTGCCTGGTGCAAGTATACAGCAGAGAGAAACTGTCTCACGGCAAAGTTTATGGAGCTTTTTTGACTAACTTCATGATTTCTGCAGAGAGCTAAATGATGGTCCTGCTTTTTCTCCCCGTGAGCCAGAAGCACGCGAGCAAAGATTAAACCACTGAAATAAATGATTGTACTTACCGTGAATGTATTACTGGGGCAAATATTGGTGATTCCAGTTATGTCTGTTAACTGTGTAAGGAGGTTAGTGCCTGTGCCTTTACCGCAGCAGCTCAGCTGAAACACAAAGACAACACAGTAAAGACCTGGAAACCTCTGACAAACAAGCACCACAGCTGCAGTTCCCCTAATGTCCAGCAGAGGCAGCAGTGAGTCCGTCCCCATAAGCCCCTTTTCCATTTGACCTACTCGGGTCGACTGGTTTTCCATTATAACCCAGTAGTACCTTGTTTGCACGCCTTACGTCATAGCAAAGCGTCGGCGCATCTGAACGTTCCAACAAAGGTGGACATCGAAGCTAATATTTACCTGCTGCTCAGTCTGCAGGTGTTCGTCACACTCGGGGGATCACGGCGTTGTTTTGCAGCCGAGTTTCAAAAATGGCAGTTTTGATTTTTGTGAACGAGACGCTCTCGTGACTCGTCGAGTGACGCTACTGACCAGCCAATCGGTTGCGTGCGGTCTGACGACATCACATTTTAGTACCTGTCTGGATCACTTAGAACCCCGGCCGAGCAGGTACTAAAAGAATACCTGGTTTTTAGTTTTTAGTACCAGGTACTACGACCTAACAGAAAACCCTGGAAAACGTGGCAAACTGTGCCAAGTCAGTCCGAGTAGGTACTCTAGGAAAAGGGGCCGCAGACTCCCGTGTTACAACTTTACAGCAGAAACAAACATGTTTACAACCTGTTACACAAACCGTTTGGTCTCTGTGGATCGTTTCCTGTACAGGGGAGGATGTTTCTATAACTCACCTGTTTAAATCCTATTAAGGTTTAAAGTTTGCATTATTAGGGGCGTGGCCTCTTTGACGGACAGGTGGATGTAGCTGCTAGGTGTCTGCTGCTAGCTGCACCTCAGCTAACTGCACCGTGTTTGTGCTGTCGGAGCAATTTTTAATGACATCATGTGACAAAAAACACGACTGCTGTGAGGTCAGTGTACTAACAGGCCGTCACAGAGGGCGGAGCTCCGGTTTGCTGAGTGAAGTTTGAAGATTCGGACTTAATGTTTGTGATTAGCAGGTTTCTGTCTTAGTGAGGGTCTCGTGTTAGCTAGCATTAGCCGATAACTCAGGGCTCCACCCTCTTGTGAAAACGCGGTGACAGACGAGACGCTCCAACAGAGGGCGTGGTGCAACCCGACGTCTACCTGCATCTCTCTGATTTGGAGTTTAGTTTCTGCTAATTCCAAAGTCAGCTCACCTGGTATTCCCAACTTTTATTCCCAAATTCAACACGTCCAAGTTGTACGTGAACTTCAAAGCATGCGTGTGATTATCACAGCTCTGCCGCTTTTCATGCACCGTGTTCTCAGTGTTTGCTGATATATAACAATATTCACATGATCATTTTGTTATATATCTGCGTTGTACCGTCTCATGGAAGGCCTTCAGGACAAGGGTGGCGGCATTGTTCTTTTCCTGCATATTGCTGTTAATTGCGCTGTCGTAGGCCTTGTCGTAGAAGATTTTCATCTCCTTTGTAACCTGCAAAAGTTTAAATAAAGTTATTAGTTGTTGCCTGGTGACAGAAGCACACTAATGACTAATAACTCACACAAGGTAAAGAATATCGAGATATGAATTTTGGGTCATATCCTCAGTACAGTCTGTGGTTGCTGATTATATGAAGCATGTTTAATCCCAGGTGTCAACCAGAACCAAACGCTTCCCGATCAGAGAGCGGTCGTACTTTGGGATGCCCGATTTAACCTGCAGTGTCAGCGTGCACACTCACCGTGTCCCTGTTCATGTAGCCCCAGATTCCAGCTGCAACCTCACAGGCGAACAGGATGACGAGGCAGGCGAAGAACTGCAGGACGGGCCAGAAACACAGCAGGTGAGCGCGAGCATCCTTCTACCTGAGCTCCGACTCAGAGAACACGTGCAGGTAACCGTGCAGGTAACCGTGCAGCTGCTGCGTTTATTATAACTTTTTTATTATAATTTACAACCTTGCAGCTTAAACTTGTCAATGTTCACAAGTTGAACAGATGCAGGCAACGTAGAAGCACAAACTTCAGATAATATTAAATAAGACGATCTTAGTAGCAGTAAAAAGTGAACCTCTGCTGGATTATTGAAACAATAAGCATGTATGGGCCATCGCTCACTGAACAAGCCTCTCTGCATCCACAGAGCAGATGTTATTCCCTCCATCTGATCAATCTTACTTTATCAATCCACATATTACATGAAGGCCGGTCATGATTTAATGGTGATACACTTTAGTGCTGCTGTGAGCAAGATTGTTACGAGACTTTGTTTTGCTGTTGGTAAGACTCACTAACTGTTGGTCCTTTGTTAATGGTTGTTGGGAAACTGTAGTGAGCTTTATTCCAAACTGAGCTAATGTTTGGACACGACCAGGATATGTGTGAGTGGGTTCCTAAGTGAGTACCACAATTTCACCAACGAGTGTCGGGAGTTGGTTCATTTTAGCAACGATCTCTGGGGGTCTAAAATATCTCATGACCACCTTCCATTTAAATTCTCTCCACAGCCCACATTTAGTCACCAGATGGGAAGAGGTGTTCGGTGAGGCCCAAGTCTCAGAGGAGACTTGGGCCTCACCGAACACCTCTTCCCAGGTGTGCTCTGAGACTTGAGTGCCAGTCTCAGCTTCCCACCTTGCCTTAATATCCAAAGTTGCACTTGTATTGAAACTCATAAATGCATTATAGAAATGACTGATCAGTTTTGGGGAGGAATTACTTTGAAATATTTTAGAGATATTTCCTCGACGGCTGAGAGCTCCAAACTTGCCTCCATTCTTTATGTTTTGTCAAAAAACTTCTTAGCTGCAAAAATCTAAAACAGTCCGAAGAAGGAAGCTGAAGCCGACGTCTCAGCTGTTCAAATGAGCTCAGGTCCTCACAACATGACAAAGTTTATGACGCCTGTTATTTGACCTGCTCTGAAGTCTTCCACAGTAGGAGAAAAACCCTGCAGGGAGGAGAGGCTTGATAACATTGAAATTTCTTTTGGAAGACCAAATGTTTGTTTGATTCTGCGCCAAATCTTTAGTGTGAGCCTCGTCCGTTCCCCCGTACGCACAAGTTAGAAAAAAAGCAGGGAGTCCAGCGATCTTTCACATATTGTCTTCTCAGTGTTTAGCCACTGAGTTTCAGACCGATCCCGCATCCGTACAGTCAGGAGTCTCGTAGAACAGCCGACCCCCCCCCCCTGCAGTTTGACAGTTTTAATGTTTGAAACTTGATCCTTGGACGTTTGCCTCGCCGTATCAATTTGGAAAAAAGTTTATCTAAATTATCAAATGTACAGTTGGGAATGTTTATAAGCAGCATCTGAAAAAGGTATAAAAGTCTCTGTAACACATTCATTCTATACTCTCGATGCGACGCAGGAGAGACGGAGGCAGGACTGTGCATCGCTCTAAATCTGTTTTTATTACTTTAAACAAGTCTGAGAATAAGGAAGGGATTTGAATTCCTAAATGCTTGATACCTTCATCAGCGTTTTTTCCAGTGGCGGCTGGCCCATAGGGGGCGCTCGGGCTCCGCCCCCCCCAAATGTGGAGGAGTAAAAATATATATTTTTAAAAAAATTCATCAATGATAGTTTTACTATGTGTGTGCCCATATACAGCCAGGCGTATTTTAACATTTTCACCAGCTGACTCATTAAAGTTCAACCAACAAACGGTGTTTTTTTCTTCTTCTGGGGCGCTCGTCAAAGCGCCCTTGATATGCAGCGAAATAGCCTATCATTAAATGGTTGCCAGGGGAAAATAATAAATATTTGACCTATCAGCGTCGCTGAATTAAATGGTTTGGGGGCGCTTAAAATTGCGCCCCTGCAGAAAACGCGCGAAGATTTGCTGTTCTAGAATTTTACCTCAGTCAGTAGCCTAAGTGAGCTATAAGGTCAGAGAGAGACGATGGCAGCGGTATTGTTAACGGTTGAGGCACAGCCTCCCCCAAATTCGGTTAGATCGCTTCTAACCTACCCTTTTGCCAGAAGGACAATGGCAGAAAAACTGCAAGTTAAAGAGTTGGGACCTGACAAGCCCGAAATTCAACTAACCCAGGCAACGAAGGAGAAGTCAAAAGCATACAACAGGACTTTTTGTCGGAGTTGGTTCCAGCGCAAGTCGTGGCTGACAGGCTGTGCATATTGATTTATATGATGCAGCCGGCTTTATATTGTTGCTTGATTACACCACACAACATTGGATTGATGTAGCCTAAGTAATGAGTAAGTGGACACATTCATTTTTGCTTAAAGGCTACTGGATGCTAATTTCTTTCGCTTTCTACCTGTAACTTATGTAGCTAGAGGAAAGCTTTCTGTTGTGTGTTGCCATCTAGTGGGCATGAGGTATCACTGTATGAGTTAATCACCTAGCAACAAATTAAAATTGTGTTGTTTGATGTACTCATTAAATGGGTCATTTTAGTCGATATCATAAAAATTGCCCCCCCTGAGATTTTTTTCAGGAGCCGCCACTGGTTTTTTCTCTGAAAATGTCCAGATTCAACTTTTTGGGATTTCCTTGCCTGGATGCTTGAGCATGTGTCCTGATATCTTACAGTTTATTTCGTGCTGTGTGGGCCTGCAGATGGAAATGAGTCGGGAGCTAAACCTGGTGCGAGGCATCTTTTCACATCATTATTCGTGCACCGTCTCACACAAAGAAATATTAAAACGATTAGCAGGTGTGAAAGTCCACAGGGAAGCTTCAGTGTGACTCACAGTTCCCAGCAGGCACTGCGACTCCTGGATGGCGCCGTAACAGCCGAGGAAGCCGACCACCATCATCACCGCGCCGACCGCGATCAGAATGTGGACACCTAGACAGGAACACAGACAGATGGTCGTTACGAGAGGGGTGGAAGTCATCCTGGACCAGACAGCACAACATCTCATTTTATAACACGTGTAGTGACGCGTGGCGGACAGCAGATGGCGCACTTTTGTTTTCATGCCAGGGTGGTGAGTCATGTTCCTGTTATGTTCACACTTTTCTCGGTTTCTAACACAAAGCTGCAGCTCTGTAATGTAACACGGATCCATCATCGGGGCACCAAACAGACTTTTCCTAAAGCTTCCACAGAATTCCTGGTAAAGACGGACGATGGGAAGAAAAGCGTGAACGAGCTCCAGTCTGTGAGCGTGTCTGTTATCAGTGAAGTTTTTACAGCATCAGAGAAAGTCTGCATGTTAGAATCAACATGTTAAAGCTCGTACTAAAGAACAGCATGATCCCAGTTCACAGGAGCAATTTCACTGGAAAAATCTGGAGACGCACAAATCTTCTTATTTCCTGCAGATTCTCACTTTCACGCTTTAAGGCCAACAAATACATTTGACACCATTCAGCTCAGAATAAACACAAAGAAGAAGAAGAGACGACAGGCCCTCGGAGCAGCTTCAGACACAACAGGAAGTCGAACCCAAACAGATTCCAAATTGTCGTCCCGGCAAATGTAATCAAACACTGAGCGAGGCCGCCGCAGCGGGGACGGCGGCGTCGCCATCACGGGCGACAGCAAGAAAGAAAGGCCGATAAATCAGTGACAGCAAAGTTCAAGATAACGGCCGTGGCAACAGCTCGCCTTTATAAACACGCACAACGTTTACAGTGGCACAACACAAACGCTGCTTTTCACAATAAAAGCCTAAAGAACTACATTAATGTTTATCCTCAACAGCTGTGGAACCCACAGACTGTACGTAGATGATGGAGCGCCACATTTAGACCCACCTTACAGTTAATGACATCAACGATAAATAATAAAAAACAAAACTCTGAACTAAAATGTAAAAAAAGAAAATTTCAAAAATTTCCTTTGAGTTTAGTTTCAGTCGTTTCCTTCTTTATTAAAATAACACACAAGCTCAACTCGGATGCTTTTATTTGGGAGGTTCACCCCGCCCTCCTTCCTGCTTGTCAGCTCACACATTATTGAATTATTGGACCACTAACTGCTGCTCTACCCCCCCTCTTTCTCTTTTTAAGCTCGGAGCCACAAAACTGCGGGTAATTTATAAATCGATATCTTGGCAAGTGCTCCCTCCATCTCTTCCATTACGGCTCTCCGGTGTCAAACTCCTGGCGGTTTGCCGCTCTTCATCCCTCGCTCTCCTGGCGCTCGGCCATCAGTCCGTCCTCTCTGCGTAATGCTTTCTCTCATTCAGAATTATGCTCTCAACCATGCATTTACTTAAATGTCTCTTCCTGTCTCTCCTTATTTAATCCTCTTATGGCTTTGCTTCCATTACAGCCTCTCTGCTCCATCCTTCAGCTGCTCCGTAGGAAGAGGAGCTGATGGAATGTGAGATCCTCGGCTTTGTGCCGAGATCTTCTCAGATGTTACAGACGAACGTCCGCAGGAAGAATCCGTGGTTTCTCATTTTTATTTGTCTGGAGAAAACATAAAACTGCATCTGTACAGGCCCCTCGCTCCCAGCTCCACTCCTTCCTCGCCAATCAGATCGCCGTTATCCTCGATTCGGCCGTCTCGGACAGACTCCACCACCTCTGCGAGCTGCAGCAGGTGGAGAGGTGGTTGTTGAGCCACTACGCCGAGCAGAACCAGAACCTGGACCAACGGAAGGATGTGGAGCCCGCCAAAGAGGGACCGCTGTCTCTAATCCCACGGGAATGACTCACGGCTGGTCAGAGTGTGAAAGCCAAACCCGACACTAGGGCTGTGCGATATGACCAAACGCTCATATCCCGACAGACATTTCTCATCCCGATAACGATATAAATCCCACAATAATGCATTTTCTGTCAATTCTGTGAATCTCGGGCAGCTCGACTGGCGTGAAGTGTTTCCAGCTGCGTGTCGTGTAGCTGGAGTCGAGTGTTTTGACCGATGCAAACGGCCGCCGTTCTCTTAGTGAGTGTTTATTACACGGCGTGCTGCGGGGAAAAGCCTGTTCTAACGTTTGAGTCTGAGGTTTATTTTGAGCACCTGACGGCTCTTTTTGCTTCTCATCCGTAAACTTTCTGCATACTCTGTCATGTGATTCTTGCGCAGGTGGTTGAAGAGGTTTGCAGTGTTTGAGTCTGTGGTGGGGGCCGGTTTCCTGCATAATTTGCATAGTATCAGTTTTCTGGTCCGTGTTTCATAACCAAACCATGTCCGGAATAGGGCTGCCACGGTTACGTCGACTTTCAAAATCGTCGACGCCTAATTTAATAGTCGACGCGTCACTTGAAGCTTTGTAAGATCCTGAAAGACGCAGGAATAAGTAGGATTTAAGAGTGTAATAACGGACTGAAACAGAAGATGGCAGCACTGCATCTATGAGGATGCCAGCTGCCGTTAAACCCCGAAGAAGAAGAAGAAGAAGCAACCTCCGGCATCGTAGCTGTGTCCAAATTCAGGAGCCGCATCCTTCGGAGGCCGCATTTGTAGGCTGATTACGTCACAGCGACACGACGAAGACTGTCCAAATTCAAAGACTCCTCCCAATCCTTTTCCCCAGATTTGAAGGATGGGTCTGGTGTAAAACCTTCGTGACCCTTTCCATATCCCAGGATTCATAGCGCGGCCCAGCCAATTCCCGTTTCCAACAATGGCAGCAGCGAGTTAGTTTTAAAATGACTCTTACTAATCTTTCTGGGTCACAAAATAAGCTTTTAACATATTTTCAGGCGAGAAAGTAGCTGTGTAAACCTCAAATATCTGCTCGGTTTATCAAGACATCGCATATTTGCAAAAGTGCTTCGACGTTTTCGGAGACGTCTGTTACCCACCAGCTCGACAGCTGACCGGGAGCTCGAGGGTCACTGAAGCGGCCGAGAACCGCAAACTCCCGGCAAATCATTTTCAGATCACCGCCGTCTTTCGCTACTCAGGTTAAACGTGATATATAAGTCACTTAGACAACCTAAAAATGTTATTGTTGGGCTTTTTTTAGTGTTTTATTTGTTCGTGAGTAAATCGGTTTGGCTGAGATTAAAGTTATTAGATTAAATAAAACTTTATTAATCCCCCGGGTGGTTTTCACACAGCTGAATAAACGTCAAACAGAAAAGTGTGAGACGGTCAAGAGTTTACGCCAGTGTCCTGTTATATTTTAGACAGCAAGGAGCAGACGGCCGAGTTTATTAAACTCCACCAAGACACGGTGACGCAGATCTGAAGGCTGGACCGTCCCATTTCACAGCCGTTTACTTCCGGCCCACCCGACCTTCTGAGGACCCGGCCCACGTAGACCGCGAAGGCCGGGTCCTCGGGAGGATGCAGCCCAGGAATTTGGGCACGACCGACGGCCGAGTTTATTAAACTCCACCGAGACAAGCTGGAAATTTAATTAAAAGTTTGATAAACTATCATCTGCTCTTTATTTTTAGTTAGCATACACTGAAACACTTCAAGCTGTAAGCTACTGATAGCAGATGCATGCTGGTTGTAATAAGCTGTTTCATGTCTAATGGATGCATCAGCTGATTAGTTGACGAATCGCAAAAACAATCTGTGGCAGCCCTGGTCCAGAACCAGAACAGCCTGTGGACGCTGGACTCTCAGGATGTTGGCCTTTTGGAGCTTCAGGACTTTGGTTCCTTTACATTTGCTTCGTTCCTTCATCCAGTTAAAAATGTAACCGTGGTTCAACTTTTAGACTGATGGGTTCGTCTCCTAGTCTGAAGTCCCCCCACAGACTTCTCCTGGAAATCTTTACTTCGTCTGCTCCAACAACTTTGATTCAACCGTCCAGAAAACAGACGGTACCTTCGTGAGTCCACAGACGTCACCCTTACAGTCACTGTCTGTCAGTAGAGCCTGTAAGCTCTGCTCTTTGCCTCTGCCTCAGTCTGATTACAGCGGCACGACCAGCTTCTCCCCTGTGAGCAGGACTTGGTGGTGGTGGGTGGAGATCTGCCTCCACCCGGCTCTCTGTGGGTTAGCCTTAGATTTATTATCATTTGTCTTTTCTGATGAGCACAGAGTCGCTGCTTCCGCCGTCGTCCGTTTGTTTCTCCGCTCGCTGCTGAAAATAACCTCGGAATTTCCCTCTGATGATCAAGCCTTTATAACCCAACCTCCAAATATTTTACCCATGTGTGAAGTCATCTGGGGATTGTTCATCGTACGGTGGAAACCTTCCCTTCTGCTGCTTCCTGTTACTTTTTTCTTTTATTACAGCTATTGTTAATACAGTAGTCCAGCCTCGGGAGGAAACCCTGAATCCACAATGGAACAAGCGATAAAGACCTTTAAGGTGGAACTTCAAGGTTGATGCTAGAAACGCAGACATGGCGGTGCCCACGCTTCCTGCCTGAACCCTTTTCCCCCATAAAGACGACCTCAATGACAAATTGTGAAACCTCAGCATGCATCAATAAAGTCGTGCTTTGGCGACCATTAGAGCAGTTTGTGCGTTTTTCTCGGGGTATCTGCAGAGAGCACCCTCGCGCACTCCTGAAGCACAGCCAGTCGTTCTGGTCTGTAAGCAGCCTCAGGAGAGCGTCAAGGGTTACTGAAGCCAGTCTTCAAGAGTCTATGACAGTCGACGGCATTTTAAAATCTGTGACTGCATTAACCAGCTGCAGGCAGCGCCTTCACTCACTCAGTGAAACCAAAATTACACAAACAGCTGCGATAAGCAGACGTGGTTTCTTTGGTTGGAAAAGGAAGTAGAACAAAAAGCCAAAAGGGGAATTTCTGATGTAATATTTGATTTCGTGTCATTTAAGAAAACTTCTGTATTCCCAAGAACAGAAATGACAAACGTTTTTAAAATTCTTTTTAAACAGCGATGACGTGATGCGTGGGCATCAGCAAGTTTCCGTAAATAAATCTGCACGTCTTTGGATGTGCGTTACCTGGGAACGTTTAATCTGGAGGTTTCTGCATCAGAGCGACGAGTCTCCTGCAGATCCACCTGCAAAGGTTGGATGCTCTCTAATAAGAACTAGCCACAGTGACGCAGTCACATGACGAACCGGGTGGTGGTTTCATTTCTTTATTCCCAGTTCATGATGCACCATTTTTGTACCTTTGAGCACGAACCCAGAAAGGCACTAAAAATAAAACTACAGAGCAAAGTTAGTGGATGTGACGCAGGCTGTTGTCAGGGGAGGTTTTCAGTAAATGAATTCCCCACGTAGTGGAATATTTAACACTGCTCCATTTTGGTCCCTCCCGTGAATGTGGCCGAGGGGCGGGACTCTTTGGGACTTCCTGACAGGTCGGTGTCATTTCAACTCTTGTGGGAGTCAACGTGAAACCAGGGGGCTCAGTTTACTCCTCTGGGTGCTGGAGGGGTCGCTGTGTGAGTGACTTGCTGCTGAACAGGAAACTGAGTGGAGTCAAGTGATTGAGAGCACGAGAACTTCCTGAAGCCCCAGTGTCCTCAGACATTTACTGGAGATTTTAAAAAAAAAGAAAAAAAAAGGAAAAGAAAAAAAGAGGGTTTAGAGGCTTTTACTGTGACAAAGGTGCATTTCAGCAAATGCTCTCCACATTTACCTGGGTACAGCTCAACTAGGCCCCGCCCTAAACATTCAGCATTTTTAAATTCATAAAGTTTACTGCAAATATGAAATGTTATGTTTAAGATAAAGGAGAATATTTGGTTCCGAGTCATAATTTAAAACTTTCGATATAAACAAACGATCTATCTGCGCGACTGTCATCAGGCATCTGTTTCCACAGGATGTAATCAGAGTACGTCAGAGTCACCTGTCGACAGGTCTTTTATCGTGTACACACCTGGTTTCTGTGAGACTGCAGTACTCACAGAGGGCTTTCATCTTCCACATCAGTGTCTTGTAAGAGTCGCAGAGACCGAGGACGTTTGTGCTGAATGACAATCAAGGTGTGAAGATCTGCGAGAGCTTCAAAGCTCACGATGGAGTCCGTGAGAGAGAAGTTCAGACCAAAACTTCAGTCGTCCCAGACCGAACGTTCGCCACGAGCCTCTGCCGCTAACAGCATTCACTCACACTGAGAGTCATTATAATGATTATTACATCATACACGGGCCTCGCAGATGAACTAAGAGTAGGTAAGTAGCTTACTCTTGAACTGAAGCATATTCATACCGTTCTTCTACATGTGCGTCACAGCGCCATTAACGCCTCGCTCCAGAGCTCCGAGCGAGCGCCATGCCAACTTTCCATCAGCAGCAGCTGAGCTCTCAAAGACGACTTATGCAAAGAGGAATTATTCTGATCCACGTTCTTACTCTTGGACTCTTACAGAGCAGCTTTGCATGATTAACAGTTTGAAATATTCAAAATAATCCTCTGACACTGGGCCTCAGCTCATCCTCCGCAACACGCCATTTTAGCTCCTCCCTCTTTGAGACAACTTTCTTTTAATTGGCTAGAACTCACAAAGAAAAAAGGGTGTGGCTTCTATCCTGTTTCTGTGACATCATTCAGATCCAAGAGTAGAAAAAACACTGTCAGAAACTTTATGTCTAATTGGAACATCTACCACTGGAACAGGAAGTACATGACAGGAAGTCATTTCAAAATAAAATTCTCAACGTTCCACTTCGTGACAAAGACAGAAGAGCTGTTGGTGACGATCCAGTGCAAGGTTTACAAAATGAATCTACGTCTGACTCATCAGGTTACACTTCTTTATTCTTTCCAGTAAGCCTGATTTTTAAAAAAGGCATTTGTACGGTCAGATAAAATTCTTACTAACTGCAACAAAAGATTACGCAACCTGCAGGAAACCAAACCCCTGACTCCTCATCACTGAGAAATCTGCAGCACGGCAGTGGAGGAAGTGAGAAATCGGGTTTGAGCAACATTCGTTTCTCCAGAATTCAAGAGAAACTCATTTTTAGAATCATGAGCACATTTCAAGGCGACTATTCAGGCGTCTGCTGCTGCTTCAGAACACAGTTTAAAGTGTGTGCATGTGTTTAATCGTGTAGAAAGGCGAGAGGAGGGTCACCGTGTCTGTGAGCGCCGGGAGAAAGGAGAGAAACAGATGTAGGGGAAAGATGGCGATGGAGCCGCGGAAAAATAAGTTGAGTTGAACGCTAAACACAACCAGATGGGGACGGAAAGCAGGAGCGAGCAAAGGAGAAGAAAGTCTCGCAGAGGAGGGGGGAGGAGGGGGGGGGCCACTGAGGAGGAGGAGGAGGAGGAGCAGGAGCGAGTGAGGAATTTTTTCCTAGCCCGACAGTGTTTTTTCCTCCCCTCCTCGGGAATGAGAGGGAGGCTTTATGTAATGCGAGGGTGCAATCATCGAGGCCGCTGCAGAGAAAGTCCCTGAGTGGATCCTCTCTAATGAGCGAAGCTTTTCCCCTTTAACAACCACAGCCCGACGGCGCCGTCCAAACAGCCACGCCTTTATTTTCCCTGCGAGACGCTTCCTCACTTTTATTTTGCTAAATCACACCAGTTCTGCTTTTCCTGTAATGCCAGCTTTCATCTCTCTACTCCCTGCAGATGACTCACAGACGGGGGAACGACTCGGATCTCGTCACAGCCGTTTTTAAACGGGATCACGTGACGGCCTGTGTGCGCTCCATCAGCGCTGATCACAAGTAGCTGTTGGTTTGGGCGTGGCGGGCTGAGCTCTCAAAACAGCCTCTGACCTACAAGTCATGAATACCACGAGAAGTTGAGAGCGTTCAGCTTCACTTCCACCTGACTGTGTCACATGACAACCGCATTCATGCTGCGAATCCCACGCTCCACCCGAGTTGCAACATGGCGCCGTTACAAAACCTATTCGTGTCGTCCTCTGATGGTTCTGTCAGACGGCAGCACGGCCCCAGGACCTGCCATGATACCTGCGCCAGCACACACCTGGCCTCCTCCTCTGGATGACCACACTGACTAAGTTACAATGAAAAGGAGGAGCTGTTGGGTTGCAAAGCAGCTTGCAGAGGAAGCAGCAGCAACTGCGGGGAAGCTGAAGCAGCTTAAAAAGTGGGCTCTGAATGCTCCACCAACAGGAGTAGCTTCCATACTGTGTGTTTGTGACAGAACTGCACAGCACAAATGGGCCCGCCTCTCTGCACTGGACTCACTGGGATGTTCAAAAACCAGTCTGGCTTTCGCTGCGTGAGCATTTTCCTGCAGCCATTAGAGAACGGAAAGCCGTGTCCATAAAGTGATGCACATCATGGTGAGCAGCAACACTCTGCCTCTCCCTGTGGTATTCAAACTATGATTGATTGGTACAAAGAGGCCTGCAGTGGGCCAAGAACCCCCCCCCCCTCCATCACTGCAGCAGCTGCAGGCGGGATCGACATGCTCTGGCTTCACAGATCAGGCACGCCAAACCCTGAATCTGTGCGACTCAGCAGGAAATAACATTCATCATATCAACTTTTTCCATCCTCCAACTGTCCAGCGTTTCCTGAGCCCGTTCCCAGCTGACGCCCGACACGATACCGTCATCCTCGCGCTGCAGCGCGTCGAGCCTGAGCGGCTTTGCTGTTCTGCAGCAGCCTCTCTCTCATCTACAAGGCGTGGTGGCCGCTCAGAGCCGCTGCCGCTCGCCGGACGTGTTTTTATTTCCGGTGACTTAAACTCACAGCAGCAGCCTCAGAAACATGTGAGAAGGCTTAGAAGCCATGCGGTCCAGATTCATGATTTCAGTCAGAGAAAACTGAGCTGCAAAAATCCACGACTGCAATTAAAGAAGCCGAACATTTGGAGGACGAGGATGTTTTAGTCGTGTGTCGGGAGGATTTAAAGTTCTGGTCAGGTTCCTTTGTTGGTTCTTGGTCCAAGAAAGAACCACAGGAGTTGATCCAGGAATCTTTGGAAGCACATTGAGAACTCCACACAGCGGGACCCCACCAGCGTTCAAACCCAGGCCCCTCCTACCACGCTACAACCTCATCTGGACGTTCTTCAGAACATCTGGACGTTCTTCAGAACATCTGTTGCACGGCTTTGGTCCAACGTTTTAAACCCATTCGATTTCATCTCAGCTTTAATAAGAGCGAGGAGGACGACGGTGAGCTTTCATCGCAGCGAGCTGACGTGTTTCTCTGATAGATCCACATAAACTATTTATGCCCTGATAAGTGGAACTACTTCAGTCTGTGAGGCAGATGCACGATTGATTCATTATTAATGTTAAAATAACAACGTTAAACTTTGATAGTGTCTAATAAATAGGCATAAACTAAGTGTTAGGAACATGAAGGCTTCACTAACTAATATATTTAATCATGAGCTCAATAAAACTGCCACAAAACTGACCAGGTGAGCAGGTGCTCACAGAGGACAGTCCTAACCAGCAGGGGCAGCAGCGAGTCAGTCCTCATAAACATGTTTACAGCCTGAAACAAACTGTTTGGTCTCTGTGGATCATTTCCTTCCTCATGACACCTGCTTCTATAACTCACCTGTTTAAATTGTATTAAAGTTTGCATTATTAGGGGCGTGGCCTCTTTGACGGACAGGTGGCTGTAGCTGCTAGCTGTTTGCTAGCTTCACCTGCACCGTGTTTGTGCTGTTGGAGCCTTTTGGAGCATTTTCAATGACATCATGTGACCAATAATATGGCTGCTGTGAGGTCACTGCACTAACAGGCCAATTTTGACTGGAAGTTACTGAGCTGCTAAACACCGAGGACGTTTTCACACCTGTAGTTGGTTCACTCTGGCTCGAGTCCCGTGAACTCCAAGCGAACCAAAAATGCGTCGCTACAAACCATGTGACCATGTTCAGTCTGCTCACCGGCCAGATGTGTGGAGGAGGTGGATGTAGCTCAGGAGGTAGAGCTGGTCACCTACTGATCGGAAGGTTGGGGGTTCGATCCCTGGCTCTTCCAGTCTGCATGCCAAGTATCTACCCCAAGTTGCTCTCTGATGCGTCCAGCGGAGTGTGAATGTGGTTAGACAGCACTCAGTTTAGAGTCAGTGCTGGTGTGACTGGGTGTGACTGGGTGTTGTATAGCGCACTTTGAGAGTAGAAAAGCGCTTTATAAGAATCAGTCCAGTTACCATGTGTCTGGGGTGGGAGCAGCAAAAGTAAATACAGGAGGAAGAATACGGAGAATTATCCTTCATCTCAAGGCTAGCTGCTAGCTAGCATCTGTAGTTCACACGGGATGTTTTTCAGCTCCAATGTCTAGCTGCATGCTACACAACCAGGTGCATCCTGGTCCAGATCGGTGCGAATCACACCTGCACCGAGCTAATGTTTCACATACATCCTATGATTGTAGCACTAAATGAATCCTTCTGCTTTCATATCTAACAATGAACGACGGCAGGAAAGTCCGCTGATTTGTTTTTAACTGTTTTGACCTTTGCTGCCATGAACCAGGGCAGTGAGATTTTACCTGGACAAATAAAAGATTCATGAACAGACAGGAGCATAACGTGGTGAGCACACACGTGACATGAAGCAGACACAGATGAGTACGTACTGATGTAGAAGGTGCTGGGGGCGTGGTTTCCATCATATTCGAGACCCAGCAGGGTGGAGATCTTGGGGTCGTGTCTCAACCACAGGGCCACTCCCAGGATTACACCTCCAGTAAGCTGCAACGCAGAACACGGTACATGTAGTCATCCACATGAAAGCTGTTTGTATGCATCCACACTGAAACACCAAAGTCACACAGCTGCACGAATCAAGGTGGAAGAGCAACAAGTAAAGTAATGGCTTCACTTCCTGTCTGACTGCAGGTGAAGCACTGAAAGTTCTCAACACAGCATCCACTTATACTCCAACTAATTCTTTCAGGGGTGTAAAATCCACAGTAGTCTACTTAGGGGGCGGGACTTACCACCACCTGTTGCAGGTAAAACACAGACTGTAGATATGAGGCTCAAATGAGGCTCCTCAGAGAAACTGAACCATCAAACACTGAGAGAAAAGTTGAACGCATCTTCATTCAGCCCATCACCTTCTGGTGTACACTCCACCATCGGTCTGAGAAACAAGTCCACACATCTGCAACCGATCTGAAGCGACACGTTCCCCCAGTCACATGGTCACATGGTTCCCCCAGTCAGAGGAAATCTCTGAGGGCCTGATAACAACTAGCCGGCAGCGGCGGCAGCAGCAGCACACGCTGCAATGGCTGCCGCCTCAGAGGCAAAACACACGTTTCCATTTCAAATTAAACACAGACGAAGACGACTGCAGGAAGAAGCACCGTCAGAGTAAAGTCAGAGTGAGGAGGAAAGTTCAATGACTGGTTTCCTTCCTGTATCCATGACAGTATGTTGGACTGATGTAATCTCCAAAATCATCAAAAAAGATGAAAAGTCCTGATTTCTATAAACGCAGCTGTGATCTACACGAGGACAATAAGACCAATCTGCTGAAGCTGTGAAGCTGAAAAATGACGCTCATCATCTCCATTTTAAACTCAAGCTTCACTGAAACCAAAACAACCCCCATCTTCCTCCTCCTCCTCCTCCATTATCGAGGTCCATTCCAGCTCTACAGCATGCTGCTGCCTAGCAACCAGATCAACACCACGACACACGCACTTGGAGCATGACTCAGGGAGGCTAAACGGTCTCTGAGCTGTTTCCTAAGAAGCACTTAACTCTTTACCCCCGACAGCAGCAACCCCACCAACAAGACCGGTTTACATAACGGGTCAGCATCAGAAGTGAGCGAGGGTGGTCTGAGGGTACGAGCACGCCGTCGTTACGGGGTGTTTTTATTCGTTTCAGCGTCAGAAACCTGACTGAAGTTTGTTTAAAATCAGATGGGAGACGGCGGTCGGATTCGTAACTTCATTTTTCCGCTGCTGTTCCTTTTCTGATGGTGACGTGTCCTCATCTTTCACAACACGGGAGTGAAAATGTGCAGAACGTTCACATCTTACAGCCGTTTTTAGATGTCGAGCAGCTGTTCGACTCATTTACTGTTTCGTGGAAACTGTCGGTGTGACGTTTGCAAAGACAGCAGACGCTCCGAATGTGGAAAAAGTTACGCATATTGATGAGAGTCGCTGGACGCGCCCACCGCATCCTTTGGTTGCTAGGTTACAAATCACTTCTGCACGTCTGACCCCATCACTTATCCAGGAAGTGAGGGAGAAAACAAAAACATGTCCGCCAGAGACGCCAGACAGAGATCAGGTAAAGATAAACCGAGAACAGGAGCAGGCTTCGGGTTTCAGACTGAACAGGATCCAGAAAGTCCTGCTCTGCTCACGACGCGGCCTCTGACAGGATCGAAGAAAAGCACAATTCAAGCCTCGCCCAGAATAAACCAACAGAGCCCGGCGGGCACCACGCCACGCGTAGGCGGGCTCGCCTCCACAGATTTAAAGCTGGATCAGGGAAACCCTTCAGCAGCCATGTTCACGTCTTCAGACTAGATCGCCACGCGTCCCCGTGAGGCTGACATAACGCACACCTGTCAAACTGATGATCTAACTCCTGATTGGAGGAACAGATTCTTGGCACGTTTACACAAAGCATTTTTATTCCAGTCAGGCTTTGAGTCCATGCGTCCAGGTAAATTGTGTCATAAGTCCCGCCCCTTTTGAAGCACAGCAGATTTTCAAAAATTGAACATTTATCACCGAGCAGAGCCGGGAGAGCACCGAGGACTCGGACTGCTCAGGACGTCTTTCTTAAATTCTGACTCCTGCAGTCATTAGTTCATTTGACCGACAGTCCCGCCTCTTGTTGCCAAGTAACCTTTTAAGGTGTTTACTACCTTTGTCATTTAAAAGTACGAACGCAGCTTTATACTCTTGGCGAGGCGACGGGCAGTTCCAGCGATCATCAAGCGGAACGTGAGCTAAATGCACCATAATGTGGAGTCTCAACGAGCTGGATGCGGCTCAAAGGGAGCACACCGAGTGGACGTGTTTCACGGAGCGCGGCGGTGAGACGTGGACACCCTCCCACTGTGACTGCACCGAGCTTCGTCACTTTCAGGTCGACAGGGACGTGAACGGAGGGAAGCGGCGTAATCCCCGACACGTTACTGTGAAGCGACGCGTCTGCGGCCGGGATGTTTAATGCGTCCGTATTGGTCGCTGATTGATTTCCTCATTGTAGCCGTTTGAATCAACGCTGTGAGGATTCCTCCACCAGCTGACGCAGAGCTCATCCTCCGACTGCAGCTGTGGTGGATGGATGTGGTCTATTAATCAATTCTGCCTTCATCACTTACTGGACAGACAGAAAATCATGACCACACCTGCACTCGTCTTATATTTATTATTATTATTATTATTATTATTATTATTATTATTATTATTATTATTATTATTAATAATAATAATAATAATAATAATAATAATAATGGATTGCATTTATATAGCGCTTTTCAGGGCCCTCAAAGCGCTTTACAATTCCACTCTCACATTCACACACTGGTGGAGGCAGCTACAGGTGTAGCCACAGCTGCCCTGGGGCAGACTGACAGAAGCGAGGCTGCCATATCGCACCATCGGCCCCTCTGGCCAACACCAGTAGGCGGTAGGTGAAGTGTGTTGCCCGAGGACACAATGACATTAACTGGAGAACTTCCTTTGGACACGCATACGATGAACCCTCATCTTCTACACATATTTCATAAACAGACAAAATTCACCTAATGCTCAACATTTCCTGTTAGTTGACCTCAAACAACAAAACAACAGGTTTGGAACCAGCTCGACCAGGTGCTGGTGAGCACGTGAACCATGATTATGGGATCATTTCAGGACAGGTTGAAGGTAGAGATTTGCAGCTCGATGCTGAACGAGCACTAAAATCAAAGAGAATGCAAACGTCACAGCTCAGTAAGTCGTTTGCTTTTTGGAGTCCGAGTCTCATCAGCAGAAGAAACTCTTTCCTGTTTCAAAAACGAGCTCAGGCCTCACTTTGACTGAGCAGAGCAGAGCCGCCTTCTCCTCTCTATCACGCTACACAATTGTTTAGAGAAAAAAAAACATTATTCTAATAGCAGATTGGAGGCTTTTATAAAATATGTAATTTCAGCCAGTCCTGCTGAGACATTCCACTTCCTGTTGGTCCCATTGTGCAGACACTGCAGGAGCTCTGCCAGGAAAAACACTTCGTGGGACAGATAAAATGTTAGCTGCGGAGCACTGACTCAACCGTACTTCATAATAAATAAATGATCCAAGTCGGACTTCCTTCCAAAGATCAAAGTTTGCTTAAACAGATTCTTCCTGTTTGAAGCTCTGAAACGAGCAGATTTGGACTCTGTGAGCAGATCAGCCAGACCCAGCTCAGACTTCATCGGTCTGCAGGTTACCGTTGAACGCAGGGAGCGTGTCTGACTCTACATTCAGCTCAACTTTATTTATACAGCATCAAAGCACGACAACAGTGACATTAAGGTGCTTTACATTGCAGGTAACTACAGTAATATCACTAAGTGATGCAGGCTGTGTCAGTATCACTGGAGCTGAACCAGATGCGTTACATAAATGAAGCCTGGAGCTGGACTCGGAGGCGACACCTATGTGATCACAAACACAGCCGACTGAGCTCTTACCTGCAGCAGCTGACCTGGAGGAATATGGAAATGGCCGACGGTTATTCATTTACATTTTAATTTGTATTTATGAGGCGATATCGTTGATGTTATCACTGGTCTGTGGGTTAAAGTGCTCTCGCTGGAACTCTCGCTCGTTTACACAAACAGGCCTTCACAGCAGCTGCAGAGCCACAATCACGGCTTCTCCTCTTGCATACTTGCTCCACGTTGTTGCAAAGAATAACATCTTCATTATTTTAGCTGCATAATTCAACAACACCCAAATATGCACTGCAGGAATCACATGTGGTGAAATGTGCTGGGAGACTCCTGACAGGCTAGAAAGGCTCAGGTTTGCAGGCGCACGATGACGTGCAGCTCGCTTACTCCAGCGCCGAGTTACACCACCCAGACTCCACCCACCTGTAGCTGGTGGTCAGACATGAACACCGACTGCTCCGGGCTGTTCCAGTATCAGTGAACAAGCTGCGTGGTTTACACGCCTCCATCCCACTGTGGGAAGACCCACTGTGGCGAGGTCTTTATGGATAGCACTTATCAACATTTGTTTGGTTCTTTATTCGTTTCCTTAAACTTGTGCACAAACGGATTCGTAGCTTTTCTTAAATGTCAAACGCCATCAGCGCTGAAGGACAATAAAAGGCAGTGACTGGCGAACCGTTACTGGTTTGGTGCTCTGGCCAGTTGGCCTGCTGGGATTACGAAATGGCTTGCCTGTGTTTGACTAATCCCATCACAGCTTGATCAAACCCAGAGTGACTCACAGCTGCTGCCGGAGGATCCTGATGCTCTTTGTTGTCCAAAAACAATTAAAGGCGTTAATGACGACGGTTTCATCTCACAGGAAATCAGCCGGGACTCGAGCTCGTCGGTGAAGACGACTCCAGACGTCCCGTTTGAGCGAGAGCTTGGTGACAGTGGGAAGAAACCTGCAGCAGAACCAGGCTCAGGGAGGGGCGGGGCTCATTCACCTCGAAGTAGTGTGAAGTTAATCTTAGGACCCGCCCACTTTGCTTCCATTTTTTTCACCCGCAGTTGTCTGACATCATCGACTTTCTCTGGTCACTTCCTGTGTTGACGCAGCTTTATGATAATGCCCCCAAACCTCGGTTCAGTCAACCAAGCACACCTGGCACACAGGTACACCTTAGACCTCTGATCAGACATGATGCCATGTTACCTAGCAACCAGCTACCAATGGACTAAAATGACCTGGCTTTAGATTTTATGCACATATAACACTTTATAAAAGCTTTGTTTTCATTTCATGTCATTAACATTTAATGAAACCTTCGTCATCATCATCATCGTTATGCACATGTGTGATGGCAACAGACTCCCACACCAGCTCCAGCCACACGGTTCCAGTTTATTACACTGTGTAAAAGCAGATGTGAGCAGATGTGCCAGACTGCTGTGACCCATCACCAGACACAAAGGAAGCGCGGCAGGTATCGGGATATTTAAGGAAGCCGGGTGTGGTCTGTGGCGTCATGGTGGGTGTCAGGAGAGGCTGACCCACAGCTGCTCTCCTATTTCAGGGGAATGCCGGGACCTGACGGGGAGCCGGAAGAGGACGGGTCAGCTGGAAAGCTGCACAAGAAGAAGAAGTCTTGTCACTAAAAGCATCCACGTGCGTTTTGTACCACGCCGCCACTTCAGGATAACTGGAATCTGCAGCTCCATCATAGCTGCTGCTCAGCTCGTAGTTCACAGGCAGAGAAAACACGGCTGCTCCGCCCAAGTCCTCGCACTTCAGCTCGAGTTTCCCTCCCACCGCTGTCTATTTCTGCCCGCCGCACAAGCGCGAGGCAGAATGTCGGGCATGCTGGGGGTGGGTTGGAGGAAGGGTGGGGGTCGGGATATGCGGCTCCTTTCCAAACCACCCCCGCCCCCACATCCTGTTTGACGCAGCAAGTCACGGCGTTACTTTGGTTTGACTGTTTTTATTGTTTTCGTTTCAGCGATGATCCAGATGTTCTCCGGTCGGTTTATTTCACACGTTTGTTCGTCCCCGCCTTAAAACCAGTAACTGAGGATTAAAAAAAGGAGTCACGATCAAACCCAGAGTTTAACCGTTTAACCCTGAAGAACCGTTTAAAGTTCGATTAATGGAGAAAGAATCTTTACTTTTAAAGACTACGTTTAGTCAAAAGGGAGAAAAGTGAAACTGGGACATCTTACGAGCTCAAACACCTTCAAACTCAAAGCCCAGTTGGCTTCTTTTCCACGCTCTTCGTACTACCGTGACCCGGCTGCCTGAGCACTGCACACACAAACTCAGACGTCTTTGATTTCTCTCGCTTTTTTAGCCAAAATGGCGTCCTGCTCGCTTCCAGCTGCTGCGAGGTCAGCTGCACTAACAGAGCGTCCGAGAACCTGGGGGAAGATCAAGCGCTTCATTTGGAAGTTGCTCAGCGCTAATGAGCAGGTATCTGTGCTAACTCAGCACGCCGCCATGTCATCCAAACGAGGTCGCTTCTGGCGCCTGAAAACATGGCGGCAAACAGAACGCTAAGGCCGAGTCCAGAAACGCCCGCCGGGCTGTCTCTTCAGTCCAGCTTCATGCGCTCGTATTTTCCTGCCTGTTTTTCCTATCAGCCGGTCCCACATTCCTCTGCTCCGGCTACACTTTTACTCAGAAGGTCAAAGTTCAGGGTGCGCCGCTACGATGGAGTGGTATGCCTCAGTGCTGCGCGCACACACTTTGTACGAGCAGCTGCGGCACACGGTGAAAGTAAGAAGGTTTGGTAACGTGTGCGTGTCCTTAAACGCGGCGCTCTGACCATCTGCTGCACGCCTCCTCGCTCCCCGTGGACTGTAGCGCACGTCGCGGCGCTCACGCGTGTGTGGTACTCGTTGTCGAGCTACTCTCTGATATTTCTGGGCAGCATTTGGCCGTTTCCCACGTGGAGACCTAAAAATGCAACCTCCCGCTAAACGAGCCACGAGCACGCGAGCAGAGACACCCGACCGACCAAACTGACTGTTCACGAGAAACATAACGAGAAACCAGCAGCTGCTGTGACGCTCACAGACCAAAAGGGTTTCTGGAGCAGGCAGGAAAAAACAGATTCACGATACATGATTCAGGTTTGATCGTTTCTACCTGAAAGTCTGAAGGTGTGAGAATCATTAACACAGCTGCTCGCCAGCCGCCGGGTTTGAAAGAGGGCGTGGCAGACCAAATAAAATGTGACTATGAAGATAAGAGCTGCAGCAGGCTGCCCAGCTGATCAGAACGAGTCAAACTGATTTGTGCTCAGCATGAGAACGTTTATTTCATGCGCACAAACAAAAGGAAGCGGCCGGGTCGGCTTCGGACCATCACGCCGCTGCGCAGGCTGTGGGCTCGAGCTGATCCTGGACTTTTTTCTTTCTCAGAGCTCTCGCTGTCTCTCCTTTACAGCGAGAGCTCTGAGCCACGCTGACAGAAAGAGGCTGCAGCCAACAACTCTGATGAAAAGGCAGCAGGAGGGTTTTACAGGTGAGCTGCTGGAACAGAAACGCCGTTCTTCTTCTCCCCGGCGCACAGCTGACTGCTCGGCTGTGGCCCTGCGAGTCGGGCCTTTCAGTCAGAATCAGGGGCTATTGTGGGCCGGGCTCCAGACAGGATGACCCTGCATCATTCATCGACACCCCCACCACCACCATCTCCTGTGTTTTTACTCATTTCTTGCTAAATATATTCCCAGCCCGTGGAAATCCCCTTTAAACACATCGGTTAGAGTTCAGCCGCTGCATGGCGCTTGATGATTAGAGGAGCTGATAAGATAATGAAGCAGCCGCACGCTCGGTTGAATATGTTCAGGCTTCTACTCGTCCACACATGGACTGTTTATCGGACAAAACAGGAAAGATGACATTTTCCAACATTTTCCTGGGGGAGACATTAAATCCAGAGACCCCGTCTGAGACTGTGTGTGTGTGTGTTCCCGTCTAGCTATCTTTGTGAGAACCAACAGTCACTTGTGACACACACAACCTGATCCTCACAAATTTGAAGGCATTTAAAGGCATTTTTGAGGCTGTGGTTTTAGTGTCAGGGTTACAATTAGGTTATGGTTAACTTTAGGGTGAGGCATTCATTTTTGATGGTTAGGGTAAGGGGCAGGGGTCGGCAACCTGCGGCTCTTTAGTCCTTATACTGCGGCTCCACGTGGTTTGGAAAAAAATTATAAGTCTTTAACTGAAGTGTATTTTATTTGTGTTAGTTCTTTTTAACTTGTTGTTCTAAAGATTATTGTGATCTTGAAATATAAAAATAAAACTATGTTATTATTTTTCATCGCTCAAAATAAGCGTCACACTCGCATAAACCGTACCCGGTGAAATGCTGTGCATTTATCGAGACTTTCAAGCCCAGGCAGGCCAAGTGGTAGAAACAAACACCGCTCACGCCTCACAGATGACGCTTACTAGCGACTTCGTACAGCCGCGGTCTGCAGAGGGACGGCACCCGACCATGTTTGCATGAACACGCTTTTTTCTTTATTGACCACTCTTCACACACTGTTGCTGCACGCAAACAGCCGGGTGTAGCTTTGCAGCTCACAGCCCGACACACACCAACACAACAGCAGAGAGAGCGCAGACGTTAAGCCGGCGAGGCGTGATTGCAGATGCCGCTCAGGTGCGTCCGCCTCCCCTACAGCGGCGCTGCAGACCACGCCCCGCCACACACATTAACCACGTAAAATAAATATTTATGCAGATATTTTGCAAATACTTATTTTTCATTTTTTAGCAGCATAGTGCTTTTTTCCAATTGTTTTTAAAATTCAGGTCAAGGCTCCGCTACAGGCTGCGAAATCCCAAAGGTGATACAAGGATGACGGCTTTGTTTCCTTTTTGTTATATTTCTCTGTAGCACTTCATGTATTTCATAAGCAAAACACTTTAGTTGTTCACACAAAGCATAAAGGTAAAAATTAATAACAGTGTTATTTTCATTTTAGATGTCATGAAGTGTTTGCGGCTCCCAGAGTTTTCTTTTCCATGGAAACTGGGTCTAAATGGCTGTTTGGGCGTTAAAGGTTGCTGAGCTCTGGGTAGGGAAAGCATTATGTCAATGTAGGTCCTCACTAAGATAGCTGAACGGGGTTTTGTGTGTGTGTGTGTGTGTGTGTGTGTGTGTGTGTGTGTGTGTGTGTGTGTGTGTGTGTGTGTGTATAAATGGCGTGCAAACACACACTGTCATGCTTCGAGGTGACGACTGCATACGGAGAACTTCGGGGTAAGCCCGTTGTTTCAGACGTTTCCATTGCAGGAGCACTTTAAAAGGCGCAGACTTCCTGTTAGCGCTGGAGCGTGGACACGCCAGATGTGTGAGAGCGGTGGAAGCTCACAGGCTGCTGAGCTGCAGCTGCTTCCTCAGCTCCACTGACACTGATCAGCACTTCCATGTAAAAGTTCACACATTTTTAACTCTGCAGCTTCCTGAGAAGCGCCTACAACACTTCCTGTAACTTCTATTAAAGCGGCTGAAATCGAACGACACAGC
>NW_024387414.1:815094-1080094 GCF_900408965.1 Simochromis diagramma | reverse complement strand
GACCGATAAATAAAGAGCAGAGACATTTTTAGCGAGGTCAGAATTATGAATACTGGTCGGTTCAGAGTTCAGAATAAATCCTCTGTGATCACTTCTTCTGTCCTGTCATTGATCACTGATCGATTAGAAAGTCAGCTGTGTTTTATGTCACAAATATTTCATGTTTGGAGAGATGTAAACTCTGATACGAGCTGTGAGATTCACAGGATGTGAAACACAGAGTCAGACAGGAGGGGAGGGGTCAGCCACCTGCCAGGTGAGGTTTCGTCTCAGGGTGAGCAAACTCAGAGACTCCAGTAAATCCTGAAGTTCTCCTGAGAAACGACTGAAATGCTGAAGAGCTTCGCCTCCTCGTCTCCATAACTTCAGGTATCAGGATGAAGCACGGTGGATAAACTGTGCAGGATGTGGACGTGATGATATTTGAACAGATAATATTCATTCTTGACTTCAATACTCAGTGATTCCTAACAACAAGCACGGCTCTCATATGAGGTCCTAACAATCAAAGCCACAACTTCATGTCAACCATTTTCTCTCGCTGCTGTTTAAATTTGACTCTTTGCTGAATAGAACGAGCACTAACAGTCCAGCTTCTCTGAACACTGGACCCTGTACACAAACTTCAGTTTTTTCCTTTAATATGACACCGCTGGCTTTTTAGCTGCCTCCACCAAAGATCCACCAATCAGCTCGGGACGTGCAGCGCTGTGTTAGCCTCCTTTCAGGCTCCTGGCAGCTCTCACTGCTGACTTTAAGGGCTCTTTGTGGACTCTGTCCTTCTACATGTGAGCTCGTAGTCTCTGATGAGCATCACAGTCAGTGACAGGACTTTAAATGATTGGTCAGTGTTTCCTGTTGGTGTGAAGCATCCTTCCAGTTTGCATCGGTCTGATTATACACGCAGTATTTTAACTGTGATATACCTGAAGTGATGTACAGGCCACATTTAAAAGTTTGGTATCAAACTTTCAGTCAAGCGTGAAGTGAAACATGTTTTTAAAATGTAACTTTAGGCTGTTTTTTGCAGGACCACCCTAATAAGGTTTCATATAAGAAAAGAACTACATACAAAATCATTATCGTTTCTGAGCCCAAACCCAGCTGCTCTAAACGCTTTCTATTCTTCGACCTGTCTGATGTCACAGAGGGAATAGGAGCCACACCCACCCGCCGTTCAAACCTTTTGGTTGTGAGAAGCAGCCAATAAGAAATGTATCTTAAAGGGGGAGGAGCTAAAGGGATGAGCTGAGGAGTCGCAGGAGGCCCAGCAGGTAAGGAAGGATTATTCTGAACTATGAATCATGCAAAGCTGCTCTGGGAGAGAGAGTCCAGGAATAAAAAGATGAAGCTGGAGATGAGCAGAGGTATTTAACCGACTGACATCTGCTCCCAATCACAAGCTGAAGGTTCCTGCTCAGTGACAATATATCTGTGAGCTATTTTTAACCAGCGAAGTGCTTTTATGGTGCTGCTGGTACTCTGCTGTGGATACTGGTGGGGTGGCTGAGTGGCGCCCTCTGCTGGTGTGAAGCATGCACAACTAAATGCTGCTCTTTGCACATCCAGCAACACTTTGTTGCTTTAAAAGTTGTTGTGAGGCCTCGTGTAGGTGTGTGCAGCTGATCTAATGGACACGGGTGCTGTGTCGCATTAAATGCTGCAGGAACTGAGCAGCAGCACAAACAGAACCAGGATCAGATCACTGCAGAACTCTCACACTCAATTATGTGTATTTTATAGATCATCACACAAATTCACATGATTACAGACAGATTATCACGGCACACGTGCCGCATTTTTACAGCTCAGCCTACAAACAATAAATGTGTCCTAGCGAATGTTTCAGGAGGCCCCTCCCCCCTCGGGAGGAGGTGTCGGCTTTGTTGCAGCAGAAGTAGATTCAGAGCAGAAGCAGAGGCATAGAAGCCGTGTTCGGCTGTCAGCGGCTTTACTGTGAGCACCTCTTTACAAGCTCTGCAGTTTTTTGCTGAGTCGGTTCAGAGCGTCTTCAACGATGTCCAGCTCGTGCCGGATGTCCTTCACCATGCTGTTGATGTTGTTGGTGTCCTCCAGAATGTCCACGCTCTGAGTGTAGGGGTCGTAGCGTATCGTGAAGGGACGTCGAAGGGTCTTGGCAAACTCCCTGCAGACACAGCACACACTTTACATCCTCAGCTGCAGCTCTCACATCGGCTCAGAACCAAAATCAGGGACAAGCAGGGACATACAGGGTCAGGGTTCACGGTGCGTCTCACACATCATGTGGGGAAAACTTGCAGCTCACCTCATTTTGTTCTTGGCTTCCTCAAAACTGTCGGCCACATAGTAAACGTGCTGAAACGTGGTGATCATGCACTCCTGGTTGCAGGTCACCGTGGGGTCAAAAGGAAAGATGTTGGCACTGCTGGACAAAGCGTGCTAGGAGGACAGACAGACACGTGCACAGATGTTTTAGATAGAGTCCAAACTTACTGAAACCTGAGCGCAGGTGACTGCTGTGTCAGGTAACTAGCTTAGCAACGGTTGGTGTCAGCTGGAGGACGCTCTGTGCTGCTTCTACCAAAAACCAAACACTGAGAGCGAGTCGTGAGTGCAGTGAAGTAAAATCTCACATGTTGAAGTTTTAAGCATCAAAACCTGGAAATACTCAAGTAAAATACAAGTACACAAAAATGGGAGGAGTTTTAAGATGGTGTTTTTATGCCATGTGGATTTTTTAACCACTCAGTGGGTTTAAGAAAACACAAAAATCACTAATAATCTGAGTCGTTTAAAAATCGTCAGATGAAGGTGCAGTGTGGAGGTCGGAGGTCACCTGGAGTTCACTGACGGAGGAGAGGAGCCCCGCGCCGTACGCCCTCAGCCTGCCGTCCTGCTTACAGAGCCCAAACTCCACAGTGAAGAAGTAACACTGGAACAAACAGGAGGACACCGACATCAGCTCAGAGCGCCACCGCACGCGCTCAGTCAGCAGCGCTCGTCTGTCTGTTTGGTGGATTAAAGCCTGGTGTGGGTGAAACTGTGGACAGGTGAGGTTCAGCAGCATCTGCTTCTAGTTTTTCACATTTCGTTCCAGTATTTATATTTACTGAATCCTTCTTCATGTTTTCTGTTCATTTTGAGCTCAGCAGCATCACATTAGCGCTAACTCAGCATGCTGTATACACGTGTCAATAGAATATTGTATTTCTTTAGTCAGTATAAGCTTTTAATGATATAAGTTTACTTGTGATATGTCTGTGAAGGTTCTCAGTCATCCAGGTCATCGTAGTCAAACACCAACTGTCTGCCATCTCAAAACTGGATTATAGATGGCAGACAGTTGGTGTCGACACCAACTGTCTGCCATCTATAATCCAGTTTTGAGATCCCTTCCCAGACGCCTTAACGCCCACTCACATCCTGGGCCATCTGACCTCAGGAAATCACATGATAAGGTGGGGCCAGGTTTCACAATGAGCTCACCTGAAACCCTGGCTGATTGGGACCCACACCCAGTTTCACACCTTGGCTCAGGCGATTAGAGGATCATCAGGGGGTCCTTTTGTCCCTCTGTGGGGGGAAACTCCCACTAGGTTTATATCTGGGACTCTCCACCATTTGACCTTAGAACTGAAGAAGCTTCTCGGATGAGAGGTGAAACGTCTTCAAGCAACTTAAAGAAGTCCAGACGCTTTTCTTTGCAAGCTCCTTTGACTTTACTTGTGATAGAATGCTGCATGATGATCATTTCCTAGCTTAGAACTGATCGTACTTTATGAAACGTGTTCTGATATTTGTATCTGAATCTTCCCACAGCGATAGTAAGAAGTCAAACAAGCAGTTCTGACCTCGCGCGCACACACACACACACACACACACACACACACACACACACACACACACACACACACACACAATCACATACGCACACGCTCACGTCAAATGTATTCATTTTTCTTGTGTATAAATAAAGACAATTGCAAGAACAGAGGGCGCATTTCACAGGGCCCCCACTCTGATGTGGGCGCTCTGCAAAACACCCTTGCAAGTTAAAACTGCAGCGTCTGTTTGTGTGTTTTCTCCTCTTGGACTCTCAGCTGAAGAAGTGTCATTTAGAATAAATCTCTTGACAACACGCATACTGACAATCAGCAGTTTTGAGTCTTGATTATATTCATTTATTCTTATTCTTTTCTATTCAGTACTGTTGTTCTTATTCTTAGTTGATCTTATTTCTGTATATTTGTTTATGTGAATTCTTTCATTTTATTTTCACAGTTTGCACCTTCGATCCAGGAGGACGATATTTCGTCCCACTGTATACCTGAGTGTATACTGTTGGGTTGACAATAAAACTCGACTTGATTCAAAGACTCAGGACAGGAAGGTTTAGGGCGGGGCCGTCACTGACGATGACCTTGGTGGGTTCAAGCTACCCAGATTATAAACCAGGTGGAAGTATAAAGGACAATGGTCCACCAGGGGGCGGACGTTCACCCCGGGGCGAGCGCACACTGAGAATCGCTCAAAGTCACCTGAACAAACTTTTCACATGAATATTTTGAACCTGAAGGAAGAATCCTGTAAATGCATCAGCTGCTGAGCAACACTGCTTATTATGAGGAACTCTGAATATACTGTAAGTAAGAATTGCTGTGATTGGCTCGTTCCTCACTGATGAGAAGCGTGGTGGTGTCACCTGGTGGTGGAGATGTAGAAATGCAGCAGAGGTTTGGAGCAGGAGCTCAGCAGGTGATTAACAGGACAGGTAACCACGTACATGCACCTCTATAAGCACAGCAGGCTCTACCTGTAAGATATGTACACTTTGTGCTTTCTGTGTAAAGCAGCTGAACATTAACTCTCAGCGAACGGCATCGCAGCACATCTGCTATCAGGGCCAGCCAATGACACGCTGCCACAGCTGTAAGATAAACAGGCGTGTTTCTGTGAGGATTGCCTGCTACTCAGGAGCTCGATTCTTACGGGGAGAGGAAGAGGAGACCCTGAGACTGACTGAGGCTGAGTGCTCGGGCACTTCAGCACCTACTCCAGGTGTGCTTCACCTTTACGTGTCAGTCAGTGGTCTGTTTCACTCCTATTGGTAGTTGCCTTAATATTTAGACATGTTCAACTCAGGACACGCCCACTTCACAACACTAACTCCATATTTTGCCTCCAGCTCACTGAGGTCATCAGCCCAACCTCTCACCTGCTACTGCTGCCCTGAGTCTTCCTGTCCCCATAAGAAGAACTGAGAACTTTCTATCAGATTTAAGGCCCTATTTTTGTCATGTCTGAGGTCCCTCACGGTTTCATTCCAGCTTTCTGTTTGCGCTCTGTCTGTAACACTGTGAGAACTTTGTTAACCCTTTGTGACGTTTGCTGTTTTGGTTCTTCGTTTGCAGATACGTGTCCATGTAAAGCACTTTGGTTCAACTTCTGTGGTTTTAAAATGTTCTGTGTAATAAAACTGACTTGACAGCCTTATGAGCCAATCCCTTCATATGTGGGGGGAGCCATGTTGTTCCCGCCTCATCCAGGTGTATTTAGGGTGAGTCGGCGCTGCAGCACTCACCGTGGCCAGTTTGTTTACATCATCATCTGAAGCGCCAAGCGACGCCAAACCGAGCTCCTGAGAGAACTGAGCGAAGCTGGGCTCGGCAAGCAGAGGCACGTGACCCAGCAGCTCATGGCATGTGTCTCTGCAGCATGCACACACACACACACACACACACACACACACACACACACACACACACACACACACACACACACACACACACACACAAGGCTTTAGAAATATGAACAAAATAAAGAAAGATAATAAAACGGACTGTTATAGTGTGTGTGTGTGTGTGTGTGTGTGTGTGTATCTTTGTGCACTCACGGTTCAGGTGTGTACAGAGGCTCTGAGCTGTGGCGGACATACTGAGTGCAGTGGAAGACTCTGAAGGCCAGGCCTGCCAGGAAGTCTCTGGGGGAGAGGTAACCGGCAACGGGCCTGATGATGAAGCCTGAGCACTCTGCTCAAACACACACACACACACACACACACACACACACACACACACACACACACACACACACACACACACACACTGTCCATCTTAATCTTTAATCTAAACAGCGACCAAAAGATGACCAGTTAACCAAAAATAAGAAAGCCAGAACTGAAGAGGAGTAAGATTAGACAAAGACTCAGGCACCAGCATGAGGGATAAAAAGGCCCCGAGGGTACTGAGGATACTGAGGGTACTGAGGATACTCAGGATAATGAGGATACTGAGGGTACTGAGGATGGGAGAAAATAACAAAGGATAGAAGTAAAAACACAGAAAGGTAACAAGGACTTAACTGTCAAAATAAAACAGAGGCACAAAGATCAAACCACACAGAAAACAAGAAGGACGCAGGCAGAGGGGTTATTAGAGTTACCATGACAGCTGCAGTTCATGTACCGGCCAGCAGAGGCAGTAGTGAGTCAGTCCCCATAGACTCCCATGTTAAAAATTTCCAGCAGAAATAACCATGTTTACAGCCTGATACACAAACTGTTTGTTCTCTAGAGATAATTCCCCCTTAATAATAACTAAGGACGATTTTATAACTCACATGTTTAAATGGTATTAAGGCTATAAGTTTGCATTATTGGGGGCGTGGCCTCTTTGACTGACAGGTTGATGGTGGTGACAGGTGGCTGTAGCTGCTAGCTGTCTGCTAACTGGATCTCTGGACCTTGGTTGTGCTGTTGGAGCATTTTAATGACATCATGTGACCAACAATATGGCTGCTGTGGGGTTTATGGGCTCAAATTGTGGTCATAAATATTTTGTACTTGTAAATCAGGATTTGTATGTATAAAAAGAATTTGTGTGTGCGTAAAAAAGATTTGTGTGTGGACATACGTGTGAAACTCTGCACTCAAGCTTCAAGTTACAAGTACGAATTTTGACCTATTTTTCTTCCTTTCAGCTGATTGGTCAATGTCATGTCAATCACAAATGTAACTATCCAATCAGAGAACAGATGGGTTTGGATGTGGGAGGGGCGCTTTTTGAACTGCAGGTCCTTGAAGGATAAAGGCTCCAAAACAATCAAACTGGTTTTGCCCATTATGTGCGAAACCAGAAAAAGTGCCTGAAAGCTGCAGTGGGAAACATCGGTGTCACTCTCCTTGTTTTTGGCTCAGATATTCAGCAGCTTGGAAACAACTGCTTGCAGGGCTCTAGGGTGCGACCACATTTTTCAATGGTGCAACTAAAAAAATCCTACGTCGCAGAACTCTGAAAGTCTCCGTGTGGTCAACAACAGACAGACATTATGCCTCTATCGTGGTCTAAACCAATCAGAGATAGCCAGGGGCGGGACCTCTCTGATTGGCCGTGATCCAGTTGAGAGTGCAGGTGGATAGAGATAGTGATGATAAATTCGATTCTTTTTACTGAATCGAGTTTGAATGAGTCACTCACCAAAGTGAATCGGGTTTTGAGTCATTTGAGTCACTGAGTCAGTTGACCAGAGAGTGCAAAAAATTTACATTTTCACTGAAACTTAATTTGTTTCTCTTTTCATGTAAATCCTGCTGCTAAGATGAGTGATTCGTTTATGCTACGATTCAGCGCAGCAAGGGAGGGGGTGAGTAACTCAAATGTGCTGTTAGCATGTTAGCAGAGCGATGCTACTGTGAGCTGAGGAGCTATTGTGTTGATGTGAGCTTCTACTCAGGGTTTTTTCTTCCAGTTCAGAGCAGGAATGTTTTTGTTAAGTTAATGTTTTTTTGGCTGTTGTTTTTTTCCCCCACAATTTTAATTATAAGTTAGATATAGTTCTACTAATGATATTAGTTTGCTAACAGCAACAGGGATGAGTCAGTGAGTCAGTTGGCGTTTTGTGAATCATGATTCACGAGTCAGTAAAGTGATTCTCGAGTATTGAACGATTCGTTCATGATTCGCACATCACTAGATAGAGAGAGGTGAGTGGCTTGAATAAAGCGATAAAGCTCACAAAACTATTTCAACAACCACCAAACAGTAAATGAGAACAGGTACACGGATTCCACACAAAGACATAAACACAGAGCGGACCGACGCATCAGAATCAGCTTTCTCTTTCTCGGCTTTCTCACCCGACGGCCCGTACACGGACACGCCGTCGGGGCTGAAAGCCGACAGCTCACTGATCCTGATGCATCGGCCGGTCCGCGCTTTGTGTTTACGTCTTTTTTGTGCTCAATTCTGAGCTGCAGGTTTTGTGTCTCTCCAACCAAAATTCACTGAAGCAGCAGCAAAAGAAGATCAAACTACGCTTCACATTTGATAAACGTCATCGTCATAAACATCATCAGTTGATAAACATCTTCTCTGACTTTTGCTGTTTTGCTTCCACCACGATAAAATCACACTTCATGCACAGCTCTCTCTCTCTCTCTCTCTCTGTGTGTACTTCAAGAACAGTTTCCCATCTCAAATCTAAATTTTTGCGTTATTCATTCGCTTATTACCCATATTGCATAATTTTATAATAAATGATCAGAATTATAATGTTTCTGACTGTCTGAGGCAAAACTGAATCGAATCAGGACCTCGTGAATCGGAATCGAATGGATTATAGAAATCAGTGATGATACCCAACCTTAGTGAGCAGCCTAGGCCCGACAGAGTGGATGTAGCTGTGGGTAATAAAAAAAGATGAAAAGAACGATTGATAACTTTTTTGTTATGTCTCCGTCTGATCTGTCTGAAATTCATAGCCAGCTCTGACACGGTGCCATCAACCTCTGAGCGCTGAAAAAGCAGCAGTGTGTCCAGAAACACATTATATGCTGCGATAAATGCACTGTGTCCCCTCTCCCCCCGGCCTTTCAGCAGCAAACAGGTCGTCAGAGTGATGATTAAGTTTAACATTGTCTACAATATTACCAAAGAGTGCCAACGCACTTTAAGCACAAGCAGTTTTTCAGTAACTTCTCTTTCTGGTAGAAATGTGCTTCAAATAAAGAACTTTGTGTTGACAAGATTGTTAGTTAATCATTTACAAATCAATAGTGTCTCTATGGACTGAATTTCCCCCCAAAAAGTGTTAAGCACCTAAATTTTGCACTGAGAGACTGCAGCACTAAGAAAAAAAGTTAGGCGCACCAGTGCAACCGTGACAAAAAGTTAGTCTAGAGCCCTGGCTTGCATTTGACGGTCAGCGATGGGCAGTAACACGTTAAGGTAACACATTACTGTAATCCGATTACTTTTTAAAGTAACGAGTAAAGTAAGGGATTACTATTGCAAAAAAGTAATTAGTTCGTGGTAACAGATGTGTGCAGTTCAACAAGGGATAATGTGGAGTGCAGGAGAGAGTACGACCGTGCAGCATTTAAAGCGTGGAAGTACTCACATTACTTTGAGTTTGATTCCTTACAAAGTAACACAAACGTTCGCGTCTGCTGTGCACGCTGCGTGGGAAAATGAAACCTTAAACTTCTGAGCAAGTACCGAGCATGCTGGCATGACCGCTGAGACACACCTGCACCGGGCAAACCTCCACCCGCACCACTCCTGCTAAACACGTGAAAATAGATTTAAGAGCGACAGGACTCAGTGCTGCTAAGTTTTTGATTTTAGTTATTTTCTGCTTTGTTTTACTTGCATCTATTAGAAAGAGTGTAAACACAAAACAATTATTTTATTTTAAATGCTGGAATGTGCAGAAAATAGGTCTAAATGTTAAACACATTTCTTCAAGTCAAAGACAGCTGCATACGATTTAATTTTTCCTTGATGCATAAAGTTAAAGATTCAAACTAATAAGACACGTTTTAAAGAGACTTTTTCATTAGATTCAGTTTTATATGATGGATTATGCAGAAAAAATAGAATTGGGCTGAAAGGTCGCTTTATTACCTATTCAGGTTGTGTATCGTGTTTTTTAAAAGTAACTAAGTAACTAATTACTTTTGAAAATAAGTAATCAGTAGAGTAACAGGATTACTTTTTTGGAGACGTAATCAGGAATTAGTTAATGGTCACTTTTCCAAGTAACTTGACCAACACTGTTGACGGTTACCTTTAAGGAAGTGCGAGACGTCCTCCAGCTGGGGGATGTTGTCCTCGCTGTATTTGCAGTACTTGGTCAGCAGTGGGAGGTTCTTCAGGTACTCCCTGCAGGCGTGGCTCGGGTACAGCTTGTGGAGCTCCCTGAACACCACGCCCCAGGTACGCACCTCCTCTGCAGTGTAGTCCACACGAGGGATGGGCTCACCGCTGTGAGAGACGGAGTTAAAGGATGAAAGCCCTTCTAGGTTTTTATTATTAACTTCATTAATGAAAACATCCATAAGAGGAACTCACTGTTTGTAGTTTACAGCTAAATCAGAAAAATATTGTCTTCGTTTTCTGTATATGTTGTCCTTAAATCCCTGCAGGAACAGCAAAACCTCAGTCGGTTACCGAGTTCACACTTCATTTCAGAGCTCTGTCCGATGACGCACATACCGGATGATCTGCATCAAGTTCAGAGCCGTACATCAAAACCCTGTTTGCACACAAGTCCAAGTCTGAGATCTTCTTGGGGAACCACGGCACACCGGGCACATCTGAAACACAGTCAAGACACACGCAGACCTGTGAAATAACTCATTCCTATCACAGCTACTGTTTACTCAAAGTACGACAAGGTGTACCGTCCTCGGGTAGAGCGGAGCCGTCGAACGGCGAGATCTCCACGATGTCCGTGTGCTTCCTGAGCAGCTCGGTGAGCTCCTTGAACTGCTCGTGGTCGGTGTCGCAGTCCACAAAGATCTCAAAGTCTGAATTCCTTCGTTTGGACTTCCGGGACTCGATGTGGATGAGGTTGACGTGTTTTTCCTGCGCACATACACACACACACACCCAAAGAAGATGCTGTAAAAGCTTCCGATCACATTCAAATTCCTGGCCAGTCACACACATCCTCAGAAAACACCATATCTGTGTCAACATAAAGAAAATGAAACCTCACCTGGAAAAGTTTCAGTGCCTTTATAAGACCACCGACTTCGTTTTTCAGAGTGAATATGATGGTTGTCGAGCCTCTCCCAAAGCTGCTGGAGACGGTCCTGTTGTCCAAAGACCTTCCTCTGCGAAGCTCCTTTCCTTCTGACTTCCTGGCGTACATGCTTCTCTGGATTTCAGCGATACAAATATGAAATTGATAGTGATGGTTCAGTAAGCTTGCTTTGGCACTGGCTGCATCAGAGAGTCGTCTGGTAGGAGTACGACGTGAAGGTCGTGACAGGATGAGTCTCCGGCTGTTCTGTCACTCTGCACGGCGGCTGCTGCCTTTATGAAGCTGCAGCAGAGGGGAGGGCGCTCCAGAGATGGATGTTCATCAGGAGGAAGATCAGCATCACGCCATATACATCACAACACACGACGCCTTGACATGTCACCACCTGTTCACTAATTGTTGAGTCAACGTGACGATAAAGTGTTACTGTAACCGTCCTTTACAATACACGAACGCATGAACTTTACAGTAACTGCGAACGACTTACTGTTTGCTTCATGGCAACCGGTTTATAGTACTGTGTACTGTTTGTGTACAATGAATTCAATATTTACTGTATTTATGACACATTTTAATTGACACTGTTTCAGGATTAACATCCCTTATTAGTTATAACAATAGAAGCGTATGACTGTAATATAAAGTCCCAGGTTATACGTATTATATTTTCAGTACCTGAAACACTCACATGTTTCTAAATCAAACTGATAACATAGTTACAGTTTGAATGGAGAGAGAACAAATTATGTTGCAAGTATTTGAATTAATGAGTATCCAACATGTTAACGTTAAAGGCTGCATCATAGAGGACAGCAAACTTTGCTTTCTTTCACTGAACTCACAGAAATCATTTTGAGCTGCAGCTGTTGGTTCCTGCTCTTCTCTCTTCTGTTACAAATGAAGACAGTTGAACCCTAAATGCTGTAAACGTGGGAACGAAGAGATTCCTGTTTGTCTGTTTGCTGACTGTGTTTTTATGCGGTGATTAGCCACGGGACAAAATAAAAGAATTATTTATAAGACAGAAAACACACAAAATCTTTTTAAGTAACAAATACTTTAAAGAGCAGAGTATTATCAGTATCCTGACCTCCTGTCCTGGACTCTAGTTACACAGTACTCTCGGGTGCAGACAGCTGAAAGGTGAACCTGGAGACGCTGTTGAGTCATTTTAAAGAAACTTCTGGTTATGAATGCAGAAATTATATTTATGGTTCTATTTTTTGAAAGTTTACCATCATTTTTTGTTCAGTCCTGTTTTAATATTCATTTTTTTTTTACATATTCAGCAGGTTATTTTTGATCTTTCAGGAGGTAAATGGACTGATTGTTATACAGCACTTCTCTACTCTCCCAGAGTACTCAGAGCGCTCTATACAACATGTCACATTCACCTTCTTCTATGATTTTAAGTGCTTACTGACATTCACACACATCCATACTCTGATAGGTCGGAGAGCAACTTAGGGTTAGTAGCCCAAAGGCATGCAGGCCAGGCGGGGGTCGAACTACCTCCTGAGCCACAGGGGTTCGTATACTCTGTAATACAGACAAGATCCCTAATAGTCACGTGTAACTACAGTGTGAGGAGGGGAAACATAAACTATAAATCTGTATCAGTGTTTTATTTTACCCAGATAATAAGACTTGGAGCGACCAGTCAGTGTGAGCAGACACTGATAATAATATTGCAAAAGGACTGTAAAGCGAGCCATCACAGCTTTTTATTGATAAGACTTCAAAACGTATCAACTGGATCTCGTGATCAGGAGTCATCGCTCAGGACATCACCTCTGTCAGAAAACAGAGGGCGGGTCTGAGTCACCTGTGGAACCAGGTGACCAGGTGGCATCTTATCGCAGCATCATGCTGGAGCTCCTGAGAGCGACACAAATGTTTGTAGAAGCCGTCAGCATGCCGAGGTGCTTGATTTGAAACACCTGAGTGAAATGATTTGGACAGGTGAGGGAATGCTTTTGGCAGAGCACTTTGTTTTACACAAAAAAACAAATGTTACACTGTGAGTTAGAAGTTTCCACCAAAGGTTTCATCGCATGTTCGGTTGCACGTGGTCATAACCTCATACGGGGGGTAGCTCACATTGGCCATGTAGTCCGTCTATAACGAGTAATTGTAGTTATAGCGAGAGACAGGAAGTCTCTATCTGCTTCTCTAATTTTGTCTAAAACTGCAGCCTGACTCCACATGAGGCCTGGCGTATTTAAACACATTTACGGCCGGACGTGACCCTCAGCAGCCCTCTGAGATGAACGTCACTGATGCGGGTTTGCTGCTAACTGCAGCCGTGATTTTCTGGGCTGCAGATCTGAGTCTGATGCTGCTTCTTTGAAAAGCTTAATGAGAGTCAGACTCAGAGTGTGATCCATCTACTGTCTGTTTATGCGATTAGAGAGCCCAGGCCTTTGTGCAGCACTGTCTGCTGATGCTGTATGTGTTTCTGTGCAGGCTCGTTTTTTTACTGCTTTACCTTGTTACGCACTGATCTTCATTCACATGAATGAAATAATGCACATGAAATACAAATATAACTTCCAGCATGAATCCGAATGCAAAGCCAACTCTAAAAATATCCCAAAATTACTCTAAAGATGCTAAGGCCCGGTAACGCTGCAGACCAGCACCTGAGGAATAACGGAATAAAATAATCAGAGTGTGTAATTCAAGCGGAAAACTAGTGAGAACTGTGAAGGCCTGAGAAGTGTACGGTTTTAGGACTGAGCCTGTATCAGTGCAGAGACACGAGTCCATAATTACACTGGCTGTGTGAAAGGTTTTGCATCCAGCCAGCTCCAAACGTTTGGACCTTGACGTGTCTCGGACTGTTTGTCACTTTCATTTGGAAAGTCTGTAATTACTCCACATAACTAAGACACATGTTCCACCATAGACATTACTGCAGTTTAACTGAGGCTCAAATAGAGACAGAAAGAAGAAGAGCTTCACACAGAAGGAAGTCTCTCAGTTTGAAAAATGAGCCAATTATTTAGACGGTGTCCTCATTAATTCATCGATATGCTTATCAAATTTCAGAAATTCATCCATCATTTCTCTTCCACTTATCCGATTCAGGGTTGTGTGGGCGCTGGAGCCTATCCCAACTACCACAGGGCGGGAGGCCTGGTACGTCCAGGACGGGTCGCCAGTCTGTCACAGGGCCTCCAGAAATTCATCAAAAGATGAATCTCCGCCTTATAACCCAGCTGTTTGTCTTGATGTCATAACGTCAATTACAAAAAAGTTGGGGCGTTTATAAAAGTACATAAAAACAGAATGCAAGTCACAACATATCAAATGTGTAAACTGAAAAAATGAATAAAAGTTTTAATAAAAAAGACTGAGTGTGAAGACAGCAGTCTCCCAAACATCTGGGAGCTCTCCCGTCCTCGGTGCTCATGCTCCAGATGTTCTGCGCCGCTGAAAGGTGAGGACTGGGCCGGGTGCGTTCACTCAGTTGAGTGGGTAAAGCGAACATGTTTGGGACGCGGCCCGCCTTAGGAGGCTGGAACAGGGCGTTTCCGCGCTGAAGGGGACGCGGCCCGTCTGGTTCCTGTCTCGGTCATATGTCGGGGCTCCTGGTGCTCGCAGCGGCGGTTCCACAGACAGAGTTCAGAGTTCGAGCAGCGGGTTGTCCGGGTCAGCTGAAGCCCCCCAGCAGCGGAGAGGATGCCGGCGGTGTCTAAAGGGGACGGGATGCGCGGACTGGCCGTGTTCATCTCCGACATCAGGAACTGTGAGTTTGTCTCCTTCACCCCGCAGCTAGGCACGGCTAGCCTCTGTGCCGCGGGGACCTCAGGGAACACGCCCGGGTGGGGGACTTCGAGCCCGGGGTCAGTTTCCCGCCCCTGCCGCCCTCGTTCTGGACACATTTACCCCGTTAAAGTGGGATAAACTCCCGCCCAGCGCTCAAGCCTCCCCGGCTAATCATCGCTAGCTGCTAGCTGCTAACGTCACCGTGTCAAAGGGCGTGGGCCGCCGTGGGGAGATAACCAAACCGTCACTTTTTAACTGCGTGAGCTGCTTTATCAGGCCAACATGAGCGGCTCAGTGCCGCCTTAGCAGGTCGTAAAAGTCGGTGTGTAAAGTCTCCGGTCCACCGCCTCAGTTGGCGTTAGCTGGAATTAACGTTAATCGCAAAAAGTAACGCAAAACTGTAATCTGAGTACTCGCGAAAGAGCGAGAGGAGGCGGTGCTGCTCTCCAGGGGGTTTAGAGAAAACCAGCAGCGGGTTAAATAAAAGCTTGAAATGAGAGTGTGTCCGTGTTAGTGGGCAGGTGCACAGGAAAGGTGAGACGGAGGCAGGTAGACAGTGCCCGTGTTTCTGTTTGCTGGTCGTGGGAACGAGTTACAGCTACAGTAACTGAACCAGCTGCTGTGTGACGGTACGGCTCTGCGGTACCTGCATGATGACCAGTCCAGTGGCTTTTGGCCTCTTTCAGCATCCTTACACTCTGTGACGTGAGTCTGCGCTGCCTCTGTGACAACTCTGACCCCTGACCTTGACCCTGAAACACTAAAGTCAGGTGACTTTCACCCACGTGGTGCCTTACAGCCTTTTCCTCTGGTCCCCTGTGAGATTTTGATAGGAAGTATCTTTTATATTGTGTTTGTGTTATTGTTGGGTCCTTACCTACAGTATGAAATCCGTTTACAGTATAAACCCAGAGATGGCTGTTGTGAGGTGGTGCTGTATAAATAAAGCCGCTGTTGTAGGTGACGGGGTTGCAGAACTGCACGTTAGTGTTCTGGGTGAGAAAACAGGAACGCGGCTCAGAGCTTCCTGTTGCTGCCCCGACACAAACCGTCCTGACTGATTTTATTCTGCAGCGTCCGGCTGCTGCTGCTCTGCTGGTTTTGTTCATGCTGGCGTTTCAGGGTGACTTATTCTGAATCCACCACAGCAGCTTACTGTGATTCACAGTTCAAAATAAGCCTTCTGTATTTGATAGTGCAGCTGATTCAGGCCCTCTGTGTTCGCACAGGCTGTCAGTGAGTGCTCCCACATCCACTCTGCTCCCTTCACCTCTTATTATCCGGTCAATGTGAGATGTTGGTGAACGCTCATCAGGTTATAAATCACGTTCTTCACAAGAAAGCACATGAAAAATGTTCCTACTGTCACAATCAGAGACTGTACATCAAGATGGATTTAGCTGAAAGGTAAATCTGACACAGAAGTGTCTTAAACCATCCAGCAGGGGGCGACTCCTGCGGTTGCAGAGAGAAGTCTGATTGGATGGAAGTCTGTGAGAAAAAGAGGCTCCGGCTCAGCTGATCTGAGCTCAGTAAACACTGTGATGATGGTTTATGGTCTCAGCCGCTGGTTTCGGGGCTTACTGAACAAAGCGTGATGTTCGATTTGGAGGTTTTGGTCACAACAGAGCGAGAAAGGAGCAGGAAGCAGGGAGGATTAGCTCTGGGTGATCCTGCTGCGTCATCAGGTCTACGCTTCAAAAACAGGCGGCCTGAGGTTCCTGCTTCTGGAGATAATAAACTAAAGATATGTCACTGCTTCATCAGGAAGCTCTTATGTTGTAGTGTGCGATTAAACCCGGACGCCACGTTCCTCAGCGGGGGCGGGTCCTTTACAAAAGGCAGGATGTTGTATTCATGAGTGATCGCAGCTCTGTGCATGCTGAGTAACGCTGATCTGTCTGCAGGTAAAAGTAAAGAGGCCGAGATAAAGAGGATAAACAAGGAGCTGGCAAACATCCGCTCCAAATTTAAAGGTAGGTGATGGAGAAACGAGCTCGCCGAGTCACCTGACCTGCTTCCTGTCCCGACTGCTTTGTGTTGCCCTGTGAAACCTCACTGACTCTCTCTGGTTGCTGCTGTTTCTCCTGTTGCCACCTGTTCCTCGCTGCCTATAATTAGTCTGCTGCAGAGAGGAGGCGATATGCGGGCAGGGAGTGTCCACATAGCGCCTCCTCTCCACCCTCTCCACCCGGTATTCAGGCCTTTCCACTGTGTCCACATGTCTCTGCAACTGTGCTCCTTATCCATGAAGTACTGAGGCTGGCGTAAAACAATCTTCCTTCAGTTTTATTTGATGATGACGTTTCCAAACACTGAATAAAAGCCCAGTCATGCAAAAATAAAGATTGTGTGTGTTTGATGTTGCACTGCTGCAGATCCTGAACCTCCCACTCTCACTGGGTTTGGATTATTTGACTAGATTTGAATCAGACAAAGTCCACCTGCTTTTCCTTCCGAGCCTCAGCTGTTTGGAATAAAATGCTGCTGTTTATCACATAGACATTAAAGTGTGTGTGTGTGCGTGCGCGTGTGCGTGCGTGTGCGTGTGCGTGCGTGTGTGTGTGTGTGCAGGAGACAAGGCGTTGGATGGCTACAGTAAAAAGAAGTATGTCTGCAAGCTGCTCTTCATCTTCCTTCTGGGCCACGACATCGACTTCGGGCACATGGAGGCCGTCAACCTCCTGAGCTCCAACAAGTACACGGAGAAGCAGATCGTGAGTGTCGGAGCCGCTCGGCCGCCATGTTTCAGGGTTATCATGTGCGAGAGCGTCAGGACCGCCCCCTCACGCCGCTCTGTGGTCTCTGTTTCTGGGTTGATAAACACATTTGTTCCAAATGTTTTTATTGCAGTGCCGCTCGTTTCCCTTTCGCGGCGTCCTGGTGTTTTTTTTTTTTTTTTTTTTAACCTCTAATGAAGCAGGCAGTAATAACTGTGTAATAACAACTTTACCAACAGTGTTCTGGATGAGAGCGACGTGAATCGGCTCAAATCATTTCAGCTCCGAGAGACTAGATTTTATTTCCAGCTTTCCACCTGTCCCGTCTCTAAAAGCCCACACTCGCTGTGGTCGTATCTCTGGGTCAGACAGAGCTAGCTGCCTTTGACTTGAGCTCTCTGAGCGTCTCTGAGGGTCTCTGCTGAGATTCAGAGCTGTTGGCGGGCATCCTTCCTGCTGAGTCGCTGGAGGCGGAGCTGCAGGCGCCATAGGCTATAAACTCACTGTGTAGGACCTCACCAGACTCCACTTAAAGTGTGTGTGACAGAAGAAACTACAAGAACCCCCTGACGTGGGGTAGCTGTCGTTAATCAGCTTCTGATCAGTTTTATTTCATTGATCAGTTTTTTGTTTCCTTAAAGGAAACGAGTGAGCGTGTGGAGGCGGATCATTGTCACAGCACGGCGTCCTCCAAAGCCTCAACGACTGTTCAGTTACACGAGTAATCCAGTAAAAATACTTTAAGCTCGAGACTAACATGAGTTTGATAAATGATGATGATCGTCAGGGCAGCCGATTCGAGAGTCGCTGGGATCAGCTGATGTTTTGGTAACAGAGGCCACGCCTCCAGCTGCTCCGTGTGGGTGGTGCTGACGCTCCGGCTCTGCTGTGTGTGTGTTTGTGGATTTCCAGAGTCGGAGAGAGAAAGAATATCCCGTCACGTGACCTTTGCCGTGTCTCCTCCTTTCAGGGTTACCTCTTCATCTCAGTGCTGGTCAACTCCAACAGCGACCTGATCCGCCTCATCAACAACGCCATCAAAAACGACCTCGCCAGCCGCAACCCCACCTTCATGAACCTGGCCCTGCACTGCATCGCCAACGTGGGCAGCAGAGAGATGGCGGAGGCGTTCGCCTCGGAGATTCCCAGAGTCTTAGTGGCCGGGTTCGTTCTTAAACACGTTTTAGCTCCGAGCGGCTCAAAGTCCTTTAATATCAGTTTGTTTGTGTTGGTCATGAATCTGGTTCAGGGTCAGCTGTGGGCGCTCGTGACAAATACGACGTCAATTATGTAGATTGTTGCAGCAGCGGTTTGTACGGCACCAAATCCAACCTGACATTATCTGAGATGGACTGCTGTGGCCTGAAGCGCGGCGCCGTCACTCATTACACATTAATAAAGCCGACCTCATTACACAGTGACGATCCACAGGCCAGTGTGTGGGTAACAGGCCGTGAAACAGATGAGCAGGCGGATGAATAACCACACACGCACATCTCCATCCTTCCAGTCATTACAGACAGCTGTCTCCTCACTCGCAGCTGGAGTCAGCACTCGACCTCCGTCCAGTAAAACGAGCGGCTGTTACGGGCCGTCGGCACTTTGGTAAACGTTTCCGGAAACGACCCTTAAAAGCGACGTTATAGATGAGGATTCGTGTTCAGACTGAAACACACATGCTGATGTTCTGTTTGGGCCTCAGCCCACAGTCGACACTTAATCAGGGAACTAGTTCTTGGAGGAGGGATACTCTGACAGGGAAGTGGGGCCAGTGTGATGCAACAGAAATCAGTTAAAAATCAAAGAACAGCAAAAAAATTGCAAACGTCCTTCTGGGCCAGACTGGAAGCGACGGATCAGATTTTTACTGGGAACAAGCTCGCGAGTGAACGATAAGAAAACGGCGATCGTGGTGCATCAGCTTAATGAAATGACAGAGCTGGTGTGAACAGTCTGAGCAGACTGTAGGTCTAAGCCTGTGTAATCTGATGTAGACTGATTACCAATGGGTAATGTGGGCGTGTCCTCGGCTGCTCGCTGCTGGTTTTCTTCCTGTTTGGTGAACTCGTGTCGCCGTTGCTTCTCTCAGGGACACGATGGACAGCGTGAAGCAGAGCGCAGCTCTGTGTCTGTTACGGCTCAACAGGACGTCGCCCGACCTCGTGCCCATGGGCGAATGGACCGCACGGGTCGTCCATCTGCTGAACGATCAGCACCTGGTGAGACTCCGCCTCCTCGTGGCGAGCTAAATACTTATATTTATCGTGAGAACGAGCTGATCGATGTGATGCCGTAGTTTAAACCCCGCCCTGAAACGCTGACTCTGCCTTCCTTTATTTCAGGGCGTGGTGACAGCAGCCACCAGCCTCATCACCACTCTGGCCCAGAAGAATCCGGATGACTTTAAGACCTCCGTGTCACTGGCGGTGGCCCGGCTCAGCAGGGTGGGTGTCCGTGTGACCCTCCGCGTCGCTCGGCTCAATCATAAACCAGCGGGGACGTTAATCTCTTTCCTGTTTGTTTAGATCGTGACGTCGGCGTCCATCGACCTGCAGGACTACACGTACTACTTTGTGGCTGCCCCGTGGCTGTCCGTCAAACTGCTGCGCCTGCTGCAGTGCTACCCTCCTCCAGGTACGGCACACACGCGTTAGTCCACCACGAATAAGTAAAGGTTTGAGAGGCGTAACCGTGGCGACGGGGCTTGAAGCGTCTGGTTTTCTTTGCAGAGGACGCCGCGCTGAGAAGTCGTCTCACCGAGTGTTTAGAGACCATCCTCAATAAAGCCCAGGAACCTCCGAAGTCCAAGAAGGTCCAACACTCCAACGCCAAGAACGCCGTTCTGTTTGAAGCCATCGCCCTCATCATCCACCATGACAGGCAGGTCATACACGAGGCGGGCTTTGTTTATCCCCAAGTGTGGGGGAGAAAACAAAACATCTGTCAGTTTGCTTTTGCATGTGGGCGGGGCCAGTGCCTAGCACAGCTGTCATTGGGTGAGAGGCGGGAACACCTGGGCTGGCCGCCAGTCTGTCGCAGGGAGGGCGCAGAGGCAGACCCATCACCTGTGATAGAGACGAAATATAACAGGAATCAGGTTTGTGTGTAAAATGCAAGGCATTGCCATGGAAACCAGAACAAAGAGCTCAGTAAGTACAAATTTAACTCAAAATTAAAGATAAGTAATAAGTTAAAAGTACTAATTTAAGTTTGAGCTCAGTAAGTTACACTGAAATATTTAACATTTTAAAATAGTTCAAATTTAAATGTACAAAGTAAAAATATGCAAAAAGCTCAACGTGATGAAATCAGATTAAACACAAACAAACAGCACAAACATGAGATGATGTCAGAGGGCTGAGCGAGCAGCTGCTGTGCAGATGTGCTGCAGTGTAGAGAGGGGTTCCTGGGCCCGGCCCACGTTCCTGACACGCGTAGCTCCGGTCGTCCTCGGACGTCACGCTCATCGTGTTCGGGTGTCGTATCGGAGCCTCACGCTTGTCCCCCGTTGTCTCCCAGCGAGCCCACCCTGTTGGTACGAGCCTGTAACCAGCTGGGCCAGTTCCTCCAGCACAGAGAAACCAACCTCCGTTACCTGGCGTTGGAGAGCATGTGCACGCTGGCCAGCTCCGAATTTTCCCACGAGGCCGTGAAGACGCACATGGAGACTGTGATCAACGCTCTGAAGGTGAGTCTCGCTCAGCTGGACGTCAGTCGTCCGTTCCTCCTCAACTTGGACAAAACTCAAAGGTTCGGTTCAATCTTTGAACACTAAAAACTAGTCTTGCCAATAAGTCTGACCTTTACTTTGAAATTCACACTTGCTTCCTGGTGTGTGTCCCGTGCAGACGGAGAGAGATGTGAGTGTTCGCCAGCGCGCCGTGGATCTGCTCTACGCCATGTGCGACCGCAGCAACGCCAAGCAGATCGTGGCAGAGATGCTGAGCTACCTGGAGACCGCCGACTACTCCATCAGAGAGGAGATAGTGGGTCGTGATGTCAGCACGTTTCGCCGTTCGCTTTAAGTGGCGTGAGCGCTCGTCTTCAGCCTCTGGCTTCTCTTCCTCAGGTGCTCAAAGTGGCCATCCTGGCGGAGAAGTACGCCGTGGACTACACCTGGTACGTGGACACCATCCTGAACCTGATCCGCATCGCTGGGGACTACGTCAGCGAGGAGGTCTGGTACCGCGTCATCCAGATCGTCATAAACCGAGACGACGTCCAAGGTTACGCCGCCAAGACCGTGTTTGAGGTGAGCCTCGCTGCTGTCCCTGAACGCTACAGAGCTCACCGCTGTTTTAAGACTTCTGCGGTGAATCTTTGTCGAGCCGGCGCCGCTGCCAGCTTCATGCTCACGCGCGGTGTATTTGGCATGTGGTCGCACGGGGACCGACCCGGCCAATCACAGTAGCTGCAGGCTGCACTGCTGCGACGTGTAGTTATATTTGCAGGGAGCAGCGTGTCGGGGTACGGCGCAGATTTAACTCGCGCTTCTTTTCCCAGCAGACACGTTCAGAGTGGCTTCAGTCTGTGATCATGTGATCAGGTGTTATTCTGTCCGGACGTTTGGGTTTCTTTAAAGGCTCCAAACGGCTGTGCGACACACAAGTTTAACTGGCTCGATCGTTGAACACTGAGGTCCTCACGGAGGAAACGAGTGGGCTTAAAGCTCTTTGATTGGTCGGTTGGATGAAGGAATCCTTCATGAACGCAGCTGTGATCCTGAATGTGTCTCCGGCCCGTGTGACTGGTTCGTTTGTGTCTTCTACCGTCTCATGAAGTCACTTCCTCTCTGACCTGCAGGCGCTGCAAGCCCCCGCCTGCCACGAGAACCTGGTGAAGGTGGGCGGGTACATCCTGGGGGAGTTCGGTAACCTGATTGCTGGTGACTCGCGCTCCAGGTACAAACCACACCCACAGCTGATCATCACAGTCCAGGGGATGTTTGTCTGGTCTCGTTGTTATTTGAGATTTTTATTAGAAAGAATAATAAATAGTTTCTGAGCTCTTCTCTCATTCTGGCCGATTTTGTGACAGAACAGGAAAAATGTGCCGGCAGACTTTAGGAAACGTGTCATTTGTCAGTAAAGCTGACGCGTCGCTGCTGAAGCTGACGGGACCGCTCGCAGGTTTCACCGCGACTCTGTCTCCTCTTCCTCAGCCCTCTGGTCCAGTTCAATCTCCTTCACTCCAAGTTCCACCTGTGCTCTGTGCCGACTCGGGCGCTGCTGCTGTCGGCGTACATCAAGTTCATCAACTTGTTTCCAGAAGTGAAAGCCACCATCCAGGACGTCCTGCGCTCCGACAGCCAGCTGCGCAACGCAGACGTGGAGCTTCAGCAGAGAGCCGTCGAGTACCTGAGGCTCAGCTGCATCGCCAGCACCGACATCCTGGTGCGTTAACCCCCGCAGCTATAAGACCCGCCGACGTGGCGACATCTGCCGTGAACTAGCACTGATGCTAACTGACTTCCTGTTTCTCTGCACAGGCCACCGTCCTGGAGGAAATGCCGCCGTTCCCGGAGAGGGAGTCCTCCATTCTGGCCAAGCTGAAGAAGAAGAAAGGACCCGGAAAACTGCCAGACATGGACGATAGTCGCCGCAGCGTGAACGGCAGCACGGAGCACAGCGAGAACACCGACACCACGAACAAGGTAACCACAGATGCAGAGCTGTGATTGGCTGCTGTGAAATCTGCCCATACCTGTTTAAAAGCCTGCAGCAGGTCGCTATTGCAGTCTGCGTGCGCAGGCTGCCTTTAGCAGCTCGTCCTTCATCTTCAAACTCTGTCCATCTTCTTCTTCGCTGTTGGATGACCTTCTCCCTCCTGACAGGCCCCGCCCCTCCTCCTCTGATAGGAACATGGTGCTGTCAGCCTGACTTGGTAAACAGTAGCTGCACTGATGAGCGCGCTGCTCGATCAGCTGTGAATCGATTCATTGGTGAAAGCAGAGATTCAATCCTGGCAGGAGGGTGTAGTTCACACCTCCACCTGTTCTCACTTTGTTTGCTGGTATCTGTCTTCCAGAGCTCCACCCACTCCTTTACGGATGTCATGAATCTAAACTCCGCCCCCTCATCAGGAGCCAATCTGCTCATCGACGTGTTTTCCGAGAGCTCCGCCCCCCCTGCAGCCACAGACGTATCGGAGGAGAACTTCCCCAGGTGAGGTTCAGCTGCAGTGACCTGCACTGATGTCTCTGTGGGCCGGCGTTGTCTCAGCGATGCTGCAGCGCGTTCAGGTTTGCAGCGTTGGTTCATGCACAGCTGTCTGAAGGCTGACCACTGCTGCAGCTTTGTAAACAGCCATGAACTTTGACCTTTCTCATGCTAACTGAGGCCTGTAGAGATCGAGACTGAGCTCTTGGGTTTACCGTGTGACCTCAGGGTGACCGTGTGTCGATGGAGGTGCTCACGCCGCTCTCACAGCGCTGCAGAGTCGTCCACGAGGATGCCCGTGTAACGTGACATAAAAGTGTCGTGTTGTGTGAAGCGGGCAGGTTGCACGTGACCTCGGCTGTGTGTGTGAAGCCGTGTCACGCCTGCTGTTTGCACACCTTGAACCAGACGGTGTGAAACTGTCAACATACAAACTGCCGCAGGTTTCTTTGCAGTGCCGTGCATCCCGCTGCTGCAGAGAGCGGGATGCACGGCCTGACAGGAGGTTAGCCTCTGACATCACCGAATGCCGCGTTTACCTCTGTACGCCGTCGTTCCTCGTTGTTAGTGATGCGAGTCATTCCAGTGGCCGCTCTGAGATCTGCACAAGATGAAGTAAATGAACAGATCGCTAAACCTGTGGGCGTGGCCGAGCTTTACCGCCGTGCTCGGCCTCACGATGATGTCTCTTCTTCACACAGACGTTTCCTTTGTGTAACTGTCGTCACGTTTTCCTTCTTCCAGGTTTGTTTGTAAGAACAACGGCGTGATCTACGAGAACCAGCTGTTACAGATCGGGCTGAAGTCTGAGTACCGGCAGAACCTCGGTGAGCAGCCGCTCGTTAAATCGAGGTTTAAAAAGCACAACCTCCTCCTGCCAGACTCAGGCTAAAATCCCGTTATCTTTGTTTTTTCTGTGAAGCTTTGTTATTATTGCTGCCTGACTTTGACGGTCACCCTCGCAGGTCGCATGTACGTGTTCTACGGAAACAAGACGTCCACCCAGTTCCTCAGCTTCTCCTCCTCAGTGAGCAGCAGCGACGCGCTCAAGTCTCATATCCTTTCATGACAAACCTCGTAATTCTGCTTCAGCACAGCGAACCGGAGCACGAGGAGCTCCCACTTCAGCTCTGCACGACTCAGAAAACCACTCAGGGGCCGAGGCGGCGCTGGAGAGGGTTGGGAAACTTTAACATCATGACCCCGGTGGCGAGTACAGCCGAGCAGAGGCAACGAGACCCTCTTTAAATATTTATGTTCTGTTTTCTCCAGAAATGCATCAGATTCTTTAGCATCTGTGTCTGTGGGCGTGGTGTCCTGTGACGACCGCGCCCCCCTGAAACAAGTTCAGAAAAACAAACGTCGGCCTCCAAAGTGCAGGAAAACCCAATCAGAGCAGATTTAAAATGCTGTGACATCAGAATATCTCCAGAGCGATCAAAGACGTCCCGGTGGGTGAAACTGACTGTGAGATACCCGCTGAACTTCCTGTTCCATCAGCTGTGGAAGCTGATGCATGTTTACTACCAGTCCTCTGTTTGTACTGTGTGTCTGTGCACTCAGTAGTCGGAGAATAACCCCGTGAGTATCAGGAAGGCTCACTCAGAGGAGTTTGTGTCTCTGATGATGTGGAGCTCTGTGACCTTCAGTAGAGTCCTTAACGGTCGCGTCCACAGCTGAACGTCCACTCGAAGGCGGTCGACCCCGTGATAGAGGGCGGAGCTCAGATGCAGCAGATCCTGAACATCGAGTGTGTGTCAGACTTCAGCGACGCGCCGGTGCTCAACATCCAGTTCAGGTGTGTGTGTGTGTGTGTGTGTGTGTGTGTGTGTGTGTGTGTGTGCGTGCACAGGTATTAACATCTTCATGGGGACCAAAACTTGGTGGTTTACTATCCTCGTGGGGACAAACGGCCCTTGTGGGGACCAAAATCCAGGTCCCAGGAGTTTGAAGGCATTTTTGAGACTCAAAGTGTGGTTTTAGTGTCAGGGTCACAGTTCGGTTCTGCTCAGGGTCAGGCATTCATTTTTGATGGGTAGGGTGGGGGCTAGGGAAAGCATTATGTCAATGAGATGTCCCCACAAGGATATAAATACACACGTGTGTGTTTGTGTGCTCACTTCTGACTGCGTGTGTGCTCGCCTTCAGGTATGGTGGGGCCCTGCAGAACATCGCTGTGAAGCTCCCCGTGATGCTCAACAAGTTCTTCCAGCCCACAGAGATGATGTCGCAGGACTTCTTCCAGCGCTGGAAGCAGCTCGGAGCGTAAGCGCAGCTTTCACTGATCAATACGCCGATCGATCGCTGCTGTGACTGAAAACACTTCAGCCTCTGAATTCGAGCGCTGACACCAAACATTTGTTCTGTTTTACGTCTGATCGATCTGAGAGAGCTCGAGTGTGTTTCTGTGAGGAGCTTTCAGGATTGGATAACGGGTCGGGGTTCAAACGGCTCACGTAGTAATCGAGGACTCGTTTCCTGAAGTTTCCTTCTGTTTGTCCGCAGTCCTCAGCAGGAGGTCCAGAAAATCTTCAAAGCCAAACACCCGATGGACACCGAGGTCGCCAAGGCCAAGGTAAAAAAACACAAATCACTTTGGCTGTAAACAAGTTTCTGTTCAGTTTTATTTCCGCAGCTAGAATCACAGCAGCCGCCCCCTCAGGCTGCTGCATGTCGTCAGGTGCAGTAAGATAACGAGCTGTTTGTGCTCAGGTGTCTGAAGTCTACTGACACCTAGTGGTCAGATGTTACACGCTGGAGTTTTGATGAGGATAAGCTCCTCCTCTGACCCTCGGTTCAGGTGTGAGCCACCTGAGTCGTGCAGATGAGCCACAGAGTTACACAGTATTATAGCAGTAATCAGATTACAGCATACGCTCTTCAGCCTGTGGAGATCAGACAAACGTGATCAGGAATTTGCTGCACAAACATCGAAGTTGAGGTCGGCACACAGGTAGCAGAGTGAGGCTGCGGCGTGGCGACCGCGAGACTCGCGGGCGTGCAGAGCCGCTGACCGAAGCGTCCACGTTTATTCCCACGGTGTGAAAATGAAAATGTATTTTTCTCCAGATTTTAGGTTTCGGCGTCGCTCTGCTGGACGGCGTCGATCCCAATCCTGCGAACTTTGTCGGAGCGGGAGTCGTTCACACGAAGACCACTCAGGTGGGCTGCCTGCTCAGACTGGAGCCCAACATGCAGGCTCAGGTACACACACACACACACACACACACACACACACACACACACACACACACACACACACACACACACACACACACACACTCTCTCTCTGTGTGCAACCCTCACCTGTGTGTAACTCTGAGTGCTTCCTGTGCAGATGTACCGCCTCACGCTCCGGACCAGCAGGGACTCGGTGTCTCAGAGACTCTGCGAGCTGCTCTCAGAGCAGTTTTAGACTCGCCGCCTCTCACACCTCAGCTCCTGTACAGTGTAAAGTCTTTTTTATTTTTCTTGCTTTACATCTGAATGAATCCAAATGTATTTTTGCACACAGCTTTACTAATCACACTGCTTTAATCGTCCCTCACTGTGAGCGCCTCGCTGCACGTCCTGACTCTGCCGCCTTTCCCTTTAGAGAACAATCCCACCAATCGCACGCCTTCAAACCAGAATCGCTCGATCAGAGGTCGGCGTCGTTTACCTCGGGAGGAAAAGCCGCAGCTTTTCTGTCTTTGGTGTAACAACGACTTCAGATGCTTGGGCCGGTTCTGCTTTTGCACATAAATTTTATGCGATAATTCAGCAAAGACAAAAAGTCCTCGTAGAACACTAGCTAGGATCTTCTTATTGTGCTGGAGGTCATGAGGTCATGGAGCGCGTCTGTTCTTCTTGTGCACCTCTGAACCGGTTGGCTCGCTTTCAGACACCAAACGGGAATGCTGCTCCTCCAGCCACGGAGCCAAGCTTCCCGTTTGGAGCGGGACTTCCAGGGAGCGATCTAGGAATCTGCAGCAGGTGCAGAGGTGAACAAGGAGACGGCTTTGTAGGTTTGAAGGGGACGCGGCCCAAAAGTCATTATGAGTTAAAGGTGGCCTTTGACCTCGCCTCGTTCTTACCTCCAGACGGTCGAGTCTGTGAACGTTTGTTACTGAGAACATAAAGGCCTTACAAAGAGCCTCAATCACTGCCTCACACACTACGTTTGCCTTAAAGCACCGCTGCACTCTTCACATTTCTGTCGCTGTTTGCTGAATCTCCTGCGTTTGTGCGACGTGTCCTCATCCTGATCTGCGACGGCACACGTGACGAGTACAGAGCGAGCGTCCACGCGTGGGCTTCAGCCTCACAGACGTCGATGTGACAGAAAAAAACGCTGTTTCCGGTGTTTACGCGTCACGCGGCGCCGTTTCGGCTTCAGGTTAACGAAAAAGTCTCCATCGTTTTAAAGGAGACCGTCAGACGCCTCACCTGCAGTGCCTTCAAGGTGAACTCTGTTCAGCCTCTTTTACACCTGTGCCCTCATCGGCTGCTGACCCCGCAGCTCGCCCCCTGCTGTCGGCACACAGTGAGCCAGGTACTCTGATTACTGAAGCTCAGCTTTGTCTCTGCTGACGCATCAGCCTTTGTGCTAAACATTAGAGATGTTGGAGGAACGTCCTGTACGCGGCAGGAAGCAGCTTGTTGAGCCAGCAGGTGAAGCCTGGCCTCTCCTGGCTGCAGTTTGGCACACGTGAGTTTGAGCTTTCAGGAGGCGATGAAACGATGTCTGAGCGTTGGTCGGCCCAGCAGGAAGCTCTCAGCGTTCTTCCTCGTTACTGCCCATAGAGAAGTGTTCAATGCCACGCGCTCAGTCGTCACGGCTTCACCTCAGAGCGAGGAAACTTTAAGGTCTGACCTCACGCTGTGGCTTCCAGCTCTCGCCGTCGTAGCTGGACGTCCTCTCAGTTTCTGTCCTGAAGCTAATCTGTAGACGAAGTTTTGCGACCCGTTGAAGCTCCGTGTGGCGGCTCAGGCCGAAGCAGCCGCTCGTCGCGTTTCCTGAACTTTACGTCTTTAAAATCCGTCGTCGCTCCTGACGGACGCTCGCGCTCGGTCACGTGTGCCTCGCTGAAGGATCGCACGCCATCGAAGCAGAAGAAACGGCTGCTGATGTCACTGTGATGTCATTTCAACATCCAAATGTGTTTTTACAAATAAACATATTTTACAAACTAATAACCTGAAAGCTGCTGTTTTTATTCAAAAAGGAAAAAAAGCCTCCTGGTAACTCGATCTCGCTTCACTTTGAATAAAAATAATAAAATGTTTTCAAACCTTCAAAATTGTTTTTAGAAATGAAGCTGAAACTTCGCAGCACTCATATAATTTCCTCAGATTTGTACATGAATATCTGATTTTTTTTTTTTCTTACCATGAAAATGAATTTTCTTTCTTAAATTCTACACTAATAAAAAAACTTCACATAACAACAGACGAATAGTGAATGATGTGTAGAGTTTCTCAATAATGTGAAAATAAAGGATGTTTTATACATTTTTGTTAGTTTTTCTTAAACCACAACATGGATTTACACAATGATTTATATGAAACCTGCCGTGCAATACATGGTTTACGGCTTCAAACTAACTTCTGTTGACAGCAAATACATTTTTCTCCACGACAGGATCGTCATCCTCCTTCCTCCTTTGAGTTAAACATAATGCTGTTAGGTTATACACTTATAACACAGTTTTCATAAGGTGCCTGCATACCAACAGTATTAGATTTAGTCTGGATGACAGAGACAAATCACAACAGTCGCCTCAAGGTGCTTCATACTGTAAGGTCGACCCTACAATAATACATACAGAGAAAACCCAACAATCATATGACCCCCTATGAGCAAGCACTTTGGCGACAGTGGGAAGGAAAAACTCCCTTTTAACAGGAAGAAACCTCCGGCAGAACCAGGCTCAGGGAGGGGCGGGGCCATCTGCTGTGATTGGTTGGGGTGAGAGAAGGAAGACAGGATGAAGACATGCTGTGGAAGAGAGACAGAGGTTAATAACAGGTATGATTCAATGCAGAGAGGTCTGTTAACACATAGTGAAGAAGAAACACCCAGTGCATCATGGGAATCCCCCGGCAGCCTACACCTAAAGGAGGATTCGGGGTCACCTGATCCAGCCCTAACTATACTTTAACGTCTTCCAGTGTTTCTTCAGTGTTGACCGGTCCCACACAGAGTGAAGAAGCCTTTTTCTCCTGAAAGTCTCCAACATGAGTCTGGAATGTCTCGGATTCCAGACTCTCTGGACTCTGGCTGTTTGTGAGATTTTAAATGAGCCTTTGTTTCTTGTATGTTTTCCAGAATATCCAGTCTCCACGCCTCCAACTGATCGATGGTGGGGTTTTTCTTACGGAGTGTGAGATTGGATAGTGGTGTTGAAGGCATATGTTTAGATCAAATCAAGTGTCTTAACTGTAATTTTTTAAAAATATCTTTTTAGTGTTGTTATAAGTTTGACAACGTTGATTAAATGTTAGAAAGCTGCCATTTAGATAAAGACCTATCCTCCTCACGCTCCTCTCAAACCATATTTTAAAGCCACCACCCGATTTTCCTGCTGAAGTCCAAACTGTATTTGTCCATACTGGGGAAAACCAAGAGATACAGGGGTGGTGGGCTTTATACCACCTGTCACTAGTGGGGGTTTTGTTTGTTTTAAACATTTTGGACATTAACATTTTAACATTGATCGGTGATGTGGGCATAGTTATCCATTGCTCAAGTGTTTCTTTGACTTACTTCAATAAAAGGTCATAGTTTGTCAGTTGATTTAACATCTGTGGTTGGATAATTAAGTCCTATGTTGTACTGATAAAAAGGGTTTTTATAACTAGATTTAATCTTTCACCTTCATTCATAAATGAACAAATATGTAAGACTGCTTTTCTTCCATTTGTGCAACATCTCTAAAGTTAGAAATATCCTGTCTCAGAGTGACGCTGAAAAACTAGTTCATGCATTTATTACTTCCAGGCTGGACGACTGTAAGTCATTATTATCAGGAAGTCCTAAAAACTCCCTGAAAAGCCTTCAGCTGATCCAAAATGCTGCAGCAAGAGTCCTGACAGGGACTAGAAAGAGAGCAGATTTCTCCTGTTTTGGCTTCCTGTTAAATCCAGAATTCAAAATCCTGCTCCTCACATACAAGGTCTTAAATAATCAGGCCCCATCTTATCTTAATGACCTTGTAGTACCATATCACCCTGTTAGAGCACTTCGCTCTCGCTCTGCAGGCCTACTTGTTGTTCCTAGAGTATTTAAAAGTAGAATGGGAGGCAGAGCCTTCAGTTTTCAGGCCCCTCTTCTGTGGAACCAGCTTCCAGTTTGGATTCGGGAGACAGACACTATCTCTACTTTCAAGATTAGGCTTCAAACTTTCCTTTTTGCTAAAGCATATAGTTAGGGCTGGACCCGGTGACCCTGAATCCTCCCTTAATTATGCTGCAATAGGCTGCCGGGGATTCCCATGATGCACTGAGTTTTTCCTTTCCACTCACTCATTGAATCACGCTTGTTATTAATCTCTGTCTCTCTTCCACAGCATGTCTTTATCCTGTCTTCCTTCTCTCACCCCAACCAATCACAGCAGATGGCCCCGCCCCTCCCTGAGCCTGGTTCTGCTGGAGGTTTCTTCCTGTTAAAAGGGAGTTTTTCCTTCCCACAGTCACCAAAGTGCTTTCATGGGCTGATATGATTGTTGGGGGTTTTCTATTTTTGTTTTTACCTGACAGTATAAAGCACTTTGAGGGGACTGCTGCTGTGATGTGGTGCTGTATAAATAAAATTGAATTGAACTGAATTAAAACTTCCTAGGTTGTCTAACCCCCTTTTTTGCATCATCAGTCATTGTGTGAAATTGCAAATGACTGAGAAATGTGTTTTGGTCAAATTGAGACATTCTGATGTGTGTGGTTTTCCTTAAAACTATTCTAAGTTTCTAGGGGGTCTATGATTAGGTTTCCTGAAGAATTATCCTAATTGCTGTCTCAGACTGTGATGTCTGAGTTCTCCGTGCCCATTCCCAGCCTTTTCTCCTTGATTGTAATAAGATGTTTTGAGCCAGAGCGAGCTTTTTCTCCGCTTTGTCAGTGGGTAACTTGTTATATTTTGCTGTCAAAAGAAGTAAGTTGATTTGAGTAGTTGTAGTCTTTATTTTTAATAAGCTCAAGTTCCAAGAGTTTAATCTGTTTTCCTGAAATTTCCATTTCATTTTTTCTCTTTAAATGTTGGAGCTTGTAAAGCTGATTAATTCTCCTCTCCTCCCAGCTTATGTTGGTACTAGTTTGGCCAGTATTTGATCCAAAATCGATGCTGTTCTGGTTTTAACGTATGTAATAAATTCAGCGTTTTGTTCCGTCTATATAACTGGTCTGATTCTTATAGAGTGCTTTTCTGCTCTCCTGGAGTACTCAAAGCGCTCTATACAACATGCCTCATTCATCCATTCACAAGTGCAAACTCATCTACATTCACAGTTCGATGAGCGTATCAGAGGGCAGCTTGGGGTCAGTATCTTGCCCAAGGATATCTGACATGCAGACCGGGGAAGCCAAGGATCGAACCACCAGCCTTCTAATCAGTAGATGATCTGCTCTTCCACCTGAGCCACAGCCACCCGCCTGTAAATGCTAACAGACAGGACCATGGTCACTTATAACTATACAGCTGTAGTTTTCATTTGTGATAACAGCTCTCTTGACACAGGGAAGTAATCTATGGGGGAGCAAGTTTTTAATGTACTATAGTGACACGAGTATTCCACTTTTCCAGGATTCGGTTCATGCCACACCTCGACCAGGCAGTTTGCTCCATTGCTTTTGCTAATTCGCCACTGCTGCTCTCCAGACGTTGTTCGCGTTCTTCTGTCTGCAGGCGGTGGCGCTCTACTTTCTGCTCGATCTCTGTCAAACTGGTGTGTTGTGACACAGTTGGTCATCTCACCCATTTTACCAATGCTGTCAATGCTGGACTTAAACTGCGAGCCAAGCGTCCTCAACTCTCTTAACGCTACCTTCAGTTCCACCATGCTGTTAGTAGCACCTTCATGTTGTTGTTCCTCTGAAGGAATTTTGGGGGGTTTGCGAGCTTTGACATAGCTCGGCTTACTTTGGTGTGGTTAGTTGAAAGTTTCAAGGTCATGCTGAGCCTCCAAGCTGTGCCCGTGTCGTTCCACGCTAAGTATCCCTGACAGGATTTGTTTCCCATGCGTTGCGAGCATGCACTGGGCTTTCCAAATCAGGGACAAACGGTATCCCTCATTCTTGATTTTCAGTTAACAAACACTTCTTATAGTGACTAACTACTCCTGAAGTTTTGGAGCTCTTTGGAGCTGCAGTCCCCAACCCCCAGGCCATGGACCGGGCCACGAAAGTTGAACTTGGTTGGCTATGGTTTTTAAGGTTTTTATCGTTTTTATCATTAACTTGGTTCCCTGGGTCTTTTCCTGTGTGTTATGAATAAATCTTCTTTTTTGGTACCGGTACTGGTTTTATTTTGTTGTATTTATCCGCGACACCTTAAAGGCCGGTCCGTGAAAATACTGTTGGATATAAACCGGTCCGTAACGCAAAAAAGGTTGGGCACCGCTGGTTTAGACAGTTTCAGTGGGATCCAAATAATTATCAGCCAAACTGTCCTGTTTTTGTTTTTTAATTTATCCCGTCCGATAACAGGTGAGAACAATAAATGTATAATTTTCTGCTGTAACCCACAGACTGAACAACAGTGTAACGACACTCATCTTTCACCTTTTCACTAAAGTCAAACGTCACTTCCACGTCTAGTTGGTTGTAATGGAGGCGGAGTCAGCTGGGTCCACTCTCCCTGCCCAGCGCGTGCTAGATCCCGTCGGGGATAGCCACCGTGGTACGACACCCCGCATGTAGAGAAACTTTTAACATGAAATTTTGAGTCACAAAGACAGAAAAGAAAATGTTATTTCCATGTAACTGTCATGCTGCGTTAAACAAACGTGACAAGTTTTATCACGAATACAAAAATATGAAATAAATAAATTTGCAGATGGTACTCGAATTATAACTCCCAAAGTCATTTTGTTCAGTATGTGCGTGACTTTGATTTCAACCTACTCTACCTACAGCTTCAAGTAGACCTTAAACTGAACCCGCAGCTTGTATCACTTCATCGGGTCTTTCAGCATCATCGTCGGCTGCACGTGTACATCCATAATGTGCACGTGCAGCGCTGCACCTTCAGTCATTATAATGCGAACATTTGTGGAAACACAAAAAGGCTCATCAGTTTGTTTTATTTGAAAAAGATGAAGAAAGATTTTCTCTCCTCTGTGTGCTTCAGGGTTCAACATGAAACCTCTTTATTCACAGAGACCTGACTGTCATGAAAAGTCTGCAGGCAGCCAGAACTCACAGCACACCTGTTCTCAGGTTAAAGTTTTCACCCTGCGCTGTAACTCATCAATGATTGCTTTCTTGAGAGGAATGTCTTTCATCACATAATCAACGAGGCCCTCTACAGTTTCCCATTTCAGATGAACTAAAATAGCCATGACTGATTTAAGGAGCTCGTCCAATTGAGCAGGAGGCATCTCGCGCAGGATCTGAGGCAGAGGCTTGAAATCGTCACTGGTCTTCCAGCTGTAGATGACTCCGATGGCTGCACCTGGAAGACAAGAGGGTGGATGGAGAGTCACATATGTTGCTTTAGGAGCTGTTTCTCTTCATTCCTCACCATGGAAATGGCCGCTGTGTTGACTCGTGTTATATTTTTGACGGATTATTTGAATAAAGTTTCCAGTTAGAAATATTTCTGCCTGTCTTGAAGAGGAGACTGAGAGTAAATTATATCTGATGGGACTGAGGTTCAAGTTCATCGCATGACTGCTAAAATGCTTCGGTCCCCTCAACTCCACAAAGCTTCAAAGAATTTTCACTTCATTGCAACTTATGTGTTGGTTTGGTTCAACAGTTTCCAGTTTCCCAGCAGAGAGCAGAGTGATGGAGACTCAAAGTTTACCGCTCACAGTTTGCTCATCTGCACTTAAATGGACTGTAGGAGCCATAATTGAATGTATTGAATTTTGATGATCACTGGGTTTTTATTTGTTTGGTTGTTATGGGAGTCACGTGGGCGCTAGCGGTGACATAAATGGGCGTTGTCAGTCTGTCATTCACTGGTTTTGATTTTGACAGAGAGGAGGGCTGGGTAGCCGTAGTTTTTGTTGGCCGCTGCACAACATGTTTTGCCTTGTTACATTAGAGCCTGTGACGTTGTAAGAGTCTGAATCAGGAGCCGATGACATTACTCTGTAAACTCTCAAAGCACTTTAATAAACAAGCAAACAATTCCACCTCTCGCATTATTGTGTAAAGTTGACAGCGCGTCAGGCAAATAGGCAGGCTCCATCCCCGGCCTCTAGCGACTGTGGAAGTCGCTACATGGACAAAAAGTTCACGTACAGCAGTTTATGTTTTTGAAGTTCAGAAGTTAAAGCTGTGTGAGGGATCGTTTCCTCCCAATTCCACATACCTATAGATTTTTTTAACATGGCAGTCTATCAGTCCAATAACCCAATAAAAAAAAAACTGATTGATTTTGTCCAAGCTCTCACTGTGTCCTCGATTCTTTCGTTTCATTTGGCCCGATCATCAGCTGCTTTAATGTCTGCTTCACAAATGGATAATTGATGTACTCACCCACAGCAAAGCCCGGAGGTCCACCAACCAGCCCACCAACAACCGCACATCCTCCGGTCTTAATTCCTCCTTTCACCGAGTTCTTCATGGTGACCTTGAGATCTGGCTCAGACCATAATTTGTCGAGCAGTTGTTGGAGATCTTTTTTTATTTTGTCGTCCATCTTACTGATGAAGTATTTGGGTAAAATTCTCCGTCAGTTTCTGCCTGGATGTAACTGTGATGTAATTTTACTGTCAGAACAAATTCAGTTTTATTCATAAAGCAGCAAATCACATCAGGCCTGTAAGGTCCAAGCAGCAGACGCTCAGTATAATATTTAATCAGAAGAGAAATATTCAGATTTATTTGTAATCATTGATAATATTTTTGACTGTTAAGTTGATTCATGTCGCGAACTTTTAAAAAACACTCCTGACTCGTCCACAGGAGTGAAAGTTAAAATAAGCTAATATAGATGACATGGATCAGCTGGTGCGATCAACAATGACTGATCAAGTTTAAGTGACAAGTAGCAGAAAGACAGAAAAGCTGTAATGATCTATGTTTCTTACCTTTGCTGTCCTGAGAGGAATGAAGCACGAGCACAAACACACACCTTTATAGCAGGTGTGTGTTTGTGTGTGAGGTGTCAGTGTGTGAGTTTCAGTTTCATTATTTCCATCATACAACTATAAATACTGCAATACTTTCATCAGTGACTGCAAAATGTCTGAAATGATTTGAAGTTTTGTAGTTTGAGCTCAGGAGCTCTGTTGGCCTCTTGGCTGCCCCTCCCTCAGCCTCCACTCCAGGTGCTGCTCATGAGCATCGTCTGGTTGTTGGGTTCCTCTCCAGCGTTGCAGGGTCTTTACAGCCTTACAGTTTAAAGCTGCTGGAGGCGACTGCAGTTGTGAATTGGTGCCGTGGAGTAAAAGTGAAATGAATTTAAAGTTACAGATAAGCACAGATGTGTGCTCAGCTGGATTTCAGCTTCACACCAGGGTCTAAATCCACACACTTCTGTCGCGCTGACACAAAAACACCTTTTATTCTTCACTTTTTGCTGAATGTTACTGGAGCGGTTTGTCTCGTCTCAGTTTGACAGAAGGATCCAGCACCATCACTCCGCCCTGACATCACTGATGTCGGCTATTGTCTCTGTGAATGCTGGAAGAACACACTGGGAATTTTTCACTCGCAGACGTCTGCTTTTGTTTGTGGGCTCATTCCGGAGACCAGGTTCAGGTAAATATCTGAGGGTTTTCATCCTGAGATGAAACTCCAGGTTTCTGTTCAGGAACAAGAGCTGACCTAAACTCATCAGCGTCTGAAGAGTAAAGCCGAAACTGAAGGTCCTTAAACCTGCATTCTTTTTAATGGTCAGCAGGGGCGGTGGATAGCACGGCACATGGTTAGAATAAGAGGCTGGAGGCACAGAGAGCCAGTGCTGATGAACACAAATAAATGATGCAGCTCAGCGGGGGAGATGGATTCAACAGCAGCCTCTGATGGTAACTCTTACAGACTGCTGCGCACAGCCCGGCTTCTTTCACTACAAATGTTGGATGAACACGATCAGAGCCGACTGAAGACTCCGATCGGCTCTTCTGGAACAGAAACAGAAAGAATCTGATAAACCTGCTTTCTGGAGCAGCGCCTGGCATTTACCGGAAACCTGAAGCTCACTCGCCTTCATATTAAACAAGCAAACAAAAACTTTAAGCTCTGACTTGGTGACCAGCATTTTGTTTAGTTCATTCATTCACTGACTAACAGATGAGTTGGTATCATAATCGTTTTTGAGACAATAAGAAATGAAAGTACCCTGATCGAGTCACATCTGTGCCGTGTGCTTCTGAACTGTAGGTGTTTACGGCGTCTCGGTGCTTCCAACCGACGCTCCACCTGTGTGATCACGTTACCCACTCTGTGAGGTTTAAGGACCCTGCCAGTGTTCATTAGTGTCTTAATATAAACCCATTTACCATATTAGCACATCGGTTTCATTTCTTCAGAACGTTACTGGACTGGTTTATCTCATGTTACTCGTACAAACCAAACCGGACCCTTAACACCGGAACAACTGTCACATGTTAGGAATTTTCACTTTCAATGTGAAACGATATTTCACGCCAGCCGACACCTTCGGTTGGATACTTCTTTAGCTTTATACGCACGTCTTTCAGGACTGGGTTTAATGATGTCACAGTGAGACTCCAGGTGCAGCAGTGCAGAGGAACACCTGAGATCCTGAACCCTGAAGCTCACCTACACATAAGTATGAACTTTGGACTTTTACAGTGCAAAGCCAGAGACGCTCCCGTACTATTACTTTGTCATTTTAATGTTGTGTCATAACAGCAAAGCTGTGTCAGGTAAATCACTCCTCCAGTTTAAATGAGCCGCACTGACAGAAGCAGGGATTGGTGCTTTGTGGCCTGTGAGGCCGGGTCAGGACAGGTGTGCCCACCTGTTGGTGCCATACTCTACACCCTTCTGCTGCTGATCAGTGTGCTGTGACCCTTAAGCTGTGATAACCTTTGCATTAAGATATGTGGTCCAGTATTAAAGATGAACAGTCCATAAATATCTTTGTTGGGTCCACGTGACACTAATTCTCTGCAACAGCTACAAGAGCATCTTCTGTGCAAACTGACGTGGGTCCAGTTTACCTTTCACCTCACTAAGAACACGATCTCTTCTTTAAAGCTATTCATTGCAATGGGTGTGTTTTTGGTACAGGACCTTATGAGGACGCCCAGGCTACGAGACCAGCGTGGACCATAAGAGATTTGGGACTGGTGTCTAAAGACAAAGCTAAGCTCTTTCCTACACTCCCACAATCCTACCAGTTAATCCATCAGGCTACCTGCTTCTGTAATACTGACCTTTCTAAAGGTTCCTCCCTGCTCAGACACAAGCAGCTCCATAATGTAGCTCTGTTACCTACTGAAGTCAATATTCCAGCTGCACAGCTTCATAGGAAGCGAGTCAGCTGAAAACATCTGGAGCATCAGCAACAGGACGCAGCAGAGCCAGGACTGCTGCCCTCCTCAGCTCACAGACCATCACAGGCTGATGTTGAAGAAGAGGAAGCATGGAGCTGTCCCACTTTACAGATGTGTCGCTGCCATCAGAGTTTCTCATTTTAAACATTTGATGTGTTTTCTCTCTTCTACTCAGAATAAAATCCGAGTTTATGAGATTTGGTAGAAGCTGATTTATGATTTGGTGAAAATTGGGTCAAAGTCAACCAAATATGAAGATCAGTAAAAACTTTATATTGCCCACAATTTTTTATAGATTCATCAAATTTCACAACAACATACCAGGTCTTCCTCGACAGACACGAGTACCAAGGTTGGCTAAGCCCAAGGTCAATGTTGACCTTTCAATTCAATTTTATTTATACAGATCACAACAACAGTCGCCTCAAGCTGCTTCATACTGTCAGGTCGACCCTACAATAACACACACAGAGAAACCCAACAATCATATGACCCCCTATGAGCAGCACTTTGGCGACAGTGGGAAGGAAAAACTCCCTTTTAACAGGAAGAAACCTCCAGCAGAACCAGGCTCAGGGAGGGGCGGGGCCATCTGCTGTGATTGGTTGGAGAGAGAGAAGGAAGACAGGATAAAGACATGCTGTGGAAGAGAGACAGAGATTAAATAAGTAGTATGAGTGACAGGCGACGCAGAGAGCTGTACAACACAGTTTTTATTTGTCCAATGCAACGTCCTGCAGTGTCACAATGATGTCATAACACGCTGCAGTAAAAACATGATAAAAAACAGAGGTGTAGTACCAGCCCTCGGCCTTCGGGGGGAGTAATCATTTTACAGCGTACCAGCTGAGGTCGTCGCTGAGCTGTCAGTCATCAAAGCTGTCAGTCATCAAAGCTGTCAGTCATCAAAGCTGCTGAACACATATTGAATGAAAAGCTTGAAATCTGAGAGCAGGAGCACTCTAAAAAGACCCTGATGCAGATTGTGCGAATGAGCAGATTTTCTAATCCAGATTAAATTACACGCTGGTCCCATTCAGGGATTAAAAAAGCCAAAGTAACAAAGACATCAGTGCTGCACAAACATTACTGAGAACTTCGTCTGTGTGAGCTGCGAGACGTCCGTGATTCAGTTCAAAGGTCAGGTCCACGTGGAACCATCCCTCAGTCCTTGTAGCACACCTCCGCTCTCAGCTCCTTGGTGACGTAGCTAATTAAGGCAGCGGCGACCTGCTGCTGGAGGGTGGAGTTCCCCATCACGAGCGAGACGAGCTGGGCCGCGTCCGTCCAGTTCAGGTTCCCCAAGATGGCCGTGATGGACTCGTAGAGCTGCTTCTGATGCGGGGGAGGCAGCTCCATCAGGATCTGAGGCAGAGGTCTGAACTGCCCGCTGGTCAGCCAGCTGCCCAGGAGACCGCCGACGGTGCCGCCTGACAGAGACGCAGAAGAAGAACACCAGCGCGTCAGAGGCGCACACACAGGCGTAAACAGGCTTAAGTAACAGCTGTGGCCGAGGTCAGCGACGTCCAACTTTAAACGTCTAAAGCTTTAAACACAGGCTGTTCACATCAATACATTTATTGATTGATTATATTATATCTATTATGGAAAAGATCAGAGCGTGTTAAGGCGTGTGCTTTCAGGCCATGCATGTGAGCACCTGTGAGGACATAAAGCCTCCTGGTGGACAAACTTGTGACTCCCTTGTTGAATTATGGGCTTCGCCAGAGTTTCAGAAAACTTGACCTCTGACCTTGACCTCTTATCAAATGAGATGTTAGTACACGCACCGTGCTGTGAACTTTAAACTCTGCGTCGCCTCGTTCTCAAGTTATCAGATTTACAAACTTTGGTGACCAAAGTGCGTCTGTGTTTCCATCAATGCAAACGACTAAATTCAGCGTGTGGCTAAAAATAATCGTCACACAGTGAATCAGGTAAACTCGCTCATGTGAAACGGCTCTGCCTTCACTGAGGTCGTTTACCTGTTCGTTCACACAGGTGTGCTTTAACTCTCCTGTCGGCCACACAAAGCGATTTACATAATGCCAGAGGCCTTTCAAGATGGCTGCTGTGTGGGGAGGACTTTGCTGGTCCAGGTTACTGAGGCTGCCCGCGTGACGATCACTGCAGCAACTAAAGCCTCCAAACTTCTTCTTACCTGCAGTTACTGCAGAGGACTCGAACCTGCTCGTGTTTACTGCCTTCTACCACAAAAAGCACAAATCCTCAGAGCGTGTTATTACTCTGACAGCTGTGGCAAACACGCAGCCTCGTCCACAGTCAGGTTTAAACCGACAAACTCAAACCCAGCGTCCTCCTCGGGCCTCTGTTTCCTTTTATGTCTTTTTATCTCCTTCTGCTGAATCAGCAGATTTAATTCCTCCTCCTTCTTCTTCTACTTACCGACAGCGATCCCCGGAGGTCCGCCGAGCAGCCCGCCCACAAACGCAGATCCTCCCACCACCATCGCCCCTTTGGTGGAGTTCTTCACGGCGACCTTGATCTCCTCGTGAGCCGACACTTCACAGCACAAACGCATGACGTCGTCCATCCGGGTGGGCATCTCTGCGACTCCACGTGGTGTCTTTCCTGAAAACAAGGTTCAAAAATGAAGATGAGTGTAAGTTGTTATTCCTTACACAGCGACGCACACCTGGGACAGGTGAGCTGCCAGCGTCAGTTTCACAGGTAAATCTGCTCTTAGCGTGTCGCAGCTGTCACATCTTTAATCGCATTTCTGTGGTTGCTGCATCATTGATGCAACAGTGTGTGAGCTCCGTGAGAGAGGCAGCGGTGACTAACGTCACACACAGCGTGTCACATGTGGAGCAGGGAAATTATTTTACTGCTATTGTTAAATAATCATCATCATTACTATTGCATTAATAATATAATCTGCAGCATTGATATTGTATTCAGAGGTTTAAACAGTGTGTCTTTCAGAAAGACTAAGTTGCAGGCTGACTGGAAGTTGCAGGACTGAAACCGAAAGTTATTCTGAGGAGCAGGCTAGACGAGGCTATTTGAATTACTAGGTTATTCAAATTGTCTGTTATACTTTTATATTCTTTTACTAAGCTCTTAGTAGAGGTTCTTGATTAAAACATTTATTCAACATAGTACATGTAGTTTCAGTTAGGTTATTACACATAAGGATGAGCCTCTGGTCTGGTAAAAGGTCAGAAGTGCAACGGGTGAATTGAGAGAACATTTGAGGACGACACACACACACACACACACACACTCAGTTAGAGAGAATCATTTATAGGTGGAAGTTTAATCATGTTTTACTGAGGTTGCAAAAAGCAGTTTGTCGCAGGACTGCTGCTGAGGTGTCAAGATGACAAGCGAGCATCCGGCAGTGACAGGATGCACCTGCTATGAAGACGGAAGACGATGCTCTTTTAAAAACTGTGTTATTGTGGTTTTGTGGTTTTGATTTGACGTATGTCTATATCCTGTCTGTGACGTTAAAGGGGCGTCAGTAAATTTAAGCCCTGACGGTATAAAATATCTGTTCATGCTTTGATTAAGTCGAAGATCAATTGCTGTCTGTGTACAGAATGGTCTTCCCACGCGTGTATTCATTAAAATCATTGTTTGACCAAGATCTTCTGGACCATGGTGGTTTGTACTCTCCTTCCTCAATCTTTGAACCTTAACACACAGTAACACACGCGTGTGCGACACGAGGTCACGTGTGTACTCACTCCGTGTCTATCTGCGACCACACAGACCACCCAACCCGAGCCTACGCTGCTCAGCGGTTGCGATTTTTCTCGCATCTCCTTCTCTTCCACCTCCACCTTTCCCAGCATCCACCTGTGCCAAATGTGCAGCTGTATGATGACGCACGAATAGAAATAACATACAGTAGAAATGCAGCACAGACACAAAAGTGGAAGCAGCACGTCTGACCCTAAAATAAAAACCAGTTTCAGTTTTCCATCAGCTGCTGACTGTGACATGTAACAAAGAAAAGTGAGATTCAAAGAGCAGAGTCTCATCCACCTTCAGCCTGTTTGCATAAAACTGTCACACACACGCCTGAGGCACGGAAAGGACCACAGCTTGGTTCCACTTTTACTTTCCAACGCAGCCTGAAACCATCAGACGGCCTGTAATCATTATAATTACTCGAATAAACCACATCCACGGCCCTGCTGCGTTATCTTTCGTGTTTCTTAGGGGGCTGTCAGAGCTCCGGATTCAGGACAGGCTCCGTGTAAACGCGTCGGGCACAATCACAGCAGTTGGACTTAAATTAGACGGTTTCTGAGCGGAGTTTGGTGGGACGGGCTCGGCAGTGACAGGTGTAGCACACCGGCAAACAAGAAGTAACTACAGAGTCAGGACGTGAACATCAGCTGCTCTGTCTGACTCACAGAGTCGGATAATCTGATCCGGTTGGATTCAACTGCGAACTCGGGACTTTTTTTTTACCGACCACTCAGACTCGTTCCCCTCTCTGTGTGAGGCTGCAGAGGTCAAAGGTCACACAGCTGATCGGGACACATTCTGCTTACCTTCAGTCCGTCACTGTCCGCAAACTGTAGAAACTCTGCTCGACTCTGACAACTTCCGGCTCTGCAGATCAGTGAAGGAGGAAACAAACGAGCCTGTTTGATTCTTCTTCGCTGAACACAAACCGGAGAAACGGAGAGTAAGTAAGTAAGTAAGTAAAATTTATTTATATAGCACTTTTTAAGACAAAAACGCTGTTACAAAGTGCTTCACATAAAAACATGTCAAACAAACAATATTAGAAGAAATATAAAAGCATATCAAACAAGCAATAGTACAATATAAATATAAAATAAGACAACATATTACCCAAATGCCTGTCTAAACAGATGAGTTTTAAGCTGTTTAAGAAGATGGTCCGGTCAGGAACTCACGTTAAAACACTCACGCTCTAATCTCACTCTACTTTTGTTTAACGAACACATGCGCACAAAGTTTGATACGCTCAAAGAGCACATGCGCACTAAACAAGCCGGAGACCGGAGAAACTTCAAACAAAGTTTCTACACGGAGAGTTCTGATTGGTCGCTGCAGCTCGCTACGTCACCCAAGCCTCCACATTGGTCGCTTGAATTCAAAAGAAAAAAGAACTAAATTCTTTCTTCGTGTTTTGAAAGTCAGCTCGGTTCATTTCCAGCATCCTGCCGCGCGCTGTGTTCGTTTCTGTAACCTGTATGTTTGCATATAAGGATTTAGATTGTTTTGATATTGTGGTATATTGTTCATTGTGTTGCTCGTATGTTGTGTTTTAAATTGTTGTGCACTTCGCTCTGTCCTTCACATTTTACTTTATTAAATATTATGACATGATATTTAATTATCTGCTTGTTGTTCTTATTGTATTCATTCTGTTTAGCTTTTACCTCTTTCGGCTGTTTGTTTGGTCGGATGTTACCGAACTTCAGACCAGAGGACGTCTCTGTGTTTTATGTTTGACTCATTTCTTCTTCTTCTGCTGAATCGAAGAAAAATGAAGTAAATCGGACCTCGCTGTCCTCACCTGCAGTACCTGCGGCTGCCACCAGGAGGCGCCGCCCCCTTTGTTTTAATATGTGAAGCGTTTGTTTCATTGAAGCTGCGTCCCACACACGCCCCGAGTGGGGTGAATGTGGGACTCGGGACCTTGTAGCTGTCACAAACATTCATATCTGATCCTGCGTCTGAATCCTGTTTGTCTTGTTTGCTGTCTGAGAGCAGAGGGACTATTTAACCTCCTCGCATCCTTCTAATATCACAGTTTCATAAAGAGAAACAGAGCGCGGTCCAAGCACCGGCACAGCGAGCTGGAGCAGCCTCCGCGTCCATCACTGACATGTTTACATTTATGCTATTTGCATCTTTATTTCACGCTTTCTTCCTATTTTTACTTCCTGTTGCGTCACACTGCCACAAAGACGTTACCCTCATCCGTGTTTGTGATTGCTGAGCTCCAGATAGCTGAGCGCTAACCCAGCGAGCTGATAACCTGCTTCCGGTGACCTCTGACCCTGACCGGTACGCTGAGGAGTGACCTCAGGCCTGCCGGGAGGATCGGGGCAGGGGGCGGGGCTTTGTTTGTTTACGTGTGATGCAGTGAGATACGCTCCACCTGATTGGGTGGATTTTGGTGACGTTTGAGGCGGCGGGGGAGGAGCCTGTGTGAGATAAACAACCTGTGGATGAAAACAAGCACAGAGAGAACCGGAAGTTTCAAAGCAGCGAAAACATCGACTTATCGGAGCAGGTGGGTCTGAATCTTTAGTTACACCCACGCGTGACCTTTGACCTGCACGCGGTTAGTGTTAGAGTCTCTGTTCCGCCGTACCTGAGCACGGGCAGGGTGCTTGTTCCAGCTGGAGGTACACGGAGTCCTGCCGAGGTCTGTTTCTCACACACACACGCACGCACAGAGGCGCGTGTCTGTTAGTGAGTGCGTGCACTTCTGTTGTGTTTCACGCGCAGATGTTTCTGTAAACATGATGAAGCTGAGGGTCACGTGATGAAGCGGAGCTGCAGTCAACATGTGAGCAGGACAAACACACACAGGAATAACGGTTCTCAGTTTAATAGAAAATAAAGTTTTATTATTTTAAGATCTTACAAACTGCTGTTGAGCAGTAATGTGGAAACAGGAGGTGAAAGGTCACGACCCGGCTTCCTGTCTTTGTGGAACATCACCTGGGGTCAAGCTGCTCAGGTTTCTGAGGCCTCGGCGTCATGAGGGAAGCTTTTTACCTGTGATGATCTCACCTGTGTGCTGCTCTTCATCCACAGGTGCTGTCAGAAACGTCGGGATGATCGGAAAGATTCTTGCTCAGCTTATCGGGAATGCCAGCGAGGACCTGGAGTCAGCAGGAGAAGAACACGAGACGCTGCAGGAGTTCGAGGACGAGGGCTGGGTCATCGTTAACCTGCCAGGTGAGAAAGTCAACCTGCTTCAGGTGTACACGCTGCAGCGCCGATGCTTCTAAACATCTCTGATCCTCATGCAGAGGACGGGCTTCTGTCGGCTCCAGACGGGGACCTCCTCGAGAACCTGCTGATCGAACACCCGAGCATGTCCGTCTACCAGATGAGACGCGGGGTGGGTGGAGCCGAGGAGGAGGAGCCGGGCTCTGATGAAGAGGAAACCTCAAGGTTATGATGCTGACGATGCTTTCATTCAGATAATCTGAAACCAGTTTTACAAACACAGAAGAAGACAGCAGGGCAGGTGGGCGGGGTTTATAATGTGGCTTCCTGTGTGTCTCTCCAGGCCTGTGGCGGTAAGGCGGCATGTATCCTGGCGTCTCGCCGCCTGGGGGCTTCCTCTGCCGTACAACATCCAGCTGCCGGCGGCGCAGCGTGCCAGGAGCCGTGCTGAAGGCAGGAAGCTGAGCCGCGGCGCCCTTCACAGGCAGAACCTCACCAAGACACGCTTCTGCCCTGCAGAGCGGCGCTACGGACACTTCAAGCAGCCCTGCCAGCGTCTCTACAACTACTGACTCCGATATCGGCGCCGCTCAGGCTTCACCTCGCCGTTACATCACGTGACATTCACCACTTCCTGTGCAGTAATCAAACAGCTGAAAGAACCACACGTTTTTCATTCTTCTGTAAACTTTATTGTCAGCAGGGCGAGCGCCGCGCGGCAGAACAGTCACTGCTCAGATTAATGTTGATGATGTCAGAGCTTCGTGCTCTGTCGCCGCGTTCAAATCTGTCATTTTGGCGGCTTCGCTCTTCTTCTGCGTGTTAAAGTGTGTGATGAGTTGACCTCTTGACCTTTGCAGCGCTCCTGCTGCTTTTCTACTTTTTATTTGACACAAATGTGAGATTTTAATTTTTATTTGTGTGTATTTATAAAATGTTTTAAAAAGCAAAATAAAGTTTTTGAGATTTTCTAAAGCTGCGGTCTGCGTGTCTTCATGGTGGGGGCTCGTTCACTGCCGGAGCTTCCGGATTTTTCCCATGAACCTCTTCACCTGCTGCACGTCCACCTCGTTGGCCCAGTGCCCGCCCAGCTTAAAGTGGGAGCCCACTATCATCGCGTTTGCATCCAGGTAGCTTTCGACATTGTCATAGGTCACTCCTGAGCCAATCAGCACGGGGATTCCCACAGACTGGGAAACGTCTGGAAAAACAGAGAAAAAAAATCACTTTAATGAATTTCTATTTAAGAACACGTCAGCAGTCGAAAGCTTCTTTTCCCACCGTCCAGCAGCACACGAACGCATCTCAGCCCTCCAGACTTACAAACCCTGAAGTCCACCTGAGGCTGTGAGCAACGAGGTTTAGAATTTGAATTAAATCATTTAGATTTCATTTAAACCTCTGAATATTACAAAGGACTCTAGTAGATCGCTACTAAACGCACTGCAGGCTGGACTCACAGCACAGAGAGGCGTCGGGGTGAGGGCTGCTGTGGTGCTACTTCCTGCCTCTCAGTCGATGTGTGACCCACCCTGATTAGTCTCACCTGGTCACACCTGTTCCCACTCTGATGATCCTTCTGTTCCCTGACACAGTCCGAGTGTTTTCCTGGCTCCGTGTTGGGACTTGGTCTTTGCGCCCTGTCTCTGATACGTTTGCCTCGTTTACTGTCAGCTGTTTGGACCTTGGGTTGAAGCATTGCTAACTAAAACGCAGCCGTTGCTAGCATGCGTGGTTTGTTTATCTCGCCTGGAGCAGCCTCTGCTATATAAACATCATCACCGAGCGCTAACTCCTTGGAGCTCAAAGGTATCTGACTGCATGCTGCGCAGGACCTTTGGGTCGGAGCAGGACAGTGTGTGTGCAAACAGGCTCACTGCATGCATATTCTCTGGCTTCATAATGACTTTGCTCACCTGAGGCGTGCCCTCTCTGACCTGCCAGAGTCTCCTGTCTGTGCGCAGAGGGGTGTGGCAGATATAAGACTGACACATTAGAGTGTGACAGAATATAAAATACACTTCAGACGCCTTCACCACCTGCAGAGCTGCACTCAGTGAACCTCCGCTCACACGCGTGACCTGGTGAATGTGTCTGAACATGACCAGCACCTGTGTGTGTGTGTGTGCGCAGCAGTGGCATGTACAGCACTCAGACTGTTTACAGGGTTGAGTGTCCGGCTGCTATAAATATCCTGGCTGCTGCTGCGAGGACGCGGTGCAGAGTTCAGACTCAGTAACCTGAGCTGATGCAAACCTTACTGACTGATTACTGCAGGATTTATGGTCCTGTGCATGAAGCTGCATGAAGCTGCAGAGCAGCACCTCAACGCTGATTGCTTAAATGTTTTAAACAGGAAATGGACCTACAGATGAGGAAGCACAAAAACATGGCACTCATCAGTAACACCTGAGGGCAGGTATAGCTCTGGGTTTATCTCAGTGAATGTAGGTGGAGCCATGACTTTCATTTCTAAGCTCTCAATAGGAAATGGACTGGTTCTTTTCTACTCTGATCACTTAAAGACACAGAGGGAAAAACGAGTGGATTTATCTCCCACAAACAGCTCAGGTGGGCTTGACCGCCTGCTGTGAGTGTGACATTTAAAATTCGGACTCTTTGGGCGCCGGTTTAGCTCAGTGGTTCGAGTGCGACCCGCGGCCCTCTCTCCCTCGGGGTGAGGGGGACCTCTTCTGGACAAACGGGGTAAAAGCAGGAGGACCTGAGGTGAGGGGGCTTAAAAAATGCCTGATATGTTGTGAAATACTGTTCTGAGAATAAAGTGAAGTGTGCATCCACCCACGCAGCACAGCTGATGAAGACACACCTGAACCCTGCAGAGCCAATCAGCTGTTTCTGTGCTGCATGCAGGTGAATCCTTTCTGCAGCTCTAACAGGAGTCACCTGACCTGAGATTTTAACTTCAGATTTTAATTTCAAAATAAAAATCCTTGTAATGTCTCCTTTTTATATTCTGCAGCGTTAATCTCAGCAGTGACGAGAAGCTGCTAGGATTCTGATTGTAGACGATAAAGTGATAAAATGCAGTGAGTGACGAGAGTCAGGCTAACATCTGGACAGAGTGCGTGTGTGTGTGTGTGCGCGGCAGGGGCGGGACCTCGGAGCTCCTCGGGGTCGGCCTGCAGTCCTGTGGCTGCTCCTGTGATGATGACGCCGTCTGAGAGGAAGAACTCAGCAGCACGCGCCGTCTCTGCGACGCTCACGTCTGACGTCAGGGCGTGAGAGCTGGAAACACACACACACACACACACACACACACACACACACAGGCATGTGTGGATGTTACACACTGGAGATGATAAGTGGTTTGCACTGTAATAAAAATCAAACCTTGTGTGAGGTGTGTGAAAGTTTCATGATTTGCTGCTCAGTGGGGTGGATGCTCCTCCCACAGCAGCAGGTGAGCTGCCCTTCAGTGTGTCTGCAGTAGACACCAGAAGGACACCACAGGGGACCATCAACATGAAAGCCGCAGGTCCAGGCAACATCCAGGACGGCCTAAGAGCTCGCCAAGGTGCTGACACACATTTTAACACCTCTCTCGCCCAGGCTGGCCCCATTAACGTCCCAGTGCCTGAAAGCTCCGCTGTGACAGGCATGAATGACTGTTGGCCGGCCGCTCATCCTGATTATCTGCAGCTGTACTCAGACACAGGAAGTGTTTTCACGTCTTCTTGCATCACTGAGTACTTCATTCTTTACTATAACTGCACAGCAGGTGACCTCACCTGTGCTTCTTCTTGATGTCGGTGAAGATCTGCACGTGCTCAGCTCCGATCTGTTTGCGGTACCGCAGTAACTCCCCGGCGCCGGCGTTCAGGAGGCCTTCGTCTGCCACGTGAGCAAAGACGAAGCCCTCAGCCCTGATGAAGTCCAGGCCTGGAAGCACACAGCGCCGTCACCGTGCTGATCACACGTCCTGCATCTTTCCAAACACATCAACATGAACTGAACGAACAACTGAACCTGAAGCCAGAGCCACAGCCAGAGCCTGCTGATTGGCTGCAGTCAGGATCTGCGCTCCTATAGGCAGGGACGGACAGGCGGCCCTAACGCTGCAGCAGACGGCGGTCATGCAGGCGCTCACCTCGGGGCCCGCGCTCAGAGAGTACGGCACATCGTGCATGTTTTCAACGATCAGTCCATCCTGAAAGACGGGATTGGAGGTTCGGTTAGCGCCTCGCCTGTGCAGACTGCAGAGCTGTGAGGAACGCAAACAACGTGCACAAACGTACAACCCCTGCGTCTCTGTAGATCGCTGCCTCCCGGCACGCCGCCTCGCTGATTTCAGACATTTTCAAAGAGCCCAGTGGGCTACCTGAGGAAGAGGAGGAGCCTGTTATAAAGGGTCTCAATAAGGATGTGGGCACCGATGTGCACATCATGCATGTACAAGAATACGAGCGCAAACTGTGATGTTTTTCTCTGCAGCTCCTCCTACTCAAAGTCACGAGTACACCTGGTGACACAGGACACAACCATGATCACCTGGACGAACAACAAAACACCGCATATTTACAGCGTGTCATTATTTATTCAACACTAAACCAAAACGCAGCGTGTGAGAAACTATCAGCTGCTGCTAATCGATGCAGGTTATTGACTAACTGATCATCAGCGGTGTGAGCGCCTCTGTAAAAGCAGAGCTTTGGTCTGTTTGCAGGGCGACCGTGTTCAGGTGTGTTAACACAATCCCAAAATATTCCTACGAGTGGACGTCCCAGCAAGTTTACCCCAAGGTCAGAGCGTGCAGAAAGTGCGTGTTAGTGTGTGAAAGGTCAAAGGTCATGACAGCAGAAAAAGTGAGAGCAGGCCTTGTTTGGACAGGAGAACGGGGCCGAGGTTCAGGGTTCAGGGTGGGTCATCGTGTGCATCGATGTACTTATTGTGTATTTTGTTGCCGTGTATCTTCGTATGAAGTTAAGGTCGATGGTACTGCTGCGAGTCTCAGCCTGCAAAAGGGATGTTTGATCTCGACTCACATTGTCCTGGTTAAATAAAGTTTAACTGCCCCGTCACAGGGCGACCACACCGGTGTGCGAGGCTGAAATGTTACACGTCTGACTTAATCAAGTTCATGTCTGAGCGCAGCGTACGCAGGAAAATGTCACATATCAGCTAAATCTGAGCCAATCAGAATGTGCGATGTTGTCTTAACCTGATGACGCGCAGGCCCACGCGAAGCTGGACGCCAGCTCACCCTGAAACCACATTTTGCAAACCTCTGTGCTCTTACTGACCTCCCCCTGCCACGACCAAACACTTCACCTGAACCTGGAGGACGCCGACAGGTGGACTGTTACCTGGCAACGCTTTCACGTGAATCATTCCGATAACGACGGATTTTAGACGCCCAAACAGCTCCAAAAACTTCATCCTTCCCTTTCTGTGCAGACGCCACAGAATGAAACCTGTTTGTGTCGTTCTCAGGAGGGGGTCATGTGACTGACCAAAGGTCGACTTTGTTCTGTTCACCAAACAAAAAGAGTATTTCAGCTTCACCGCAGATACGAACACAATCATCTCTGGAACAAGTTTGTTTCTGAATAAAAGAAGTTTCCTGGCTGTGAATCAGGGCCAGCAGGACGTGTTTCATCTATTTAACCTTTACGCTCTCTGAGGAAGCTGAAGTTTAACCATTAATGTTTGTCTGCACTCACCTGGCTCTGGGTTTCCTCTCAGACTCACCTTCCTCCACTTTCACCCACTTATTAAAACTTCTATTCTTCATATAGCAGCAAACCTCGAAGCTCCGTGCCGACCGCAGGAAACTCAAAGCAGTCGTCCTGCACCTGGCAGCTCCATCACCCTCCCTCCTCTGCACATGCTCAAACCATCTCATCCTCTCTGACTCTCAGCTGCTCCTCTGATGGACTCCTCCTTCTCACTCCCAGTGAACGTCTGAACATCTTCAGCTCATCCTCTGCCATCTCCAAACAGCAGAGCTCACTGCTGTCTTTGAACCTTCCCTTTGTCTCGTGCTGCTACCCTTCCGTCACGAATCACCCCTGACATTCATCTCCACCCGCTCCGCCCTGCCTTCCTCACCTCTCTAGTGCACCGTTCATTGCTTTGGGTCCACACCAAGCCTCCTTGTCCTCCTTCCTTTGTCCAGAGGACACTCCCTGCAGTTTCCTCAGCTTTACTTTCCCAGCATCCTTCCTTCCTTCACTCACTTGCTCTTCTTGATGTCCAAAGTCACCCTGCAGTCAACCATCCGATACTGCCCAGCTACATCCTCCCTGACACCACCTCACAGTCTCATATCTCGCTCATATCACACCTTCTGTACCTTCCTCCACCCCTCTGACCTCCACCCTGTGGGGCGTACACACTGACACCCTTCGACCTCACGCTTCATACTGGTGACCTTGCCTGTTACTCCTCACCTCCACAGCACTGCTCAGGCTCCTCCTTCAGGATTACTCCTGCTCCATTTCTCCTCCTGTGATCAGAGCTGTCTGTAAATCACGAGGAAGCCTCGGTGCTTCCCACAGCTCACAGGGATCATCGTGGAAGCCTCCACTGTCCTGACCTGTGCTGCTGTGTTTGTAAATGCAGATGCTGAGCTCTGTTACGGGTCATGTCTCAGCAGCAGGAGGAAGGATGGTACCGATGTGACGTTATTGCATTTCCTGTATAAGCTGGTTATTAAAACCACGGCCTAATGAATTGTCATATTCAGCCTGCAGCAACAACCGTGTGAAGACGCTGTCATGTGATCACGTGACCAGCAGCCACAGATTTGCTGACGTCAAAGGTTGGTTCGCCTCCTGCCACTTTATCAGATTTAATGGTGAAGTTGGGAGCCCGGGGAGGAGTCCTGAGGCGGCTGAGCGGGTCAATCCGTTGCGGTCGGAGGCGGGGCGAGTACGGCAGCCCGCAGTGGACATGTGGGAGGCGATACGCTTCATTTTCCCGCTGAATCACAGCCCGGTCCCGGTGACAGACACTGAAGGTAACGTGCACGGAACCCGCTCGCTCACTTGCTACGTCATTCTGCCTGCTTTGCGTCGTTTTCCGCGTCTTTCTGCGCCGCTTCTGCCTTTGTTTACATCTGACACACAGCCACGCGGTGCCCGAGCGCTTCCGGTCTGCGAAGATCCGCCCCTCGCAGCTGTCAGCGCGGCACTCACGCCCCCATTTTTACCGGCAAAACTAAAAACTCACCGTTTCCTTCACGCTCGCGACCATCCGCGTAGAGTTCAGCCAGCATACCTGCCGCGTGCCCTGCACAGGTGAGCGGCTGAGGTGACGCAGCTCAATGCGGCTGTAAAGCGGCGCAGAGGGTGGAGATTTAGCGCCAACTGGAATCTACGCCTCCTGACGTGGAGCTCATCTGCGCTCTGCGAGGCGCCAGCTCGGAGCAGTTAGCCCGGCCTAAGCTCAGAATCCCGGGCACCGCGAGCAGGAGAGCACCGGAGGACAGAGAGCACACACCTGGAGAACACACTTGGAGAACCTGAGGGGAACCCACTGCGGGGTAAACCTTCTTTTGGAGCTCTCGGCGGAGCAGGGTGAACTTCAAGGGAGGAACTTGAGGTGAGTTTCTGCAGCTGGCTAAAAGTTTGCGTGAGTAGAATTGGGGCTTGATTGCCTGCAGCGTAATGTGACCCAGGCTCCCACGTTAAACCCCCACGGTCTCCGGTCCAGACGTGGACAGCCCCCGGGGGTTCGGCTCTTTGTTGCCCGCTCCGTGTCCGCATCAGGCGGCCATGATGTGCAGCCGGACTCGGTAAAATATCGCTGTTTTCGGTTAACCGAGCCCCGTGGCCGCCTCAGACCAACCTTGCTCGGTGTGGCGTGGATGTCGGGGCAGTTTCCCGGGTCTCCGAGGTCCGGTGGGGGGGCTTTGGGGGCACTTGGAAGCGGCCTGCTGCCCCGCTCTCCGCGCCAGGCTGAGCCGGGCTTTGTCGGGAGGAAGGCGGCTCGGAGTGGGGGTTGGGGCCGCTGTACGTCGCACTTTTACGGCTGTTTAAGTCTAAATTTCAAGTCGTTTGTCGTCCACAGGTTTGCTCCCACGGACGCTTCCACGGCCCCGACTATAATGAGAGGAACACGGTGAGTTTGGCCCACGCAGGAAGAGCCACCAGGAGCTTTAGCCTCACGGGCTAACTAGCCTGTTGTTTCTGGACCGTATGAGCGTTTACCCGTGCTAACCCGGGTTTGTTCGGCTGATTGTGGACATGGCAGCGCTCGCTAACAGCTGCTGTTTGCTTTGCTTGTTTCAGGGAAGACACAGAAGCGAAGAGTGCTCCTGCCGAGGCCCCCAAACACACCACAGTCCGACCGAGGAAGAGGAAGGCAGATGTTGCTATTGTGAGTGTCCTGAAAGGCTGGCAGAGGCTCCAGCAGGGCCCCCCCACACACACACTCTGCTGGGGTGGGTCATTGATGTGTTTTGTCACAAAGAGGGTCACGCAGGGTTCCAACAATGTTGGACATCATATTAGAGCCACAGTGAGGAGAGCTGACAGAAGCAGTGGGCCTTCATCTGAGGCACAGAGCGCGTCTTTAAGCTCAGGTTTTTTGTAACTGCAGCCCGTGGCACCGCCGACAGGTGGATGGTCAGCGGTCACCTGATCCAGCCCTAACTTATTAGCTTTGCCAGGAAGACGGTTTGAAGGCTGATCACCTGACACCAAGGAGTCCACAGGAGGGGCGCCTCCAAATAACAAAAGCATGAGAACGATAACTCCAGGGTTCCTTCTTTTCTGTTTGTTCCTCAGGTTTTACCGGATCTGGATGAGGAGGTAGCAGAGATGACGAAGAAGAAGCAGCGCGAGTGTGAGGTGGGTCTAATTACCTGCAGCGACTCCACGCCCACAGTCTTGGAGGCGTGTGCTCCTCCTCCACCCTTCTTCGACTCTAACCGAGCTCTTCCTGTCTCCCAGCCGGGCTGGAGTCCTGCAGCTGATCGCGTGAGTCCGCAGAGGTGGATCTCCACGCCTGATCAGGAGGAGTGCCCGCTCGTGCCCCTGGTCAACGCCAGCTTTCCTCATTACAGCTTCCACACCACATGTGTGACACCCGTGCACCACGCGCCACTGCCCGCGCTCTGGTGAGTGGTGCTGATGGCTGCTCAGCCCTCAGTGGTCGGGGGTGTTTTCCTTTAATCTGTCACCTGTACCTGTCCCGTGTCAGCGATCTGTTTGACTCTGTGTCTGTCAGCTGGGCCAGTAAGGACGCCGTGTGGAACAACATGCTGGAGAAGGACAAGTCCTACACCAGAGACGTCCACATGATGGACAAACATCCACACCTGCAGCCCAAGATGAGGGCCATCCTCCTGGACTGGCTCATGGAGGTCAGTACTGAGTCTGTGAACCTGCAGCACCACCTGATCTCAGGTGTGTCTATACGTGAGATTTTAGCTTTACGCTAACCTTTAGCTTCAGGCTGCAGGTTTTACTGTGGACGATCCACGGCAGACGCAGCTTGGCGTCCCGGAAACCATGAAATCATTCATCTATGGATAAACAGTAAAGATGCAGTCACCTTAATGCACTCAAGGTGTGTGTGTGTGTGTGTGTGTGTGTGTGTGTGTGTGTGTGTGTGTGTGTGTGTGTGTCAGGTGAGCGAGGTCTATAGGCTGCACAGGGAGACGTACCACCTCGCTCAGGACTACTTTGATCGCTTCATGGCCACCCAGAGGAACGTCCTCAAATCCACGCTGCAGCTCATCGGTATCACCTGCCTGTTCATTGCCGCCAAAGTCGAGGTGGGGAGGGCGGAGCTCTTCGGTACCGTGCGGGTGCTTTGTTGCGGCGTGTCTGCTGCCTTTCTTATCTTTAAATGTTTCTCTCCCAGGAGATGTATCCTCCCAAAGTCCACCAGTTTGCCTACGTGACAGACGAGGCCTGCACAGAAGATGAGATCCTCAGCATGGAGATCATCGTCATGAAGGTAAAACGCACGACCTGCCTCGGCCTTAACCGACCTCTGAGCACACCTGTGTCCTCACCTGTGAGACACGGCCTCTGTGACGTCATCAGGTCTCCTTTGGTTTCTCAGCTGAAGACTCGGTGACAATTTCACTCTTTGGTCCATTTAATTCAGCTCGATTTATGCAGCGTCAAAGGTGCTTTATACGGTCAGGTAAAGACCCCCAGAGAAGCCCCAGCAACCAGACGGTCCTCTATGAGCCAGCACCTGGTGACAGTGGGAAGGAAAAACAGGGAAGAAACCTCCAGGAGAACTGGGCTCAGGAAGGGGCGGAGCCATCTGAGCAGTTTAATGATGCTCATTGTGTTTAAAAAGATCAATTTTAGTCTGAATAAAGTGATCTCGATTCCTTAAATCCTGAATCTATTTTAAATATAAATGTATTTCGCCAGAAACAACAGAATCTCAGGTTAAAGCTCACAAAACTATTTCAACAACCAGCAAACGGCCAAAGCTGTGAACGCATCATTTCGTGATGTCAACAGGAAGTGATGTCATTCTGTCATCGCAGCCCTTAAACCTGCGTCAGATGGGAGTGTTGGGTGTCTAACGTGGACTCGTCTTCTCTCTAGGAGCTGAAGTGGAGCCTGAGCCCACAGACTCCCGTGTCCTGGCTCAATGTTTACATGCAGGTGGCTTACCTGAAGGACGCGGACGAGCTCCTCCTCCCCAGATACCCGCAGGCCACCTTCACGCACATCGCAGAGGTACGCCGTCTGTTACCATAAATGAATTGTGCCGATGTGCTCGGAGACGAGCGTCTCTCGCTGAGGTGGGACCGTCTGTCTCCCGCCGAGTGTCTCTGATGGTGCGTCTGCTTTCAGTTGTTGGACCTGTGCATGCTGGACGTGCGCTGCCTCGAGTTTTCTAACGGCGTTCTCGCTGCTTCGGCGCTCTTTCACTTCTCGTCCCTGGAGCTGGTGGAGAACGTGTCAGGTAAAAATCCTTTTCCACACTTCCTGTTTGTCCCCGCTGGTGTGACTCCACCCCGACTCATCTTCTCCTCCTTCTGTCCGTGCAGCTCTGAAGAGGGTGGAGGTGGAGGAGTGCGTGAGGTGGATGGTGCCGTTTGCGATGGCGCTGCGAGAGGTCGGCAGCTCGCCAATGAAAACGTTCCCGGGAATCTCTGCGGATGACATGCACAACATCCAGACACACGCCCCCTACGTGACCTGGCTGGTAGGTCCAACAGCTGTGTGTGTGTGCGTGTGCGTGCGTGTGTGCGTGCGTGTGTGTGCGTTCATTTCCCCTCACAGTCACCAGTTTGTAACTTTATTGATAAGTTTGTCGCTCCGGGGTACAATCGGCTGTTTTTGACTATTTCACCTTTAAAACGGCTTCTCGCCTTGTTTGGTTTCGTTCTTTCAGGACAACCTCGCGTGTCTCAGTTTACCGTGTTAACACAACTGATCTGAAATCAGACAAACATAAAATCAGACTTTTATTTTTTACTGTAACAAACACAAACATGTTTAAAGAAAATTTTTCATAACTTGAAATGCAAATATAAATTGTAAGTTTTAAAAACTATGCACAAGTTTTGCAAACAAAAAAGTTTTTTGCAGCCATTTACCTAAAAATGCAGCCAAGCATTTTTTTTTATAACCATTTCAAAGTATTTACAGAACAACCAGCTGTTCTGCATCAAATAAGAGTCTCACAAATTTTATTTGTATTTGTGCCGCTCCAAAAAATAGTTTGTCCACTATAAGACAGAGGAGCATTTGTGTGAGCATTTAAAGACAGGATCCAGAAAACTGCTCAGGATTGTTTCCGTTTCCTCCTGAGAGCCGAGGAAAACTTACGTCGTTTTTTCCAGCATGAGTTGCAGCGAGGTTAAGGCCTGAGCGGTCATCGCAGGTGGCAGATAGAGGGCGGAGTTATGTAGACTCCTGGGCGTGTCCCGCAGGTGTCGATGGGGACAGGATGTAGTAAATGTGAAAGGTCCAAACGTGTGCTTTTTCACACGCGTGTTCCTGCTGTGTTACAGGAAAAGGCGTACTCCTACCAGGAGGTGGAGCTGCAGTGTCACGGCGGCTGCCCCGTCCCCTCGGGCGTCTTGACTCCGCCCCTGAGCAGCGAGAAGACCGAAGAGCCGGATCGAGGCGAGGCCACCGTGGTTAAGATCAGAGCCAGCATGGAGTCTCCGCCCCCCCAGTAGCAGAGCGCTGCTGACGCCGGCGGGACGGGAAAGCTCGGCGTGTTGGATTTGAGTTTCAGCTGAGATTAAATTTTTAATTCCAGGGAGGGAAACAGTATTTTGTGCTTTCCAGGAGCTTCTCAGAGCCTCTGTGGGCGCAGCGAGGAGACGCGTCACCGCCATGGGGACGTGCTTAAGCTCCGGTCTGAGCGCGAGCAGAAGAGACTTTGTTTTCATGCTTTTTATTAGTGGTGCTGCTGAACGCTCGGATCAAGTCCAACCACGCCTTTATTTTCTATGCAGAGGCCAAACTGAGGAGACCTTTAGTGCGTGCGTGCGTGCGTGCGAGCGTGCGTGCGAGCGTGCGTGCGAGCGTGCGTGCGTGCGTGCGAGCGTGCGTGCGAGCGTGCTTAAATCTATTAGTGGCCTCATTTGCCCCCAAACTATTTCTAGGGTCGTGTTTGGCTCTACGTGCTGCTATAAAGTGGGCTGAGCATGATGGGAACTGTGTGTGTGTCTGTGTGTGTGTGTGTGTGTGTGCGTGTGTGCGCGCGTGTGTGCGTGTGTGTTCCTTTTTAATGGGCACAGTGTGGCCATGTTCTGCTTGGGGACCAGTAGCTTGGCTACCTTGATGGACAGGCGAACCAGCCGGGCTTCAGAAGCTAAATGCTGACTGTCTTGAACTTTGACCTTTTTATCCCAAAATGTCTCTACATGATTTGTTTTTTGTTTTTTAATGAAATGCTGCTACATGGTTTCCAATAAAGGTTTTTAAGCTCTTTGACGTGATGAGTGTGAGATGGACGAGCTCAGGCTGCGCTCCACTAGGTGGCACTGTGACACCGTCAGACGCTTTAAGCTGATAGGAAGGAAACGGGAACTCTAAGAGCATCTCTGGCACTCAAACATGAGTTCACTGCATTCAAACAGGAGGTGAGGTGTTAGGATAACACAACGGTAGTGATGCTGACAAAAAGAGCTTGAACTGAAGATGTTCTGATATTGACTGGCAGTGAGACAGGATCAGAAATGAGTCCATCAGAGGGACAGCTGAGGGGGGAGGGTGGGAGAGGAAGAGCTCAGAGGAGGTTCATGGATGTAGTGAAGGAGGACATGCAGAGGGTTGGTGTGACAGGAGGATGCTGGGATAGGAGGAGGTGGGTGTTACACAGCAGAAGACTGAGAGGTTAAAACATGTCTGTATCTCACTTCTGCAGGTTTTCCTCTGATCTGAAATGTTTTTGCATGTAGGAAACACGCGGACCATGAAGCTCACTCTGAACCTTTTACATCCTTCAGGAGTCACAGTGGCCCACACTAAACCTTTAACTGTAATTCATTATTATCAGGAAGTCCTAAAAACTCCCTGAAAAGCCTTCAGGTAATCCAAAATGCTGCAGCAAGAGTCCTGACAGGGACTAGAAAGAGAGCAGATTTCTCCTGTTTTGGCTTCCTGTTAAATCCAGAATTCAAAATCCTGCTCCTCACATACAAGGTCTTAAATAATCAGGCCCCATCTTATCTTAATGACCTTGTAGTACCATATCACCCTATTAGAGCACTTCGCTCTCGCTCTGCAGGCCTACTTGTTGTTCCTAGAGTATTTAAAAGTAGAATGGGAGGCAGAGCCTTCAGTTTTCAGGCCCCTCTTCTGTGGAACCAGGAGACAGACACTATCTCTGACCTCTGTTTCTCTCACATTGCTGACAGTTTGATGTGAGTTGTGCTGATTTTAGATTTAATTTGAAGCTCAGACCCTCCAGAACACAAACACGTGACTCTGATCTTCATGGGTGACTCCCAGAATGCACCTGCGGGCACAGGTAAAGTCACCTGAACCTGACTCAGCTGGGTGGAGAAACTCGTGTTCTGTTCTTTGAACTCTGGATTGGAAACACAGCATGAACCAGCAGATTAAAGCAGAGAGCGTGCTGGTCCGGTCTGTGAGCCTCGATGAGGACGGTAGCTCAGCTTTATCCGACCGAGGGTTCACTTTGTCAGGCTCTGAGGACACGAGCTCCTCGGATGGAGAGCAACGTGGACGTCTCAAAGATGATGGATGTGCTCGACGAGGGCTGACGAGTTCTTCTAAAAGCAATCAGAAACTTTAACAAGTCTAAATTTCTGCCATTCCAGGTCCCCCCCCCGACCCGGACCGCTCCTGAAAACGCTGCTTTGTTAAAGTTTGTTTATTTTATTTTAAAAGGTTTTTGATTTTGTTCTGCCAGTGCTCAGAGTGCTGGAGGCTAACAGCTACAGCCAATCACCTTAAATCTGAGCCGCCAGTTTGGACCGTTAACCAAAAACGCTTCACTGCGGTGTGACGTCACCGATCAGCTGCTGCTGCACCAACACCACCTCCGACTTCCAGGAGTGTCTGTGAATTTTCCCACTCAGGAATTCATTTAATCCTGACCCCACAGGAAGGCACGCTCGCTCCTTCATGATCGTCTTTTAGTGGAGAGTGGGTTTGTTTCAGCCTCTCGAGGGTAAAAAGGCCTGACCGCTGGTTGGTCTCATTATGTGCCGAAGGAGCTGTGGATCTGCTCGTCTGGTTTCATGTCTTCACACAGGTGCATGAAAATAGCTCAGTGCTCTGTCGCTGTTTTAATCAAACTTTTTATCAGGTTCCCTTTGGAGTCCCAGCGTCCGTGAGCCGCTCAGAATCAGATGATGTTTTTGTATTTATAGGTTTGTGAAGCCAGTTTGGGTGGACTGGAGTTTTGCTTTCTTCACAGTTTCTCAAGTGTCACGTGGAGATGTGCTGGAGAAAAAAAGAAGCAGCTGCGGATCGGGGGGATCAGGATCCACGTCGGGCTTCTGGTGAAGCAGCGTGGTGGATGCCTCCGGGCTCCTGGTGGGGGTGGAGGGTGGTGTTTCCTGCCTGTGTGAAGTGATGTTTGCTCGAGCTGAGCGGCGTCAGAACCAGGCCAGACCTCCCTCAGGGCCGTGCCACCGCCCCATGTAAACAACTTGCTCCAGTGTATGTTAGCAGACACTTTGATGTTAGCAGCTCTCTCGCTTTCTCTTCTCTTACTCTTAAATATTTCATTCATCGCATTCATGTCGCCTGGAACGGCTGCAGTCGCTCTCAGGCACCGCTTTGGGTAACGCACACTTTCAGCTCAGAGACTCAGTGAGTCCACTAAAGTTTGTCGGGTCTGCAGAAGCTTTGAGGGCTCGAGGAGGCGCTGGACAGGCTCAGCGGCTCCTGATGGTTTAGCTGGGATTGTACCTCCCTCTGGTGGACACTCATGATAACTACAGTTTACCTGTGCTTAAATCCTGATGTTGTTATTGTTACTGAAGCAGGGTTTCCTTGTTGAGCTCAGTGTCTCAGTGTTCATCACCTGTGTGTGTATATTAAAGGTGACATGTTCTGCTCTCCCTCCTTATCTGGTCCCGCCTCAGTGCAGCCCTTTAACTCACCCTCTCTTTGAAATAAGCCGTTTTAACGCCAGTTCTCTCCTCATTGGCTGCCCCTCAGAAGTTCTCTTTAAGACAGAGACTCCAGCATGATCTTAAATGGGCGGGACCACTAAGAGCTGTCGCCCAATAACCTCGCGATAAAATCACCTCCTTCTTTTAGTGTGAAGAAGCTTAAATATGTTAAAATGTTCACATTTATTAAACCGTGCGTTTATAAAACCGATGAGAAAAATAAGTCTCTGTTTCTCCGTGGGAATGCTGAGTAAATCGGCTCCTTGGACTTAACTGCCTTACTTGTGTATAAGCGCAGAGCGTGTGATGCCTTTCAGTCCGACAGTTAAACTGACTCAGACCTGTGGCTCAGCTGATACAGACGATAATGATGCAGAACAGAGTGAAAAGTGCCACATCCCTCCTGCTTTGAATGCTTACACATTAAAGCCATCCACTGGGCCTGGTTGGACCCTTTGGTGACCCTGTTCTGGGCCACAGGCTTTATTTTTAACATCTCTGGATTTAGACAGCTTCACATTTCGTTACAGACGTTTATTTCTGCTGTAAAATGATAAGAAAATAATTTGTTCTTAAACTAATGTGAAGTGAAAACATGTTAAAATTGGGGGAAAAAACAACACAAAACAGAATTTTATGTATTCTTATTCACATACACACATTTTTGTTATTTCCATACACACGTTCAAACAACAAAAACTAAAAAAACGGCTGCGTGTTTTATGTTTGTGTAGTTAAAGTTAGGTCTTGTATGTTGTTCGTTATCTCTTAAAACTTAGTGGAAAAATGAAGATGTGAACTGAAAACATTTACACACATTTACATTTAATTTTATACACATTTTAAAACATGTGATGCATAAAATTTAAGTTTTAATTCTAATAAATGACAAACTATAAGCCATTTTATTTCCATAAACAAATTTTGAAACTATTTTTGCTGCAAACTGAAACGTAAAATAAAACATGTTTATTATTTGTTAAAACATTTATAGAAAAACTCAAAATATATATTTTATTTCCATAGACTTATGTTCCTTTTTTCTTTAAAAAAAAAAAAACTGAAAACATTTAAATAAAAAAAGAACAAATCACAAAGTTTTATCTAAGAAATGTTTATGTTTTCAAAAAAAATGGCAATACAAAAAAAATCATCAAAATCAAAATAGAAGATTACTGCTCCATCATCCGACCCGCAACCGACGACGCCACGAAACGACGCAGACTCGATCCTCTCGGCTCTGTTTCAGTAAATGTTATTAAAATATATCCGACCCTTTATTGGCCAAGGAAACATAACTGGCCTCACCATGACTCACCGTGTGATTATCCCGCCTTTAAGTCTGATGTCATTAGCCTTTTCGAGTCCAAATTCCGCTTCAGGCATACTTGCCAACCTTGAGTGGTATACATATACATATATATACAAAAAACTTGAATTTTACAGTGTTTATAAAATAAGTTAATTGTTACCATTATTGTTGTCGGGCCGGAAACAGCAGGAGTGCCCAAATTCAGAGGCTGCATCCAATTGAGGACCCGGCCTTCGCGGTCTAAGGCTACGTCCACACGTACACGGGTATGTTTGAAAACAGAGATTTTCCGTTTTCGTTTTGAAAAATAATCCCGTCCACACGTAAACGCAGGAATGAAGGAAAACGCTGCTAGGAACATGCCAAAGCAGCAGGTGGCGATATATTCCTAACCGTGTAGAAAAGTTGGCCAATCAGAAGTCTAGAAGCCTCGGTGGGAAATAGTAAACAAAGCTGGGGCATAGAAGCAGAACCGAGTGGTATGTGTGGAGGGACAGTAACTGTGTGTGTATGTAAGCATTTAAACACTGCAGAGAGTACAAGTAACAGTAACAGCATTGTAGAAATTCATTTCACCGAAACAATAACGTGGCGCACAGTGTGACGTCAAAAACTGCGCACACCTTTGACGCTGCGTTTTCTCCGTTTTTCTCGTCCACACGTAAACGCAAAAATGGAGTTTTCGAAAATATCCACCCTGGCCGGAGTTTTTAAAAATCTCCGTTTTCATTGACCAAAAACACTGTTTACGTGTGGACGAAAGGTGCAAATGCATAGAAAAATCTGCGTTTTCAAAAATACCCGGGTATGTGTGGACGCAGCCTAATTGTGGCGGGTCCTCCGAAAGCCGGGTAGGCTGGAAGTGAGTGACTGTGACGGATTTACGGCTCTTTCGGCTCCGAACCGGCTCTTCAGGTTGTTTTGTTGCTTTAATTAATTTATTATTAACAATAATATAAAATTATGCACAAAAGGAATTACTAATGTAAAAAAAAAAAGTGGTTTTATTTATATATGTTTATATATAAATATATGCAGTGGCCTTAGAGACAAAACACGTACAAACTCCAAAACACATTTCTAGCTTTAACTGAACTTCCAAAACAGAGCTGCCTAGATCACTTAAATTACACAATTGAAAGCATGTGTGTATTGTTTGTGTATTTATACACAAGCACTCATATATATATACAAATAATTTACCTGTTACTACCACACACCAAATCCGGTCGTTGGTACTTCTGAGCTTCTGAGTTTGTACGTGCTTTGGAGTTTGTATGTGCTTTTTCTGTAGCAGCCACCGTAAATATACTTTTATTTATTCACTCCACATAAAATGTAATAAATAAATCATATAATACAAAAACCAACTATTCACAGTTCAGCTTTTAACTATTTAAGTTTTCCGCTTTTTCCTTTTAAACAAATTTAAAGTGAAACAACACAAAACACTGCAAACCACTAGGGGTGCAACGATATTCGTATCGATATTGAACCGTTCGATACAGTGCTTTCGGTTCGGTACGCATATGTATCGAACAATACAACATTTGTAATTTATTTTATCAATTTTCCTTCTGACGATGCTGTCTGTGTTGAGCGCTCAGTGAATCTGTGTTCGACTACTCCGCCTAGGCTGCACTGTCGAGCGCAGATCCACTGAGCGCTCAACACAGACAGCATAGTCAGAAGGAAGAGCGCAGGGCAAGCTAGCGAGACAGAAGTTAAGCTCTACTTGCAACAGGCAAATTGAACCTCATTCAGATCTGGCGTTTGGAATTATTTTGGTTTTCATGTGACGTATGACCCTGAAGGTAAGCGAGTCATGGACTAAAGTAAAACAGTATGTTGGATGTGCCATGCAATGCTCAATTACATTGGTGTGAACTAGTGTGTTAGCACAGTTAGCTCGTTAACGTGTTTGCCGTCTAGCCCCATGCACGGAGCGATCGGCGGTAGCTCGTTAACGGAGATTTGCCGTGTTGTGGCGTTAAGGTCATTTCAACGAGATTAACCTGAAAGCACTAGTGGGAACACAACGAATATGACTGCACATTTACGCCGACATCATCCTAGTGCAAAGACAAGTGGAAGCAGACAAAAAAAAGCAAGCATGCTACTAACTTTAGCCGAGTCATTTAGACAGCTGTTAGCACATGATTCTCCTTATGCTGCTGAGAATATAGCCCAGAAGAAGCGGATAGTATAGCTTTTATTTTGGAAAGAGCCATTTCTCTGTAATAAACTCTCTTTTCCAAAGATGAGTGATTCCTCAATCAGATACAGGGCTTGCAATATCGCTAGCCCGACGTCCCGGAGCTAGCGATCTTTTCAGTCGGGCTACCAAAATCTATCTCTTCCCTGCCCGTCGGGCTATTGTAGGAAAAATATATGTCAATGCTTTTGCATTCTTTCAGAAATGTAGCTGGGTAATTATGTCATTGGCATCGGTGAGCCACTGTCAATATGTGACATATTGAAGTCGCGTTTGAATTTGCGCTTGTTTTTTTGCTTTCACTTTGCAATCGTGCGAACTGTGTATAGAGAGCGACAGCACTGATCTGTGAGTGATGATAATTTGTGCACCAATTCCTCTGACATCGTCTTATTAATCATTAGCTTACTATGCAAACATGACAAGTGAAATCTCCCGCAGCAAGCTTAAACATGTGAGAGGTTGATCGCGCAGAGAATCGCTGAGCTTATGTGAGTGAGCGTGTAAAAGCATTTCAGTTCTGCTGAGCCAAATAAGACAGGTCAGGGTGAAGAAGTGACAGCCAAAGAAAAGCTTACCACAAAACGGAGAAGTTATGACAAATCAGACTATAAGGCAAAAAGAAAGTGCAGCTTCATGGTTTCATGGACAAAATAATTTCTGTGGCTGCGACATGACGAGCTATATAACCAGGGCTGCACATAAGTGGTCCGCAGGTGCGCATTCGCTGTCAAAATAAAAAACACGCACAAGGGTTAGGGTTAAATTTAAAAACTGTACTTTTGAGTTAAAATATATATTTATAATTTTAATAAATGACAAATTAAAAATGCATGAACATTTTTTTGTATCGAAAAAATATCGAACCGTGACACCAAAGTATCGAACCGAACCGAACTGTGAATTTTGTGTATCGTTGCACCCCTACAAACCACAACACAATTAAATATAAATTAAAATATGAAAACAAAAAGAAGATGCATATTCTCTGTCATATGGGCCTGCATGAATAAACTTTCTGAATCCTTTATCATCTGCAACTGAAAATAGTTGTGGATGATTACTATACCTTTCTAATGTGACGTTGTTGTCCCTGGCTCTCTCTCTCTCTCCCTCCCGCTCTGTTCCTGTGCTACTGCCAGTGTAACTACCGCCCCTCTGTATGGGCTCAAATTATGGTCATAAATATTTTGTACTTGTAAACAGTGTTGCCAACTTAGCGACTTTGTCGCTATATTTAGCGAGTTTTCAGACCCATTAGCGACTTTTTCTCTAAAAAAAAGTCGCTAAAAAAAAAGACGTGAACGCGCGTGTCGCTTTTACTCTCAACAAGCAGCGGGTGCTGTAACGCAGTCAGTTCTCCTTTTACTCTTTTACTCTTATGCTGTTTTGTGGATCACAAGGTTTAAAACTACTTATAAACACAAACACAAAGTAACTCCACCAGAGCGCCTATTTCGGGTCACTTTTGCCGGTCCAAGCCCGGGTAAAGGAGCAGGGTTGGAATTGTGACATTAAAAAAAACAATAATTGCTAAAAGAAATTAAATTCTTAGTTCTAAATAAACTCTAAATGCATTTAGGACGTTTTTTACTCACTTTATGTCTCTTCCACGATGTTATGTCTCTCTCCAACAACATAGGTTACAATTAGATTAGCATGACCAATTATGCAAATTAGACAATGACGTCATTTAGCGACTTCTAGCGACTTTTAGGACAACCAATAGCGATTTTCCTTACTGAGGAGTTGGCAACACTGCTTGTAAATCAGGATTTGTATGTGTAAAAAGATTTGTGTGTGGACTTAGCCAAAAACTTAGCCACCTCCGGCGGGGGGCAGTGTTGTGGAAATGACACAATTTGAGCCCATACCCTCTGCCCAGCGCAAAGCACGAGGCTCGCATGCAGAGTGAAGCGAGAGAGAGAAAGAAAGAAAAAAAACAACCCACGGCTCGCGATAGACTATGTGCACGTTAGCATATGCTACTTCCGGTGCGGAAACTCCTGTGGGGAGCTTTGTTTCCGGTGTCCTATTCGCGCCTGGTTTACGGTCCAAAACAAGTTAAGCAAATGAATGAATCAAGCGGCGATTTACATTTCTATAGATGTCTCGGGCATTTACCCAATATATCTGTAAATGATGTTCGATATTGTCGATATTTTTCCCCGCGCCTCAGAGCCAAACAGAAAAGGGACTCAAATGTTATATTTCTCAGTATCTGTAAACAGCTGTCCCTCGTTTATGGCGGGTGTTATGTTCTACAAATAACCAGCGATAGGTGAAATCAAGGAGCCAATTTTATTCTTTGACGGTGCAAAACGTTTGGTGGACATCGTGGACATACAGCACTGCACTTCAGAGTCACACTGCTAGCATCGATGCAGCGATTCTGTACTGTACAGGAGAGACGGCACGGAGGAGATCGTCTGCAGCGATCAGGACGCAGGACACAATGTGACGTAAAAAAATAAGCATGCAAACTTGACCTAAAAAAATCTGTGAAACAGCGAGGTGAAAGGTGAACCGCGTTATAGTGAGGGACGACTATAATTTTGAAGGTAAGTCACAACATACCCTTCGTAAATACTAATGTATAGAAACCGTTACCAGCAATCATTCATTTTTGTGTGGCTTTTTCACGGTTTGTTAACATGCTGTGTAGGTGTGTACTTGACGAGCTGATCTTGACATAATGGGGGAAACATCTGGTTTGACTATTCTTCACCTGTAGTTTGAATGCTGAACATTTGCCTGTTTAAATCATAGTAACTGTCACGATACAGAGATGTGCTTCTGAATGTGGACGATGTGTCTTCTGCTGCAGTGATGCAGTTCTGCTTGTGTTGAGTGATGTAAACAGCTGATCGATCTAAACTCTTTAAACGTCAAAATTGATCATTAGACTTTCTATGACACAACAGTGGTGAGTGTTCCCACCTTCTGCTCTTTGTAAATCTTTCCGTTTTCGAGTTTTGGACATGATTGTGGAGTATATCTTCGCAGTAGTGATTGACTGTAAAGTAAAGCTACCGGAAATGTACAACCCTACATCCGGTCTCAAACCAGGAAGTTAGCATTTTCTTGTGCACAGGGTCTATTAGGAGCCTGCTTGCGTCGTTCACGTCAAAGATCCGGCTCTAAGAGCCATTTCGTTCGCGACCGACACATCACTAACAGTCAAGCCTTCAGAATTACGCCACGAGCTCTCTCGGTGGAGTGAAAACCAGCCGTAAATTCTCGACCATCTCACACTTCTTTAATCAGTTTTTTGTTTGGCGTTTATTCAGCTGTGTGAAAACCCCAGAGGAACCCTCCCGAGGGATTAATAAAGTTAAATTTAATCTAATCTAATAACTTTAATCTCAGCCAAACCAATTTACTCAGGAACAAATAAAACACTGAAAAAAGCCAAACAATAACATTTTTAAGTTATCTAAGTGATTTATATCACCTGAGTAGCGAAAGACGGCGGGGGTTTGAAAACGATGTGCCGGGAGTTTTCTGCTCTCCCCGGCTCAGGTATTTGAAGTTTACACAGCTACATTCTCGCCTGAAAATATGTTAAAAGTTTATTTTGCAACCCAGACAGTAATAAGAGTAATATTAAAACTAAGTAGCTGCCGCCATTGTTGGAAACTGGAATTGGCTGGGCCGCATGATGCATTCTGGGATATTGTTTTTCAATTTTGTTGTCCGGGTGGAAAATTAGGAGAAATTCAGGAGAATGGTGGGTCTGAGAAATTTCAGGTGGGGCACTGAAATTCGGGATTCTCCCAGAAAAATCGATAGGGTTAACATGTATGGCTTCAGGTCCCAAAGTCAAATGAACACTGCGGCATCACTGAGAGTTACAAACTGTAAATTCTTTCATCTGTAATAAAATGATTTGTGATTTAAACAGAATTTATTAAATATAACAGAGTTAGAAGTTAGCAGGAAGTTAGCTCGCTAGCTTCCACCTAAGCATGATATAGCATGTTCTGACTGAGAGATTTCTGAACAAATTCAAACGTACAGCTCTGCTATCACTTCCAACATAAATGAAGACAGAAAACTAAACAGCAGTGACGTTTGCAAGGTTACTGAAGTTGTGCTAGCTTCTATATAGTGATGTGCTACGTGATCGCTAGCTACACAGCTATGTTAGCATAACATTAGCACAGTGAAGCTGGAGGATGAACTTTTTTACACTCGATAAAAGTTAGCGTGAGGGTTCCCGATGGTTAGGGACAAATGCAGTCACATGGCAGGATGCTGTAAAAGGACCAAACTTCAGTCAGGAGAACAACTAAGATAATCCATCCACAATACGAGGTTAGTCATTAATAGGGCTGGGTATCGTCACTGATTTCTAGAATCGATTCTTTTCCGATTCACCAGGTCTTGAATCGATTCGATCCACGATTCGATTCAATTCGATTTGAATCTGGGAAATTTTGCCTCAGACAGTCAGAAATATTATAATTCAGATCAGTACATTTACATATTTTTGTATCTATAAAAAGGAAGCTGACACTTTCCAGACTTTATCAAAGGTGTGAGCGTCACAGCAGAGGCCTTTGTGTCAAAGCAGCTGAAGATAAAACACAGAAAAACATGAAGGTGATTTTCCTGGCCTGGATTTTATAAAAATATTCTGCAGTAGATCAAAAATGAAAGAAAACCATTAATCAACTTATGAACATTACCTCTGAAGTTACAGCGGTTTTATTAGAGACACGGCTAAGCGTTTTGCATTTGCAATTTTAAAAAGTTTAAATTTGTTCAGAAGCATATTGAACGGCAGAAATTAGGTTTTCTTTTCGGAATTAAGTAAAAGGGAAAAAAAAACATCGGCCGACAGCGCTGTAAACAACGGCGGATTTGTGCGTAACAAGCAAGCGAATAATGCAGAAAACAGATTTCGGGGATAGACGGGAAACTGTTCTTGAAGTACAGAGAGAGAGAGAGAGCTGTGCATGAAGCGTGATTTTTTTATTGTGGTGGAAGCAAAACAGCAAAAGTAAGAGGGAGTCCATGACGATGTTTATGTGAAGTGTAGTTTGGATCTTCTTTTGCTGCTGGTTTGGTCAATATCGTTTGGAGAGAGATCAAACTAACAGCTTTAGAATCAGCGCAAAAAGGATGTAAACACAAAGCGCGGACCCGCCGAAACATCAGAATCAGCGAGCTGTCGGCTTTCAGCCCCGACCGTGTCCGTGCCGTCGGGTGAGAAAGGCGACATCTCACTGATTCTGATCCGCAGGTCCACGCTGTGTGTTTACGTCTTTGTGCAGAAGCCGTGTACCTGCTCTCATTTACTGTTTTAAATGTTGGGTGGTTGTCAAAATTTTGTGACGTTTCACCTGAGATTCTGGAATTTTGGGCAAAATACATTTATATAAAAAAATCGATTCAGGATTTTAATGAATCGATATCATGTTATCCAAGCCAGAATCAATTTTAATCGATGAATCGGTTACTAAAACCCACCCCTAGTCATTAATATACTGCTGCGTGGGCTGGGCTGTAGTTACATCGGAAGGGTTTAAACACTGAGCTTTAGGCTACATCCACACGTACCCGGGTATTTTTGAAAACGCAGATTTTTCTATGTGTTTGCACCTTTCGTCCACACGTAAACGGCGCTTTTGGTCACTGAAAATGAAGATTTTTAAAAACTCCGGCCAGGGTGGATATTTTTGAAAACTCCGTTTTTGCATTTACGTGTGGACAAGAAAAACGGAGAAAACGCAGCGTCAAAGGTGTGCGCATTTTTTGACGTCACACTGTGCGCCACGTTATTGTTTCGGTGAAATGAATTTCTACAATGCTGTTACTGTTACTTGTACTCTCTGCAGTGTTTAAATGCTTACATACACACACAGTTACTGTCCCTCCACACATACCACTCGGTTCTGCTTCTATGCCCCAGCTTTGTTTACTATTTCCCACCGAGGCTTCTAGACTTCTGATTGGCCAACATTTCTACACGGTTAAGAATCTAGTGCCACCTGCTGCTTTGGCATGTTCCTAGCAGCGTTTTCCTTCATTTCTGCGTTTACGTGTGGACGGGATTATTTTTCAAAACGAAAACGGAAAATCTCCGTTTTCAAAAATACCCGTGTACGTGTGGACATAGCCTTAAATTTAACAGTCGAAATAAAAACTGAGAGAGGCCGACAGTCATCACTGATTGTTTTTAAGGGCTTGTTGAGATTAAATAGAACAAGATACAAAACATGAAAACATGTTAAAAACACAACAGCCTTAATAAATGCAGAGTAGTTTGGACCCGGAAGCAGGATTCATCAGGTCATCACTTAAAGAGCAGATAGAAGCTTCTCTCAGTCAATCCCAGCCACAACCTGTGCACCATAAAGCTCATCAGCTCTTCTAAACGCGAGACAGAATTTAAACAAATTAGTGGCATAAAAACGTGGGCACTATGTCTGAACATCAGAGGTGGAAAGTAACGAAGTCGAATTTTCAGGCATCTGTACTTGAATATTAATTTTTCTGATAACTTTGGACTTTTGCTTCGTACATTTTTAAACAAATATCTGAACTTTCTACTCATTACATTTCCAAACCCCGTTACTCTAGGTTCATTTATAGCGTTTCTACTCTGGGGATAAAGTGGCCAGAGGACTGCAGTGTCCGTAAGGTGTGTTTGTGTTGTGTAAGTTGTCTACTTTAGCATCGAGCTGGGCTACAGAAGAGGAGCAAGCACAAAGTAACGTCGTAATTTGAAATACAGCGTTTCTATGAGATCAACAAACATCAGCAAACACAAAATGTTTGTGTGCAGTTTGTCTCACAGTGTGTTGCAGCTAAAGGTCCAGCTGCTTATTTCACAGGGAGAGAAAAGAAAGAGAGCTAACTTAACTCAAAGATGGCGAAAAATAAGAAAGAAAGACAGGAGAGGAAGAACAGAGCTGAGAGTTAAAGGGAAGGATGCTCAGTGACGCTCGATACACTGCAGATTTAAAGCTTACATGTCATAATTTTCATCACATATTGGTATATGATGTGTTTTGATAAATCATGTGTTTTTATTTAGCTATACAAACCTGCGTTATTCAAATGTTGCATGAAAACACTGGGTAATTTTATCCAGGGTAATCAGATTACTGTGCAATAATGTGGTGAATTCACAGCTCTGTGTTGGAGTTCTGCACAGCAGCTGTGGTGCTCATGGTCAGATGCTGGTACATCAACTGTAGCAGAGATGAATTTGCATTTACGATGTTTAGATTCATTCACTGAATTCCAACTTGACACTACTTGTATACTGTCGAGTATAAAGACACGCCCACAAAGAGCAGCAGGTCAGCTGATCTCCACACGGAGCCACCTGCTGAATCCCACTGTGACCCCTGACCCACGTTACTGTTCAGGTGTGGAGGGCAGGTCACCCTCTGCAGAGCAGCCAACAGGTATTTATTTAAAATCACTGCGTGTCTCCTACATAAGAGATTCAAACTAAGTACATTCATTATTTGTATTCTCATGTGCTGATATTATTTTATTCTTATATTGATTTAGCACAAGGTTCAGTTCCCTTTTTACAAACGCAGTGAGTAGAATCGTCCTTCAGCTTTTTACTTTCGTACTTTGAGTACATTTCAGAGCCTGTACTTTATTACTTTTGCTTGAGTAAAAAAGTTGCTTCAGTACTTTTACTGGAGTATTTCTTAACACAGGTATCTGTACTTCTGCTTCAGTAAAGGAGGTCTGTACGTTTGCTGTTGATCGTACGTCCTGTTCCTATAAAGGTCATTTGTAGACCTCTGTGAGTCATACCTGTGATACTTTTAATAAATATACCCTCTTATAAACATGGAGCAGAGATAAATGGTATATACAAGCATCAGACTTTGGAGATCACTGCACACTGACACATTTAGCCTTTTTATACCCGTTTAGGATCCTATTTATTTATTACTGCTGAGTTTAGTTTAGTAACTCGATATCTGTAGTTCTGATTGAATGATGTATATGCTGTGTTTTTACTTGGTGTTACATATTTAAAATTTCTGTGTTAATATATTGTGTTTTCTGTAGATTTATGATTCTCTGTAACTGATTTTAATTTTATTTCTGGCTTTTCTTTTGCGGTGCTCTGGAGCCAGCACATAGACGAGCTGCATTAGTGTGCATGCACATGCTCTGTCCAGGGAATTTAAATGAATTGAAGTCTTTGAAGAGAAATATAAATGTTAAGTCATGTGATCTTATGGCACATTATTACCTTGTTACAGTGTCTGTGGCTGCACTTTGATATGTTTGTGTTATATTTGGTGTGAATCAAGAAAACTGTTCATACAAATGTTCCTTTGATGTGCTTTTCCTGCAGTTTATAGCGTTTGACCTTATGCACTGACGTTGCTGAGTCAAGTCTAGGGACTTTGACCTGAGCCCTCATTAACACCCTAATAAGAGCTGGAGACGGTTTCATTGGTAATAATTAAAGTTTGGCTCATTTCAGGCGTCGTTGCCGGGGCTTTGGCCCCAGTGGGCCCCCATAGAGTTTGGAGACTTCCTGGCCTGGTTGAAGGTTAAATAAAAGTGCTATTGTCGCCCTCTCACCCCCGACAAACCGGCAAGATCTCGTCCTGCTTTGGCTCCGTTGTCCCGGCTTAAGCAAACAAATACCTCGCTTAATTGCGCGTTGGGATTTGTGATTTGTCGGGGACGCGGTGGTCTTTGTTCGTCAGTAGGTGTCACGCTCGCAGACGCCGCCGTAGTATCTGTATCCTGGCGTATGATGCGCGCTGAGGGCGACACATTTGTAAATCTTAAAGCTGTTTGGTACAATGGAGCATGTGTGGATTAGGCCTATTTAATAATGCAAGCACAAAGGCTCTCTGTTATTTTAAGTCTTTATGGGATTTCATCTTGTGTGTGTGTGTGTGTGTGTGTGTGTGTGTGTGCGCGCAGCAGTATCGACAGGAAAGGGTGTCTCACACTCACACACACACACACTCCCAGTTCCTTTCCCATTGTAATTCCTTTAATTAAAGTGATTTTATTCATAGGCACACAGCTGGCACCGGCTACTTTCCATTAGCCATCTGAGTGGCCGCTCGGTTCGGTGGGAGGACGCGCGCTGGGGCCGCTTCCTATGGAGCGCACAATACTATTTTCATCTCCCAGCTGAGTTTGTTGTGTGTTTTGAATTTATTAATCATTGATTTTAATGTGCCGCCTCTTGACAGTGGCAGCTACCCACGCATTAATTAATTCCCGCTTCCCAGCCTTACAAAATGGCATTTAAAAAACAATGAGAGGTCGGCCGGTGTTTCCTCTGACCTATAAATGGAAGGCGTCAAAAAGCAAAATGTCAAAATTTGCTTTTATTTGTTCTTCTCTTGGCACATTTTTATTGCCTGCCTTTTATTTGATAGAGCGAGATAGAAACGAGGTTATTTTAGGTGTGCGGGAAACGATGTGTAAATACAGTTGTGTCACCTTTAATATTCTGCTCGTCTTTTTGGGAGGTTGCGAAATGCAATAATGTCTCTTTTGTTAGGCACGTTTTCCCCGCGTGCACCTGCTTTGCATACGGCATCTGCCAGCAGCGCTCTCAAAGGAGCCCGGGGTCTTAAGTTGAGGATAAAGGTGCATTGCCATCGACAATAGGTAGTGTGTGTTTATCCTTTGAGGTCTTAAACAAGTACGTGTACAAAGATTTCCCTTCGCTGAATTGGCGGAAATAGAAAAAGGGAGATTAGATCTTAAATGAAGCATATGGTTGGTGGAATTTGAATAGAGTTGGGATTTGAATGTATTTACGGAACTATATTCTTTTTTTATTTATTGAGCAGACCTGAATTGTTCATCCATTTAAATGAGTGACTGGTCTGCGTGTTTGAAGAGATAAAAGCTCGCTCTCATAATCCTTATTGACACTGCGGGAGGCGTAAAGACAGCTATTGGTAAGTCCCCGCAGCGCCCTGCCCCACAGAAAGAGCCTCATCCGCGGTTAAAGCTAAAGATTTCCTGACAGATTGCTCTCCGCAGATTGATTAGCACACGTTGGGAGAGAGCAACTTCCCAAACTGCGTGTCTCCGCGAGGGAGGGGGCGCTGGATGCGCTGGGCTTAACGCACACTTTGAAAAGCGTTCCCGCTCTCAGTTAAAGGGAGAAAAGGCTGTAACCCGACGGCGCCCCCGCCGAACTGCGGCACGAAACCGCGAACGGTGCTGCCAGCTGCATGAGATAATTCGCGTCACCTCTGTCGTGCTGCAAACAGCTGGAGCGCAGGGAGAAAGAACCCGGAGCCCGGCGAGGCCGGGAGCCGGGTTTACCGGCAGCCATGTTGGTTTTAGACGGACTTCTGAGCAGCAAAGCAAGGATAATCGTTCCCGTGCAAACGCTCTGTTTGACACGTTCAATTAGAAAACAATCGGCGCTTTGAAGAGAGACCGTCCCCGCTGTTAGTGCACCTACGAAGCCCCGAAGCCGCCGGCCTTCCTCCCCCTCCTCCCCTTCCTGCTCCTGGCCTCTGAAGGGGGAGAGAGAGAGCCATCGATCAGCGAGCGCCCGCCCCGCCTCCTGTCTCCTGCCTCCTGCCTCGCATTGTTTTTATCTCATCTCGCAACCCTGTTGCCATGGCACTGAAGATGGCACTTCAACCCTTGTGCTTAATGATCTCTTGGATGATAGCCTACTCGTCAGACATTCATGCCCTGCTCTGTTGAAACGCTCGACAGAGAGGAATGAGCTGCGCTGGTGGAGGGAGGGCTGCTTATTTGAACATTTTATTCCGAGCCTAACTGGTAGCAAACACGGTGTTATGGGTTATTTACCAAATGAGCTGTCTTAAACAGCTCTTTGTGCGCCCTTCCTGGCCGGCTCAGATGGACGCAGACAGACAGAGAGCTGCGTTGCTTTTGTTTCCCGGCGTTACTTTGAAAGCTGTCCCTCTTTTCTGGCAGTTCGGAGCTGGCTGAGAGATTAGCGCTCATATAAATAGCTGTCACTGATTTGACTAAGAGAACACTTTGTGTCATTATGAAGGCAGAAAATCCTAATTGGGGAAATTGGAACACAAAAAAGAGCCGAGCGTTCAATTCATATCCGTAATCCGCCACGTTGCATGAAATCGAGGGTGTCACGTTACAATGCTCGATTTTAGTCATCGCTGCGATTGAGACAAAGGTGGCGCCTGGAGCCATCACGCGGTGCTGCTAAGTGTGGGAATGTGCCATTTTCCGATGGCGTGTTTGGCATCCCGTCTGCGCTGCTCTGTGAGGAAGGCCTGCAGAGGGAGGCGCAGGAAGCCGCTCTGAATCTGCCCAAGGAAACGCTCGCCGCCCCTCCCCCCGTTATTTAAATATGGATTCGTGCGTCGCGCTCAGTCAGACGCATTAGCGACTGCTTATTGATTGAGATTCCTGGAAAAGAGAAGATCTGCTGCTCGGCTCTTTGAGCACAGTCGACCTGTTACTCGTCCGTCTGCGTGGCGAGGTGGCCCCCTGCGTGCTTCACCTGGTTATGCTCCCATCTTGACAGGTGTATTTTGACCCAAACCTACCCAGGTAGGCTTTAGTAGCTGAGGAGAAGCAGTGAGAGCAGAGCACATCCTACCTGCCACCGGTGGTGATGTTTAGGCACTAGAACTGCTGGGGCAGGTTTGGGAGCAGGTCGATCTAACAGCAGCCGGCCCGTCCACGTGAGTCCGGAGATCAGTTAAGAACACGAGATGATCTGGGTAAAACCTTCATACCTTGAGTATGACGCTCTCAGGCCTCTGCTGCTTTTATTGTGACAGCGACCCAAACCAAAGCTGAAATGTTTTCCTCCTGGTGTGACTCTGCATGTGTACGCAATATCTGCATCACCTTCCTGCCCCTCTAAACTCTCAGATTAAATGATTTAAGGACATGTTGATGGATGAGTTAAACTCTGATGGAAGAGTGCGGTGACTTCTCTAAAGTTCGGCGAGAGCAGAAGTCAAAAATAGTGGCGTTTAGTTAAACGTGTTTAGTCTTCTGAACGCAGACAGGCGGTGATATGAAGCGACTTCATCCTCTCCTCCCTCACAATGAAAAACACACTCCTCTTTTTATCTGCTTTTATCTCCTATTGTGGCAGAGAGCTTTAACGAATCAGCATCTTTATCTCTCCCCTCCTCCCATAATGCAATAGGGCGAATGCTTCCTGCGTGTCATAAATATGGTATTGAAAGGTCCAATTGAATTAAACTAAAAGATCTGGGAAGAAACTGGGAAGTACTCTCACTTTCCCCCTTCTCATTTTTGACGGCGGGAATTTCTGTAAATTGACACTGAAATGGTCTGTCTCGCCTTCCTCGCCCCCTCCTCCTCCTCTCGCAGCTCCTCCCGCCCCCTCGGCGCTGTTGGATAACGCGTATATTAAGAGGCTCTGGGCGAAGCGTGCCGAAATGGGCCGAAATGGGAATACAGTAAATGAGATGCCCATTGTCTGGCAGATAACATTTCTCCTCATCATAGTGCCTCGCTGATTTTTCTCCACATCTGACGCCTGATTGGTGGATAGACACCTCAGATTACCTGACCTTGGCTTTCCTGTGTCACACACACACACACGTGTGCGCGCAGTGCATAAAATCTGAATTTCAACCAAGTGTTGGCGCTCCCCCCTAACGTGGAGAGGAATGCTTGGATGGATGAAGGCCTCAGACTTGCAGGTGATAACGGTCATCTTCGCTGCTTCACGCCCTGGTTCCAGCTGGAGGTCATCGCTCACTGAAGCCAACAGAATCACGTCATCTGCAAAAAGCAGAGTGGAGAACCACTGAACAGGAGAGCCTCCGCCGCTTGATGCGTAGAAATTCTGACCATATTGAACAGCAGTGGTGAGAAAGGGCGGGCCTGACCGAGCCTAACTTACGTCCTTCAGCACCGCCGGAGGGGTCAGCAGTGATTACTCGTCTGTTATCTAACTACAGTCCTCCCAAAAAGTCGATTGCGTTCACCTGGGCGTGGCGTTTCCAGTGGGAGAAACGTTTCGTCACTGAATCCAAGAGACTCAGACTCAAACGCTACGTCCAGATGCACGGGACCGACTTTTTGGGATTTACTTACCTGGATGATTGAGCGTGCGTGGAGACATTGTAACTACACTCCTGTTTGCATTTATTAATAATTTGGTTATAACAGCCTTCACTTCAAAATGTATGAAACGTGACGCACTGGCGGTTTCACCTCATTTCTTTGGGGTCAAAATGACTCCAGGTAAAAGTTTCCAATTTTAGGGAACGTCATTAACCATGAGACGACGCGGGTTTTTACACAATTTAGAAATGTTTCAGTTTCCATGCAGTCCAAGCTGGTGCTGCGGTTGTACCCCATCCTCCCTGACAGGATCCCCTGAGGAGTGTGCTCAAACACCCTCTCCAAGATCTCTTATCCTTGAGAGGATAAAGATCCGATCCAGTCCGAGGTTCGACTACCGGGACTCTCCGCTCTGCTGGCGATCTTATTAAAAACAGGAACCACTTTTCCAGTCTGCCAATCCCAAATCCGTATCTGTTTTCTCACAATCTTGTAGAGGCAGGTCAACATCCCCACAACCACCCGAGCACCCTCCCACTGCCTCGGTGAACACACCCATCCAGTCTAAAACAAGGTGAGAATATAAAACTACAATAAGTGTGTGGAAAAGCTCAGTGCAGCTGTGTGAGCGGGACAGAAGGAGCTGGCTGCGCAGACGAGCTGAGGTAAACCGTTCAGAGCTCCGAACGGAAACTCGGAAATGAATTCAAACATGTTTAAAAAGATCATTTTCATACTAATTTCTCACACATGTGGCCGTTGCTGCTTTCCAGCACGCTCTGTAAATGTGGCGAGCGCGTGGGATGTTAGGCAGCCGAGGAAGAAACAGGAATTTCCGGCTGATACCTGTGAAATGTAGGTTAGATGTTTCATGGAACTTGCATCAGTGTTTAGTGATTGTCGTTTCTGCGGCAGCGCGGCATTGTGGGGATTCTCTTCCTTCGAGTGGCAACTGTCAGGGAATATTTTGGTGTGTGTGAAAAAAAGGGAGATGCCTTGAATACACATGCTATTAATAATTAACTCTGTGCTTTATTCCCCTTTGAAAGTTATTATGCAGAATTAATATTTCATACGGGTACAGGCCCTACATGACAACTGTGCTAAGACAAAGGATAGTAAAGGCGCAAAGTTTGACAAGTCTGTCTGGGCTTGCTCTAAAATTATTGGCCTTCATCTTATATTTAGCATTCAAGAGATGCCATGAGATGAATCTCTATTTTTGTTCCCTCTCCTATTCACCAATTCTTCTTTCCCACCCCTATGTGCTCCATTTTGAATGAACACTCGCAGCGCAGGCCTCCTCTTTGGAGATGGGGACTGTCATTAGCCCTTCAGGCTCTTGTGATCCACATCGGTCCTTAACACTTGGACCCTGCAGCCACTTGGAGATCTCCGGAGAGGTGGCAGCGCTCCACCTTTCCTCCGTGATGCTTCGGGGACGTGTCATCGAAGTGCGTCTGATGGCATCTCTCGCACTGATGCCTTTTTCGTTCTTTACAGCTTTTTGTCATCTTTGCATTTAAGTGCGAGGCAGAGGGAGGATGTATGCCGTCAGTCGCTTCCTGGATCGTCAGGGCTTCGAGTTGATGTCGAGCTCACGGCACGCAGCGAATCTAGTCTCATTTAAGCAGTGAATTCGATATAAAAGTGTGCCGTGTTGGTAGCGTGTGGGATTTGACCCATAGTGTCGTAACCCTGTAAGAGTCACGTGACTATTGTTGCCAAATCTTTTAACCAGGAAGATAAGAAAGCTTCAAAGTCCAGAAATGATCACGTTATCATAATAAGCTAGAAACATCCTAAAATAACAGTGGAAAATAATCAAACACGCGAGCAGCAGCTGTGGTGTTTCAGGCCGACTGAAGCTCAACGTGTGGTCACACCAGAGCTTTCATATTACACCAGGTAATACGTTTTACTCTTAGATGCAAGTCACAGAGAAAGGATAGAAGCCCCGCCCATCTGCAGCCAGGAGACAGCTGGCCTGCAAGGGGGAGGAGCTAAAACGGCCCAGGATCAGGTACAGAAGGATCATTATGATCTTTGAATCATGCAGAGCCGCCCTGTGACAGATCTGATTCGCTTTTAAGGGAAAAGCTGTGAGTTTTCTGGGACGTTGTTAATCATGAGACCCGCAGTCGTGCTTTCTGCTGCAGCGCTCTGACCTGTAGCTCACACAGCGGGCCGCAAACATCGCATCTCCCTCTTTAAATTTCAAACATCCCTCTGTCTCCGCACGCCCCCTCCCCCCTCGTCTCCCTCCTCCCCTCTCGTCTGACTCTCTTGTCTCATGATATGCCACAGAGAGACACAATTATCCACTTCATTTGAGTCGTGGTGCTAATGGCGGCCTCTTGGGGAGTTGGGTGATAGGTAGCAGTAATTGTAAATGGTGTAATGAGTGTGGAACGGCCACAATGTAGCGCTCCGCCATTACAGGTGACCCCCTCCTGCCCACCTCGCCGACGTCGCACCGACAACAAGTGAGCCCCCCTCCCCCCGCGGTCCTCCCACCTCTCCTTCAGGGTTCAGCAGAGACAGAGGAAACATTAGCCTCACAGACCATTACTCCCAAGTGGTTTGGCTGCTGCTCCTTCTCGCCTCGTTGTGCGGGCGGCCCCCTCACCTCCCCTTTCACTTCTCACATAATCGGACTTTTTTTTGGTTTTTGTTCTAACTTTTGAATTTTTGCTGATGGATGAAATTAACCCCGTCCCTCCTGGATTCATTTTGACATTCTCCGCATGTTTAGACTTGAATTTCGTGGATGTGGATGGAGAGAGCACATCTGGAAGGGAAACCCTTCCTGCTCTGTGGATGTTTGAATGAGTCTGCACGCGGGTGACCAGGTGTCTCTTAATGCGAACCACTTTCAGTCCTTGAAAGAATCACAATCATCTTTGTTTTTGCATCCAATAAAATAATGTGGTTTTTTAAATAGGCAGTATATAACTTACACAAGTCTGTGAGACTCGTTGGCCTAAAACGAGCTGTGCTGATCTACAGCTCATCCCAGACCAAATCAATCAAACCTGAATCCCACCTGACATCCTCACAATCAGCTCATAAAACATTTTTACAGCATTTTTGATCCACATAAGTGCCGCACATGCTCATATTACCCAGCTCATATTAGCATGTGCAATAGTTAGCGACTCAGAACAGGTGGAAACAGGTGAAAGGTCTCCTTTCTATCTATATTTGATCCCAGAACCATCTTCTAGCTGTAATTTTGTCCAGATTTAACCACCAGTAACTTTGCATGTCTTTGTTAAATACTCGTTTTAGAAATTAAAGTTTAAAGGAACTGATTCTGAGAGCTCATTCTTCTCAGAATGAAACTTTAACTGTGGTTTGTGCACAGAAGACTTGGTCTGGGTGTAGAGTCCATGTGTGACCAGTCAGAGTGCCCATGCTGGCCCTGTCTACCACCAAAAAACCAACAATGTGAGCATGAACTGGACCACGGACCATGGAAGGAGGTGGGCTTGTCTCACGTGGATGGCCAGGTGTGTGCATCGCTTACCTGGAGAATACCTGACACCAGGAAGAAGGCGAGCCGGAGGGGGCAGTGTGATGGTCTGGGGGATGTTCTGCTGGGAAACCTTGCATGCATTTACATGTGACTCTGACACGTCCCACTGACGTCAGCACTATTGCAGACCGTGTGCACCCTTTCATGGAAACGGCGCCCCCTGATGGCTGTGGTCTCTTTCAGCAGGATGATGAACTGAAACGGAAACGGTTCAGGAGCAGTTTGAGGAGCACAACAACCAGTTTGAGATGTTGACTTGGCCTCCAGAGTCCCCAGATCTCGGTCCAGTGGAGCATCTGTGGGATGTTCTGGACACAGTCTGATCCACGGAGGCCCACCTCACAGCTTACAGGACTGATGGGACCTGCTGCTGACACGTTGGTGCAGATACCACAGCACGCCTGCAGGGGTCGAGCGGAGGCCACGCCTCGACGGGTCAGGGGGGCCGACGCAGTATTAGGCAGGTGGTCATAATGTTATAATAATAATAATAATAATGGATTGGATTTATATAGCGCTTTTCAAGGCACCCAAAGCGCTTTACAATACCACTATTCATTCACTCTCACATTCATACACTGGTGGAGGCAGCTACAGTTGTAGCCACAGCTGCCCTGGGGCAGACTGACAGAAGCGAGGCTGCCATATCGCGCCATCGGCCCCTCTGGCCAACACTGTCTGGTAAAAGTTTATATCTGTATGAATGTTTTTGGCTGTAACCATGTATTTTGAGAATTGTTACTCCCCAGCCACAGCCTGATCCTTCCCTCCCTCCATACTGAATCTCAGTTTAACTGTCTGTAACCTGTTGCAGTTCCACCACTAACAGATAGGGGGCAGCGCAGGCGATAAACGAGCAAACGCATCTTTAAACGAGCAGCTTTGATGTTGCTTAGAGAAGGAAGAGGAGTGGCTCCTCTCCACTGGGTGATGACATCACAGCACCTGTGAGGAGACAGGTGAGCGAACTCGCCGACGCTCCCCAATTATCACAAGTGACACCGTGTCAGCAAATTAGATCGTTGCTCAACGACGCCTGGAGTGTCGGTGAGCAGCGGGAGGCCCGGCAGACCTCCGGCAGCATCCATCTGACACACACACACACACACCTTCCCTGCTATTACTTTTATGTCTCTCACGCACATGAACACACACTCATGGACATTACCTGCCTCTCAGCCCAATTTACCTTCATGTGATTTATGACTTATTGCCGTCATTAATCAGCACACATGTGGCTCTGCTGGCTGTCTGAAATATTACACAACTTGTGCGAGGCCTTTAAATGTCTGATGTGAAGCAGCTCGACTCGTTTGGTGCTGCAGACAATTAAAGAATAAAGAAAACACACCCAGCTCGCTGCATGATGGAAAAGCTGTGCTCACTGGAGATGCTGAGAGCGTGCTCACGGCTCCTTAAACTAAGTCCAAATGAGTTTTATATGAATAAAAGCAGCTCTGTGTTTGTGTGCCGCAGATTTGTCACACTGACGGTTGGTGAAATTATGGAGAAACAGTTTGGTCAATTCTTGAAGCAGTGGATCGATTGATTTGATCTCTTAAGTTACTGAACTCTGACCTATGAATCATTCAAGCAGAAAAAGGCTCTTCACCTGTGGCTGTGTTGTGTCTGCAGATAAGAGGCAGCTGAGCACAGAGCTAGTTTTAAATTCATCTGTTTCCCAGCAGCAGTCGCACAAACACATCGTTTGTTCCCATTTCTTTAGTCGAATCTGTGAAAAATAGCAAAGAAAACATAAAAAGTTTGACATAAAAAGAGCTGTTAGCATATCTCAGCATGGTGTGCAGCTTATCCTTAAAAAATCTGAGGACACGGGACAGAAGAAGAAGTGTGAGACCATCTACAGCAGATGAACAGAATCTCGAAGTCACCTAACAAACAAACCTGACGCAGGACCCGAGAGGTCCGCCAGGAACATCTGGAAACATCTGGCTGTTTTATGTTTCATGACAGTGGTCCCAAACACACTGCCACTCATGGATCGACCTCCCCAGAGCCAGACCTCAGCAGCACTAAAGCAGTGTGGGATCATCCTGACAGAGAACACAACGTCCAAAGAAGAGCTTTGAGTGTCCTTCAGGAAGCCTGGAAACTATTCCTGAAGATCCTCACAGGGCCTGCAGAGAGCTGCTCACACTACATGTTCACCTTTCAGAACACATAAACTCTGTTTTTGTCTTATATGCTGTGTTTTCATGAATGTTTGCACGTTTGCTGCAGTTTCCCCAACAAAATATAGAGAGGTGAGGGCTGGCTCAAGACTTTTGCACAGCATTGCGTCTCCTGAAGGTTCATATTAAACGCGGCCCAGGTTTCTGATGATAAGGTTAGTGCCCCGAACACTCGGTTTGTCACAGTTTTTTTCTCTCGTCTCGCCCAAACGTCTCCACTGCTCCCGTTACTGTGAAGGAGCAGAACCCACAAACATGCTGGACGCAGGAGCTCGGAAAGAAAAGTGTCTGGACCGGAGAAGATCGAGGAGTGGTGGCGAGTCCCAGATTTAAGCGGAGTGTCCCTAAGGCTACGTCCACACTAATACGTTTTCATTTAAAAACGCATCGTCCACACTGAGACGGCGTTTTCGCTGAAGGAAAACGCGGCGTTTTGAAAACGCTCTCGAAAACGCATACATTTGAAAACGATGCTTTCGTGTCACAGTGTGGACAGCGAAAACAGAGACTTTCTAAAATAATGACGCATGTTAGTCATGTGATCCAGTCATAGCGGAGGGCGTTATACAGCAGTTGTTTTTGTGTATTTTAGTTTTTTTGTGTTTTTTTATTTTGTGTATTTTTGTTTTTTTGTGGGTTTTTTTAATGTTTTTTGTGGGTTTTTTGTGGGTTTTTTAAAAATCTTTTTTGTGTTTTTTTTTTTTTTTTTTAAATTGTGTTTTGTGTGTTTTTTATTTTGTGTATTTTTGGTTTTTTGTGGGGTTTTTTTTTTATGTTTTTTGTGTTTTGTTTTTTTTAATCTTTTTTGTTTTTTGTGGGTTTTTAAAAAAAATTTTTTTTGTGTTTTTGTGTTTTTTATTTTGTGTATTTTTGGTTTTTGTGGGGTTTTTTTAAAATGTTTTTTGTGTTTTTTTTTTTTTTTTATCTTTTTTGTTTTTTGTGGGTTTTTTTTTTAAATTTTTATGTGTGTTCTGTGTTTTTTTTTTTGTTTGTTTTTTATGTTTGTTTTTTTTAATCTTTTGTGTTTTGTGTTTTTGTGTATTTTAGTGTTTTTGTGTTTTTTTATTTTGTGTATTTTAGTTTTTTTGTGGGTTTTTTTTAATGTTTTTTGTGTTTTTTGTTTTGTTTTGTTTTTATCTTTTTTGTGGGTTTTTTTTTTTTAAAAATTGTGTTTTTGTGTTTTTTATTTTGTGTATTTTTGGTTTTTTGTGGGGTTTTTTTTTTATGTTTTTTGTGTTTTGTTTTTTTTTTAATCTTTTTTGTTTTTTGTGGGTTTTTAAAAATTTTTTTTGTGTTTTTGTGTTTTTTATTTTGTGTATTTTTGGTTTTTGTGGGGTTTTTTATAAATGTTTTTTGTGTTTTGTTTTGTTTTTTTTTTATTTTTTTGTGTTTTTGTGTTTTTTATTTTGTGTATTTTTGGTTTTTTGTGGGGGTTTTTTTTTAAATGTTTTTTGTGTTTTTATGTTTTTTGGTGTGTTTTTTAAATCTTTTTTGTTTTTTGTGTTTTTATGTTTCTTATTTATTTTATTCTTTTGTTTTGTGTGTTTTTATTTTATTTATTTTTTTGTGTTTTTTGTTTGTTTTGTGTGTTTTGGCACTGATGTGCGCTGTTTCATGTTTGGTTTTGTAAACAAACTGAACCAAATGATATTTTGGTTATTTAATAAAATGTAACTAATATCTAAACACACCAACATTTAAATCCTCCATCTTCAAACTGATGACATCATTTCCTGTTATTGATGTCGCTGACATGTATTCTGGTGCAGAGATGCATTAAAGTTTTGGTGGAACAGCAGAATTTTCCCCTGAGCAGAGACGTGTCTGTGCAGACGTGAGAAATGACGTCAGATTAAAGCAGCTCAAATATGAAAATATATTTGTTCCATTAACACGTTTGAGAAGACTTGACAGTTTCCACGGAGCGACTCTGTGCAGATGGAGAAGCTGCTGCAGAGCTTCTTTCTTCCCATCAGATAAATGTTTGACTAAAGCTGCACGTTGGATTATTGTCTGATAATAATTTTACACTTTTATGTGTGTTGTTTTCTTTGAACTGCTGAAAATGTCTGAAGCGCGTTTCAGTGGCCGGGCCGTCGTCCTTTCCTCTGTTTCCTTTAAACTCAGCTGGAATTTGATTTCAGCCAATCTCTTTTGTTTTGAGCTGTTTTGTGAGTTTTGCGCCGCATCAGGATTTTTACTTATTGAGCTGCTTTGTTTTCTTTGGTCTTATTGAGCTTTGGCTGAGTTTACCTTATCGAGCCTTTTTGTTTTCACATGCTCTGATTTTATTTTGGTATTTCGTTCAGAATCAGAGCGTCTCGGCTTCCTGCAGCACGATCTGTTCAACATTTTTGCACGTTTGAAACATGTCACATGTTTTTCTTTTACTTGCGTCTCAGTGTTGGGTAACGGCAGCATTACAGCTCTTTTCTTTGTTATGGGGGGCCCACCAACTCCTGTCTTAAACTCCAGTTTAATTTTCTTTCACCGCACCGTGGGGTGTTCACATTATTCTGTCCACCTCCTGTCCTCATTGTGCGGGACAGGGCGTGAGGTTGTGCTGCGTTTCATCCAGCAGGGGGTGCTATTAGTACTCGTTTGCGAGCCGAGGCCTTCGGGGAAAGACGGCTGAAATGCCAGCACTGCCTACAGAGACAGAAGGATGGGGGACGGGGGGCGGAGGGCGGCGTTGGAGCGATGGCGCTGGTCTGTGGAGCCGTAGCATCAGACATGTAGCGTTAACAGAGTCGGGAGAAGCTGATTGTTATTCAAAGTTCTGTATGTCAGGGTCGTTAAACGAGTCGATGACGGGGATTTGAGCTGCAGCTCGATCCCACGCCGCCGTTCCCGCGCTATTCCCTCAACATATGTGTCTGAATGGGAAATAAATCACGGTTCATCATCGGCGTCTCCAAACACTCCGTCACACTTCCATCTCCTCCATTCTCTTCTATTTTTAGGCTTCATGCAGACATTAAATCAGCCGTCCCTAACATCACCCCCTCCTCAGAATATTCTGGCTCTGGTCAAGTGGAAGAAAAAAAAACACCCCCCACTGATGTACAGTTAAAGAAACGAGCCCCCCCACCCCACCCCCTCCACCTCCCTTTTTATTTAAAGTGAGCGAGGAACATTATCAGGCTGGGCCCAGCCGAGCAGAAACATTCCCTAACCCCAACCTTCCTGCTGACCCCTCCCTCGCTTTTAACAACTGCCGACATAGTTTGGCTCTGTTATGTGATCATGCTTGGATGAAATCTGTCAAACAGCTCCCTGAGTTATTAGGCTGTCTGCGCCTGACCTTTCCGCAATCAAAGATATATGACTTAAGGGCTCGGATTTGCCATGGCAACGGCTCCAATTTGCCGCCGTGAGAAAAGGTCTAATTGTTGCAGAAATTTAATGATCTAGCCCCGACATCAGGGGCTGTGAGATTTTATGAACTGTTTACGCTATAATTTTCTTTTGTTAATGCATTCCGCCTTAACCCCTTCCCCGCTGGCTGCCTGCAGGGAGGGGAGGAGTGTGTGTGTGTGTGTGCGAGGGGGGGTCGGGTTAGGGAGGGCGGCGGTGATGAGGAGGCAGAGGAGGAGGAGGGCTGGGAGGGGGGCGTTTTCTGCCCCCAACCTGTTAGCTTATGTGTCTGGCGCCTCTTTAAAAAGGGCAGTTTTGTCTTTAAGAAAAGCAGCTGCCTGCCGCATTATCTGCTCTCAGCGATGTAGACATCAGTAATATATTCTACAAGGTCAAAGACAACTGAGATTAAAATGTCTAATCAGTTAATTTGTTTTATTGAGAAGGACTGCCGTGTGATTGGACACACAGAGAGATAGAGGGAGATGTGGAGGAGGGGTGGAGGAATATGGAGAGATGGAAAGATGGAGGGGAAGAGGGTATTTTGACTGAGCTTGATGCTGGAAAATATGGCCGTGCCACTCAGTTAGAGCATGTTGATGAAGCTCTGACACCCTTTGTTTTTCTCCCTCGTCTCCCCCCTCCTCCTCCCGTCTCGCCCTCTCCCCTCTCTCTCCACTCATTTTCAATCTATGGCACATTCATACAAGACTGATTTTATTAGTTGCTGAAATAGACTTATATTTTATATCTCATTAAATATTCAAAATAAATTCAGCATATTTGAGCTGTTCATACATATTCAGTTTCTGTAACCAGGATCAGAATATTTTGATTGAGCCCGTACAGCAGAGACACTTTGAATTTCTTTTTGTGTGCAGATAATTCCATTCAGAGGAATGAGTTGAATCACAATTGATCTCATTGTTTTCTTTTCCCCCCCACTTACAATTAAATGAGCAGGAATATATTTCTGTGGATAAAGTGGCTGCAGAAGGTGTGTGTTTGTGCAGGACGTCTCAGAAACGGCGAAAAATCTCGGCCGCCGTACGAACGCGCGACACCACCGCGATGACCTTTAGTGCCTCGTTACGACCTGTGCCGGCCTGCGATGGAGAGCTTTCTGATTCATTTCACCAAACGAGCGACACGCCGAGCGGTCGGGCTGATGGCTTTTATTGTTCGAATAAAGAGTGTTCGGTGATTTCGGCCGACCGAAAACGAACCTGCTCTGAATGCTGAAGTCGTTTCCGTTTCGAGCATTTACACGATTCACACGAAACGTCTGACCCGAGGACGCCGTGCTGGCTTTGGGGTGTAAAAACCATCAGATTTTATTATTTACATCAGCAAATGACAGGATAGAATAAAATGCTTTTACTGACAGCAGTCAGGAGTTCTTCTCTCAGCTGCAGGATCTTTACACAGAGAACTGAAAAAATACTGAATGGATGTTAAAAATCAAATTATTGTCTTTTTTATTTTTATTTATCTGTTACAGTTTTCTGAATCTAGAGGTTTCAAACATGTGGTCCACGGGCCCAAACCGGCCCGCCCAGTGAGTGAAAACTGCAGATTAATAACTGGAGTTTATGAACTCAGGGCTGTTCCAGCTGTGCTGTTTGCAGAATGCATGCAGAGCTTTGTGGATGATGATGATGAAGAAGAAATCATCAATAATCACAAGTTTGTGAATAATCACAGAGACTAAATGTGCAAAAACATTATCACCATTAATCATCTGTGTTCTAAATGGATGCTTCGTTAAGTGTGAACAACGGCTTTAACAGTCTGAGCTCAGACTGAGGCGTCACATGACGATAAGGTCATGTGACTGCATGGAAACGCCACGGCTCTGAATCCTGCGTGAGGAAAACTGGGATGTTTCTAACTGCTCATGAGTGACGCCGGTGAGGCGTGCACACAACAGTCTGATGTCACATATTAACATGATGTCATTGCAGCTGACCAATCAGGTTTGTGATGTCGTGACTCATTTAATGATATTTTTCTAAAGCTAGTGAGCCCAGTGTAGTGTGCTAACGACAAACGTTTGGTTTACTGCGGGACACAAACGTGTCAGTCGTTCCTGTTTTTTATTCCCGGACTCTCCCAGAGCAGCTTTGCATGATTCACAGTTCAAAATGATCCTTCTTTATATGATGGCGGGACGCAGTGCAGCCCCTCCGCTCATCCTCTGACACTAGCTCTTTTACCTTCTCCCACTTTAAAACAAACTTGAAGTACACCATAAACAGGTGGGTGGAGTGTCTGTGCCTCTTTGTGACATCATCCAGATCCAGGAATAGAAAAAGCCGTGAGTGTTCTGGGCTCACGGTGACTGGGAACTCTGGTCATGTTTAATCCGAGCCGTGTTTCACACGTGTGTGGATGCGGCTCAGACACGTTAAAGAGTTTTCAGTGAAGTGGGATCATTAAAACGTCTCCTCTCCTGCTTCATGCTTACACTTTGAGACAAATGTGTTTGCTGCTTTTTCCTCGTGAGTAAATGTGTGTCTGTGAATGTGACCTCCATTAGGAGCAGCTGAGGAGATCCATCCAGGGGCAGTTTGTTTTCCAGAGAGGAGCAGCAATGGCGGACGGCCCTTGATTTATTAGAACCATGCGCCCGGTGACCATGATGAAGTGCATTTCCATTTTAAAAGACTATACGGCTTCATCTGGAGAGGGGGGGGGGGGAGTTAAAGAGCAGAGAACGGCTGATGATGAGAGAGCTGAAGACGAGCGGGGAAGTCGCCTCCAGATAAATTCTAAAAACATATTTTCCGGGTGAAACGATGGTTTTAGGAGGACGCCGATGTTAGATATTTAATCCTGTGTAAGTTGTTAACAGAGAGTAATGCCGCATTCATAAGCATGAAAACATTTCGGGACAGTCGCTGCCAAACCTTTGCAATCATGCAAGGCTTGTGTAATGAAAGGAGGCGTGCACAGCGTGGACTTCACTTTTAAAACGAGCAACGCGGTGCACGTGGACACCTTCACACAGAGGCTGACAAACTGGCTCTCATCTGCGCAGTGATGGAGTGTTTCTTAAATGAAAATACACCTGTCTTTAGGACAAATATGTGCCACTAATTACCTGTCTAACCTAAATCTCTGGCTGCCAGATGTTGCAAAAACACAGAGAGACAGAGACAAATTGCAGCATGCTGTCGTAGCGCTGCACGTAAATATAGTAGTGGCTTAAATCATCTTTTCCTTGACCCTGTTTGGCTGCTTGTTCAATGTGATTCTGCAGCGTGCTGAGCCAGTAGGAACCTAATTGTAAAGATAGGCTAAGGTATCACAGGATCACATAATCTCTCTCCTTCTGTCGCAGCGCCTCTCTCTCCTTGGCCTGACCGAGCCATAAGCAGGATTACATTTTGATCTGTATCCTTGTTTCTAATTCAGATTTCTATTTCAGTTATGTTGACTTCTCCTCCTCCTCCTCTGTTGAACACACGAGTAGATGATGATCTGCTGAAGACCTTGAAAAACTTTCCATGCCGGAGATAAAGCGGGGCTCCTGCGGCTTCACGCAAGTTACATTCAGGACTCTTTGAAGCTGCTTAGAAAGACGTTCGAGATTAACTCAACAACCCAAACCGAAGGAAACGCTGTCGCTTCCTGACGGCTTGAGTTGAAGTGAGACCTCTGTGGGTCCCGCTGCCTTCATGAACAGTTGGAAATATTTTTTTATTCGAGATGTTTTCTGCCCTGATGACTCTGCAGTTTGGTTTGGAGTTAGCAGAGGTCGGCGCTCTGAACGCGGGAAGGACGTCTGAAAAAAGGTTTACAGCATAGACTGTACATAAAAGATGTACACCGCCACTATGGCATCACAGCTGGTTTGTGAAGCTTGGCCCTCCAAACTTCAGAGACTGAGACCATGAACTCATCAGGAAAGTGTTCACAGAGCTCAGAGGGGCGTGACTACAAATGATCCCTGTGAGCGCCGCCTGGTCCAATCAGAGACGTGATCAGAGGATGAGGATAAAAATATAAGGAACTGATTTAGCACAGAGCGGTAAAATTATTATAATAATTATTATTATAAATTATTATTTTATTTCATTGTATGTTACAAAGAATTCAGCGCTGCCCATCTTTTACATACAGACTGTAGCTATGCTCCTGGTTCTATAGAGAAGGAGTCTGACCCCTGACCTCTGACATCACCAAAACTCTTGTGTGAGGTCTGCATTAATATTACCAAGAGGAACACAGTCATTTTCTGCTTTTAGAAAACCTCCCCTCGTCCCCGCCTCAGTGAAGTAGTAGTAATAACAGCACAAACAGCCATGTTCAGCTTTTACTTAAAGGACAGGATAATGAGACGGAGGATCTATTTGCTCGGCGTAATGTGTGTGTCTCCAGACGCTGGTAATACGCGTGGACCTCTCTGTCAGCCCGGAGAGAGGTGGGAGGGCTCGTCTTTATATCCTCTTCACTGAAATGCCTTCTGAGCGCTGCAGGAATTTGGGAGCGTGTTCAGCTGGATGTTTCGGGGTTAAGAGGCGCCCACTTATTGGTGCACCAACCTGCCAATCTTAATCACAGATACCCAACATGCAGCAAAGGTAAATATGTCCATTAAAGGCCCCGAGGGGCCGGATTATGAGCGGCCGGCGGCCTATGAAATGCAGATTCTGCCGCTCAGGATGCTGCACACACCGCTCTCCTGTGTGATATCAGCCATGAGCGCTCATTCTAATTATTTGGGCAAATGTACTAATTAGCTATCAGGTGACCCTCCCTCACCACCACCCCCATCCTCACTTATCATCCTCCCCCGACATCTTTTGTATTCAAAATAGCTTCCAAGCATGGTTGGAATTTTTTAGGCCATCAGCAAATATTTACCAGTTCCATCTCATTATGTTTCAGGCTAAAATGCTGGCTGTGAATATCTTAAGGCCCCGAGTACACGCCATCTAAACTTTGCCTTGACCTTTTGTTGCTGCCTGCACTGGCAATTGAGCTGCAGCGTCCGTCTGCACACACACACGGACACAGACACACACACACACACTCACACCCACACACACGCACACACACACACACACTCTCTCTCTCTCTCTCACACACACACACGTCTGGTTTGCTATCCTCGTGGGGACATCTCATTGACATAATGCTCCCCTAACCCTAACCTACTGTAACCCTGACACTAAAACCACATTTTGAAATTCCTTCAAACTCGTGGGGACAGGGGCAGCATTCCAACCTTTGGTCCTCACAAAGATATGTAAACACGGTCACACTCTCTCTCTCTCTCACACACACACACACACACACACACACACACACTCTCTCTCTCTGTGTCATCGTGTCTCGCTGCTGCTTCGCTGTGGACTTGAGACCAAAGCAAACTGATGATTATGCATATGCACCTTCCTCTGCACGGTTAGCCCTGCAACCGCTGCCTCCCGCTCTGATCAATGCATTAACTTACATCGTGTTCCATATATCTGCTTTAGCACGGCCGGCGGAAATGCTGACAGCCCTCCTTTCTTTGGATTTGGCGATTAGCAGCTCGGGCCTTGTCAATACAATAGTAATGAATGGGCCAGATAAATGTGATTTGGGGGCATAATCATTTTTTTGCGATAGTATGATATTGCTGGTGTGCATTTTTTGCTTAAAAAGCAGAGTGATTAATCAATAATTAATTTTGAAGCAGGGGCACTGATAGAGGCAAAACGATGAAAACATTCGCCATAAATCTGCACTTTATCGCCGCTATTATCGAAGGATTCGTGACAACAGCTCGTCAGTCTTGGTAAGTATGTTGTGAGCGCTGCACGCTTCACAGAATGTCTGAGAGAAAATACTCACGTGTCTTATTTACTGCCTAATGTCTCTTTATGCAGCAGATATTTGTGTACTTATCAATGTCTTTTACGCCGAGGGCTCCGGTGGTGCCGAGCCGCTCCGAGATCACGGAGGAGACGGATCCTCTTTCATCGAAGCTTCGGGGCGTCGTCCCGAGCTTCCTTTGTGAGCCGCTCACGTCAAACTCTCCACGTACGGTGAAACCTGTGTGTGGCTGATTCTGGAGGGAATGGTTTCGTAGTTTCACGTCTGTTTGTGAGTGCGGCGCTTTCACCTGTGTGTCTAATAGGTCACCTGCGTGAACTCTTTCAAAAACAGCCCAAACGATGCAAACTTTAAACCTTATACGGGTAATACTCAATAACGGGCGTCACGGAGGGAGACGTGATCCACAGAGACCGAACACGTTTATTTCTGCTGCAAAGTTTAAGCACAGACTGACTCCCTGCTGCCTCTGCTGGACGACAGAGGAACTGCAGGTCTGGGCTGATTTTGGGGGTTGACGGCTCGTGCCGCTAGTGTAAGTCTAATAATCGACATGCAGGGATGTTCCCCTGAAACTGAGTCCAGTATCAGCTCTGATCCATCTCCGTGCTTCGCTGCAGCGTCTCCGACTCGTAATCCACATTGGAAAAACAAAAAGACCCCAAAATATCCCAGCACATCATCATTTCAGATGTATGGAGCTGTGTGTATGTGTGTGTTGGAGGACAATGGTGTGAATTTAAAGACAATGCCGTGTTCTTGGCAGGACTTTGATGCTGAGCCAAGTCCCGTCGTTCCCAGAGGTATTTACCCTCGTCTCTTCCTACCGCATTGTTAAACACTACCTCTGTACGTTTTTATAACACTATTGTTAAGCTCAATAGACTTTTATTTGGCTGCTGCGCCCCTCCCTCCCTCCCTGCACTCCTTCTGTCTGGCTAGCTGTGTTTGTGTGTTTGCATTGCCCCGTCCTTTCACCTGGAAGTGTCTAGGTGTGTATTTATAGTTCCTTAGACAGTAGACATGAGACCCAAGACCAAACATCCTCTTCCTCTCTGGAAGCTGCAGAGACCGGAGAAGAAAAACGTTGACTCTGAGATGTCGTCCGCCTCCTCTCGCTGCGCTTTTTTAGAGAAAAATGCAGATTTGTGTCGCTTCGGTGATGCAGTTATTATAAAAGGATTAAACCACAGTAACCCAGCAGAGCATCTTGGCTGTTTCTCACTGTTTCCATGACCCGTTTCTAATACTCACATTCTTAATCATCTGCACAGATTAACACGTGAAAGCAGAAGATCGATAAAAACAGAGTTTCAGTTAATCTAAGAAAGTTTTTCACGTCTTACTCCCTGATTCTTGTTCAGACCCAAACATGTCGGGCAGGTTTCTGCTGCTCACAATGGGCCGCGCACGGTTAACGTAATAAGAAGTCACCACGTTTATTTCTGATTATTTCATAAATGAAATCACATTTTATGCTCCTCAAAAGCATCTTTATCAGGTTTTTGAGATTTTTGTTTGTTTATTTGGTGTGTTTGAGGCCAACTGGACCAAAAGAGTTCGGCTTCATGTGAGCGCCGACTGCCTCGTGTAGACCCGAGGTGTCCGAGGCTTCCCTGTCTTTTCAGGTGATTTGATAGAAAAGGAGGAGCACGGCTCAGTTTGTATCTACAGCTCGGTGGAGCAGCAGTGCTTCATTTCAGCGTGTCCTCGACAGCTCGCCTCAGTGTGGCTGTGAGCGTCTCTGACTCTTCGTATCGGACTCCTGTCACAGTTTCATCCTCCCCCAGCTGAGCTACACGGCACGCTCACAGCCTACACTCATACAGATGAACGACAGGCAGTGTTTTAGGGGACTCAATTTTTTAATTCAGTTAATTTATACAGCGCCCAATCACAACAACAGTCTCCTCAAGGTGCTTTAGACTGTAAGGTCGACCCTACAATAACACATACAGAGAAAAACCCAACAATCATATGACCCCCTATGAGCAGCACTTTGGTGACAGTGGGAAGGAAAAACTCCCTTTTAACAGGAAGAAACAGGAACCAGAACCAGGCTCAGGGAGGGGCGGGGCCATCTGAGAAAAGTTGTATTTGTTGCTAAGTCTTGATATTATTTAATATGTTAAAATAAAATAAAAATAGATTTTTTTTACACAAACATTAGTTTAACTCACTTTAAACTGAATGTTTTGATCTCGCCGTAGCTCCGATTAGGACGGCTCATAAAACAGAACCTTACTGACATCTAGTGGTGAGACTTTGCAGCGCTTTGTTTCTGCCTGCAGACCACCATCACTGATCCTTCATGCAGCCCAACAAACAGAGCTCGGGCGTCTTGGACGGTCTGTGAGTCCGTGTTGAGCTGCAGTTTGAATAAAGTTATAAGGATTTGTATGACTAAATCGGAGTTGTAGGTAACTCGTAGTCAAGACTTAAAGTTTGGTTTAAAGTTGCTGAGACAGTGAGACGGGCTGCTGTGAACATGACACGTCTGGATCAGTGCGTCCTCGCCTTTAAATGCTTTCACATAAAAGCCGCAGACACGAGTTTGTAAGCAGAGTTCGAGCCGCGGCGTCAGTCGGTGGCGTTTCAGTGATTAACAGCCGTCAGCGAGACATTCTGAGCAAACCTGAATGACCGAGCCGAGCGAGAGAATAAAAGATGGAAGAGGAACCCGAGTCGGCGAGAACATGTGAAAAGATCTCAGGTGAAAGAGTGGACGGCAGCTTAATTACACACGCACAGAAAAACCCATTCCCACTGTACCAGGAGGCGTTCGAGTACCTGTGCAGACGTGCAGCAGAGCTCGTGGCACCCCATCTGCAGGACTGCATCGCTGGAGCTGCCCCTGCGTTAGTGTCCGGTTTAACCGTTTTTCTGTTTTTAAGGCTTCTTTCATTTTGAAATAACACGAGAAGTTCAGCGTCTGATGAAACCCTACAAAGAATACGTTTTACCTTTCCACTTTAATCTTAAGGCCTACATTAAAAACATTTTGCAAGGTTGAATTCTTAGATCTGAACAACAGATCAAACCGACCAATCAGATCGCTGCATTTGGCAACAAGTTCAAGTCGTGCGCATCATTGAATCAGACGCCTCCTGAGATGTGGGCCCAGCTCTGCTAACAGGAGCTCAGACTGACTGACATCCTGAAATGTGGACGAAAGCTCCGACTCTGGGAGCGAACCGGGAAGTCCTCCCTGCTGCTCCTGAGAAACGCATGAAACATCAGGACCAGCTCATCTTTGCTTCATGTCCACTTCTGTCACAGTGGGTTCAGTGTAGTTCTTTGCTCGTCGTGTAAAGGTCTTCATTCTGAGCTGTCCTCTGTTTCTTAGGTCTTTCTCCATCTGAGAGCGAACTCGTCGCACACTCATGAGCCCTCCGTGCCTTCAGCTTGAACGCTGATTGTATTTGTTCAAACGCTGATTTTGAAATGAGCTGAAACGTAAAAATAAAGCACTTCTGCTTGAGTTCACGCTCCTTCTGTGTTATAGTTAGACGCTGAACTTCCACGACCCCAGCTTTATTGACATCTGCAGAGCGAACACATAACAGGGAGGAGAAGGAAAAAGGAAGTGTGCACGTGGACCTCGGGGTGACTTTAGCATCTGATTCAGTGAACGAGGGTCAGCGGGGACCAACACCGAGCTGCAGCGCACGAAAACAAATGTAAACCAGATTTAAGGATTCAGCAACTTCGAAGTTTATTGGAACCCCGAAACCCTCACTCAGTCGAGATAAATATACAGATAGATGAGGAAGGAAGGAAGGAAGGAAGGAAGTGAGTGTAGAGGAGAGGGGGTGAGGACAGTTGTGCTTCAGCCATCTGTTGTTTCTCAGCAGCAGCCGAAGAAGAAGAAGGTGAAGTCTGTCTGCATCTCCTCTGGCTGCACATCACAGGCCCACGGCTGGCCCACGGTCGGCCCGCTGTCACACTGAGTGTGTGTGCGTGTGTGTGTGTGTGTGCGAGTGTGTGTGCGAGTGTGTGTGCGTGTGTGTGTGTGTGTGCGAGTGTGTGTGCGAGTGTGTGTGCGATGTGTGCGAGTGTGTGCGAGTGTGGCCAGCGTGGACCCCAGACACGAGCTGGTCTGCCTGATTTAATGAGAAGGGCCGGGCAGGCGCTCTCGCACACACACAGACACACACACAGACACACTCTCACACACAGACACACTCTCACACACACTGCTCGCCATGCCCAACCTATTTCCCGCCGCCAAAATCACACACGCTTGCTGAAAGTCACACGACTCTCCTGGAAAACGTGGAAAAATGCGCCCCGTCCCGTCCTGCGAGCTTTCTGCACGTCTTTGAGGAATTTGGGGGCGGTTTGAAAGAAACAGGGGCAGAAAACGTCGACGTGCGTTCGAGCGGCTGTCCAGCGAGCGCCGCGGCGGCGTTTTAATGATGCATCTGCTTGTGTCAAATGATTCTGGGCACATGGCGACACCCAGGGCTGCTGGCCCTCTTTGATAGCACGCACACGCCTTCTTGAAAATGCCCACTTCTGTCCTCGTGCACGCGCTCAGAGCTGTGCAGCGGGCAGCGGTTCACTCGGGCCCCCTCTGGTGCTGCGGTGGCTGGTTTTAATGTCCCTGCCTAATGATCTGGCACACGTCAAAAGGTAAATGATAATTTGCTTTAAGTGGACCGTTTAGGCGGAAAAGCCTTGTAGGGCTTAGCTGTCTGTTTACCTCGAGCAGGCCGACAGATTTCATTTCAAACCTGAGAACGACCACGAGCGCGCTGACTGTCGTGCCGACGGGTCCACGAAGGCGTCCAGGAGAAGACTGAAGGCGGTTCAGCTGGATGCCGGCGCGCGGACACAACAGAGGAGAAAATCTCTTCTTCTTTTGTTTTTTTCTGCGGCTGTGAAAGCACGTTCTGAGGAGACGGCGTGAGCATCCAGCTTTGGCGTCTCTTTGTAGGAGAAATGTGCGCGGTTTCAAATGAGTGTCTCATCAGTGAAAAGGCCTCATTATCACGTTTGTATACTGTCTCCATTCAGCCCTCGTCAGGCTTTGTAAGCACAAAAAGTGCTAAAGCAGTGTGTTTCTTCTTCAGGAGTTCCTCGTGTGACGACGTGACGAGCGAGCTGAAAGTAAACGCCTCAACACGATGACACGTCGGGACTGAAGTGGTGAAAACACAGCTGATTGCATTTTGGTGGCGCCACAAACGCAGAACATCACGCGGCCGACGGCTTCTGCTTAAACTCAGACTGCTGGGGGCGGCGGGGGGTTGGAAGCCCTTCACAATGTGAATGAAGTGAGGAAGGAAGGCAGCGTAACAGCAGCGCAGAACAAAGTCGACGAGCTGAGACTAAACATGAAAGAAAGGTGAGGAAAAGAGACGACAGCAGATTAGATCCACCTGACAGCTGATCACAACACGTGGCTGAAGGCTGGATGTCTTGTCCCCTCTCCTCTCTCCTGCCTCCCTCTCCCTTTCATCCTGCCTCCTTTTCATCCCCTCTTTTTCTCCTCAGCTCAAATATTGTTCACAAGCATCGCTCACACGTCCGCACCTTCAGCCTCTCTCTCCTGTTTCTTCTGAACAAAACATAAAAGTTTCACCTGATTCGGAGGAAATCTGACATTAAGGAAACGCGTTTAAACACGTTTGGATTCCTGGCTGTGAAAATGGAATTTAGTTGAACGACTTTGTGCTATCGAGCACTCCTGTGTGCGCCCATTTTACAGTTCAAACGTTATTTTGCAGTTTGCAGCAGAAGCGAATGTCACCGAACCGAACGTCCACATTTCTGACTGAGTTTGTCGACTGAACTGCAGCGAGCGTTTCACTCTGTCAAGGATCAGAATAAATGTGTTTAGAAGTGTTTGGTACATCCATCTGTTTTCTGCTGTTGGGTCGTGTGAGCAGCAGAGACGCTCGGTCCTCCCTTCTCCATGTCCACCCCTCCCAGCTCATGCAGGACAGGTAATCTCTCCAGGGGTCCTGGGCCTGCCCCGGCGTCTCCTCCTGGTACAACGTGTGAAACACCTCGCCTAGGAGGCGATCAGGAGGGATCCAGGTCGAGTGGCAGCTCTACTCAGCCCTTTGTGAATGACCGAGTCCAGACACCTGTCAGAGGAAGCTTCCAGAGCTCGTGGTCGTAGGTGAGGGTGGGAACGCAGATCAACTGCGTCACTCCACCCTTTTTTGGCTGAGGCCCGTGGCCTGGAGGTCACCGCCTGATGAAGCCAGGAGAAGCACATCGTCTGCAAAAGGCAGAAAATATCTTGAGTCCACAAACCGTCCTGGTGCAACACTGAAGTCGAGGCTCACTGCTTTTCTTCTTCAGTGATGACCGAAGCCACGTCGGACCTCGATTGCCTGACCTCACGTCTATATGAGAAAAGCAACGTGACAAAGGGACAGCGTGGAGACAACAACCTGTGACATCACAGCACGCCCGAGCAGCCATCTTTAAAGCAGCCTCTGTGTTATCCTCTTTATCTCTTTACTCGGCCTAAACTGGTGGGAAATGGCATGCTTTTAAAAAGCGATGGTGCTAAAGTGATGGGGAAATGTGATTTCCAGGCATAAGTGGTACATGTGTGTGGTTGGAGTAGCCGTGGGGGAAAGGAGAAGCTGTTGCTTTAGCTGATGATTTCTTCCTGCGAGGAGAGGGGAGGCCCTGGGGGCACGAAGCCTCAGGAAACGCATGGATATCTCTTAAGAGGCTGTAATGGAGTGTGCAAGATGGAAAAAGTGTATTTGTAGCATAAAGTTCACTTCATGATCACTTAACTGAGCAGATCAGGGCGAGGAGGAGGATGTTACTGTGTTCACACACTCCTCTTAAAGCTTTCAGCATATTACAAGAAAAACTTCATGCTGATCCTGATCAAGGTTATTATCGTTAACGAAAACTAGAAGCGAAAAAACATTTTCGTTAACGGAAATAAAAATAAAAACAAGACTTTGCGAGAAAAGTAAAACTAACTAAAACTATAATGAGTGTTCACAAAACTAACTAAAATTAACTGAATTTATAGCGAAAATGTGTTTAGTTTTCATTGATGTGTGCGTGTCCTACAAGAGTCGAGGGTGAAAATGAAGTGTCGTTTCCAGGTTTTTGTCTTGCTGTGTCTCATTATGCCAGCAGGTGGCAGCACGTTAGTCGAGTCGTCTGTGTCGCTGCTCCGTCCCACGCAGAATCACGTCAGCAAAAGTCGGGAGAAAGAGTCCAATGTCGGATTACTTTGAATATGACTGTTTTAGATCAAGCAAGTGTCTTGTAGTGGAGACAAATGATGCGGGACATTTCTAAATGGAAAAAAATCCCACAAACCTTAAAGTGCACTTGAAAAGCTCGCACAAGAAGGCTACCCAACAATCATATGACCCCCTATGAGCAGCACTTTGGCGACAGTGGGAAGGAAAAACTCCCTTTTAACAGGAAGAAACCTCCGGCAGAACCAGGCTCAGGGAGGGGCGGGGCCATCTGCTGCAACTGGTTGGGGTGAGAGAAGGAGGACAGGAAGATAGAAGACACTCTTAATGTCCTGATTGGCTCATACACTTCCTGTTTGCCTGCTGATTGGCTCTTTTAGATTTTAGAGGACCCAGGTGATCTGCACAGGAGTCCTGACTGGACAGCCGAGGTTCAGAGCAGACGAGCCTGCACAGCAGGAGGGCTGGGCAGTGTTGTCCGGCATGTCTGAGAGCGAGCACGTGCTTCTTCAGCATCCACCCGGAATGCAAAGTATGCAGGAAAACTGTTCCTGAAGCTGGGAACGACCTGAGTACGGCCAAGGAGATGCTAGCAGCTGGTGACGTGTCACCCGAAGGTAAAGACATGAATCCACCGAGTGAGGATCTATGTGACAGGAAGGGGAAATGGTGGGTGGAGGTTAGGGGCGTGTTTAGGTGGTGAAAATGTGGTGGCCCGACCTGACACACAACATCCCTGGTAGGAAATGTTTTTTAGCTTCGTTCTGTGACGGTGCGCCACAGATTTCAGGGTTCTTCCTTTTAAAAGCAGGTTCCAAAATAAGAGCATACAACCCTGGAGTACTGACTCTAACATATCAAACATTAATGATGCCTCAGTGGGCGGGGTTTGCAGAAATCAGGTAACGAAACCATGAGACAATCCAGATTCTTTATCCATCTGATTGGCTGTTCACAGCACTTTCTACTTTGGAAGATATGTCATCATGTGATCAACATGACCTATCACATGCTTTTCATGTGCACCACTCACTGCGACAACAGGAAGTGACATCATTTTTGCGGGAATTTTCCAAAGTCCATCACAGCTCCAGCTGGTGCTATTGAAAAGTCACCTTTGACCTTCTGTGCAGAGGTTTGTGGGACACGGTTTATTTTGATGTGCATGCTGTCTTTATTTTCATTTTTAATTCAGTTTGGTCCAAAATCTGCACCACAGCATGTAAAGATAAGCTCTGGCACATTTGTTCTGTGGTACGTAATAATAGGCTGCGTTATGTATTAAGCAGTTCTTTTATACTTTTGCTCCTAATTTCCAGGGAAACACGACCTGAGCTACATCTGTGTTTGTGTTTGACTTCTGCTGAGTCACTGCTGTTGCGCTACGATGCTGCTGCCACCTGCTTTCAGTAGATTCACTGAATTAGAAAGCTTGTCATCGGTGACAGCGGCTCTGTGGAAAGCACGATGTCCTTCATTTACTGCAAGCATCATTTCAGCATTATTCAGTATTTTTTCTGTATGGTCATAAATATCAATGTTGCAAATGTTCGTGAAATATCAGGATATAATTTTGTTTCCTGTTGCAGTGACTGATTTAGCCTCAAAAACATCTTTATATGACAGTCTCTATATTTAAAAATGATGTTAGTCGTGCGGTGCTGCAGACAGGCAAAACTGTAACCACCGTCTTTGTCCAGCACAGAGGGATGTACCTGTATCAGCTGAGCAGGTAAACAGCGATGAGTCGAAACATTCGCCGGTTCTTTATTTCCTGTCTCATAGTTTTTTACAGCATTAGTTACCGTAGGAGGCAGGAGGCGGAGCTAACCCTGCTCTGGTTCTTTTCACAGGCTGACTTTTCTGAGCCTGGTTCTGCTGGAGGTTTCTTCCTGTTAAAAGGGCCTTTTTCCTCCCCACTGTCACCAAGTACTTGCTGATCGGGGGTCGTCCGATCGCTGTGTTTTCTCTGTATTATCTGATCGTGCTAAATAGATAAAACTGAAGCGCTCGGGTCACCTGAAACGTCTCAGGGCTGTTATTTGGGCATTTATTCTGATGCTTTAGAACTGCACAGCAGACTTTTGTCTTCACAGGTTTTCACTCATAATTTCTTGCTGTTTTATTTCTATCCATTCATTTTGTTTTTTGCCATCACTCCGTCTATGAAAGACGAAACATTTCACACCACATGTTGAAAATAGTGTTTAATGATAGCGAGCGGGTCACTGGGGGTAAATTGGTGGGCTTCTCCTTTAAAGTGGCTGAAGTCAGTTTGTTTTTCCAGCTGAAATCAATTCTCAGTTCCTGCAAACATTTCCTGGAAAGTGAAAGTTTCTGATCGTCCACTTTTAGCGTGTGTGTGTGTGTGTGTGTGTGTGTGTGTGTGTGGTTTTGGTGGCCTCCGCCCAATTCAATTTATTTAAAGACACTGACTAACTCCAATTACGTGGGACCCCTCCTTTGATACGCTGTTTTCCTTTCTTCGCCAGCCATCTTTGATTCCTGGGCCGATCCGCCTCCTCGCGCACACAGCTGCCTCCTCGCTTGTTGTTCTTGGCAGCGCATCCAAAAGTCCTGCAGCCTTTCTGCAGTCCCCTCAAAAACAAGAGGGACATCAAAAGGTTTCTGCAGGGCTCTGTCGACATGAACAGAGCTAAACCCTGCTCGTGTCTTAGAGTGGATTGTCTGTATGTGAGGAGCAGCGAGGGGGGTGGTGGAAGCGCAGACCCTCTTTGGCCCTTTGTAAACGGAGGCTAAGGGCCCTCTCGTTTTCCAGCATGAAGAGCCCCAAGGTTAAAGCTCAGCCACTGATCCCATTCCAGCAGCCGCATTCCTGCCTGCTTCCTCTTCCTCCTGTCATTCCCTGCCATGCTGGTCCTTCGTTGTTGGCCTGACACAAACAGGTTGACCTTTGCAAAAGCTGACCGCATTAAAGGCTAAAAAATAGTAACTCCTCAAAGTGCTGTGCATTTTATTACACTTAGCTAAAGATCATTCTCCAGGCTGAAAAATGAATGCACTGCGCCATTAAATAACATGCAGTTCCTCAAATGTCCAGCAGAGGCAGCAGCGAGTTGGTCCCCATACACTCCCGGCAGAGAACAACATGTTTACAGCCGGATACACAAACTGTTTGGTCTCTGTTCAGAATTTCCTCCTTCATAACACCTGAACGGGGGGAGGATGTTTCTATAAGTCACTTTGCATTGTTAGGGGCGTGGCCTCTGACTGACAGGTCTGTAGACGTCTGTGGCTCAGGACTGGGTGGGCTTAGAGTCGCGTGCTAACACGTCAGGTTAAATGTGCTCAGAGACCATAGCAACTCGTGTGTGTGTGAGAACGAGGCTTGTAGTGAGAAAGCGCTCTGAGCAGAATATGTAAACTCTGTATAAATATAAATTTAAATATATACAAATGTATAAATGCCACTCCACTTACCATTACTGCAGCTAACTGGAGTCCCTGTCCTGGACCTCTGGATCGTGATGGAGCCTTTTTATTTAAATTATCTGACAAATACACTGAAGTTCTGTGTCTGAGTGATGCTCCCATAGAGTCTGACAATCTTGCCTGAGCTGATCTTTGCACCCTGTCACCCAAATATGGTCACTTCTGGAGACAAACAAAGAAAAACAGAATGGCACGGGCCCCAAAGCTGATGTCCAGGACGGTGTCTTTGGATTCAGCTGGAAGAACCACGTTCAGTGACCTCTGTGGTATAATGAGGCGAGATGGCTTTGACTGTTTTGATTTGCTGTGAAAAACCACAAATAACGACTATAGCAGCACGCTATCCTCCAAACTGTGATGTGCCTGTTTGAGACCTTTTCAGATCTGAAATGCATTCATATTTCTGCAGAGCAGTTTAAATGTTTCCAGGGTCTTTGAGGTGGATCTCGCTGTAGAGAAAAGGTGACGCGTTGGGCGGGTGCTGCTAAGCACAACAGCAGGCTGTTCTCTGCATATGTCTGCTTACTGGGTGTAAATGTATTTAGCTGTTGTGTTGTGGCCCTGCAACACATCCTGTGTGATAATAGACCTGGCACAGGCAGGCCGGGGAGGGGGGGGCGTTGATGGGACCCTGCATGTGTGTGGCATATACATATTCACATGGACACATATACATGTTTATATGCGTGTGTGTGTGTGTGTGTGTGTGTGTGTGTGTGTGTGTGTGTCTGGGTCCTTCGGTTACCAGGGAAATGGATGTGTTGGCCTCATCAGAGTCTCCAGCTGGTGGAGAGGCTTCGGAAGCGGCGCCTTGGCAGTAGCCCGGTCAGGGGGGAGTTTGCATCTGTGCTGCCTTGGCACTGCACAGGATCGGGGTTGTGGTGGATGGAGATGGATGGAGGGGAGGTGGGGGTCTGAGTGTGTGTGTGTGTGCGCAGTTTTGTGCATTAAAGGTTGAAGGCGCCACTGCCTTTTCACCTCTTTACAAATCCTCACCTTGTGATTAGAGACACAGTCACTCGTCTTTCTGTCCTCGTAAAGACGTCAGTGACAGCTGAACACCAAGCCTGACATCATTTTAACTTTAGCTCAGTCTGTTACTGCAGTGACCTCACAGCAGCCATGTTCTTGGTCACATGATGTCGTTAAAAAGGCTCCGACAGAACAAACGCGGTCCGGAGGTCCAGTTAGCTGAGGTGACGCCCAGCAGACAGCTAGCAGCTACAGCCGCCTGTGTTCTCACGCAGCAACCTCCGTCCTTGAAGGATGGAGCTAGCTAGCTGACAAGATATGAGACTGATCATTAAATGACAGTCATGAGGAGAAAATGTTTCCGTAGCAACCAGCGGTTGCCAAGGGGTCATCAAGGCCCGGTCTGACTCAGCGCTCCACCCTCTCATCAACATTTGCGCTACTTTTCCCTCAAATCAGAGCTGCAGAGCTTCTATCGTTTTCCCAATTTGATGGTTTAAATGGGAGGGTCGTAATTTTCCCATCAAACATTTCTAAAACATTTCAGAGACGGCAGCTTTGACACAGAACAGCGGTATTTGATGTCCTGACAGGGAGAACAAGTTAGATTATCTGGCGTTTCAGTGACTGTTCAGCATTGCATAAAGTCGTCGTCCGAGGACGGCGTCCAAGAAAAAAAACCACACAAACGGCACAAAACTAAAAGATTAAACTTTGCCAAAGAACATGAGAAGAAGCCTGACAAATATTGGCAGCACATTTCTGGTCAGATAAACCCCCCGAAATTTGTGTGGATCAGATGGAGTCCAGGATGTTTGGCTCGGTCCTGGCAGGAAGCAGCAGAGTGACAGCACAGTGGCCACGGTGAAACATGGAGGTGGACGCGCGTTCGTACGGGGCTGAAACACGTGTACGCGTGATTTATAGGCGCTAGCGTGAAGCGGGTTTGTGTATCCAAACGCTGAAGGAGGAGACGGCTGCCAGCGTCACGTTTGGCAGCAGAGGAAGTTTCTAGAAGCGAGGGTGCTTCCAAACGTGCCTTCTGAACAATCGCACAGCAGGTTTTAAAAAGAGACGCGAGCGAATGCGGTCACCTGACCCGAACGCATCCAAACACGCTTTAGAGGTAAAGGAGGAGCAACACACACGCCTCACACAAAGAGCAGCTCCCTGCCAAGCACTGCAGGCTGGACCAGAAATGATCACAAGCACAGAAATGCTGGAAATAATTCAGCTGTGCTCTCAGTAAAAGTCCATTTCTGTCCCCACAGGTGCAGTCCACACCTGTAGTGTGACACCTAACAAGGTTGTTTTCAGCAAACGGAAAGTAGGTGTGAAAAAGCAAAATGAATATGTCTTTGTCAGGTTGAGGTGGACGTGTTTGAGAGTGGGACGTCGTGTCGTATTGCCTGCTTTTAACGTGTCCCCGACAACCAGCGCACTGTCAAAACCTCACAAGCTGATCTTCAAACAACAGAAAGCTGCTCTCAGCCTGAAAATACAAAAACTCAAACTAACGACAAACTGACCTGCGCCCCCCAGGAGTGAGTACTGGGCCTCGGGCAGCCTTGGGAACGCTTTCCAGGGTCAAAGTGGACGAAATACAAAAAGAATGATGTCATGTATTAATTTTACTTTTTAAGGTTTGCTTATTTACGTTGAATAAAAAGCGTTTAGTAGATCGTGCGATGGTGCAGAGGTTTCCTCCAAACACGTGGGCGTTAGCATAGCCGTGGTTCCAGCGTGACACGAGACGGACACGAGGTCAAAGAACACAGGCGAGAGTCGAAGGAAAGGTCAAGGTCAAGGTAACTTTATTTATACCCAAAGGCAAGGTAAATTTGCTTTACAGAAAAATGACAGCATTTGGCATCCCTTTAAAAACACTTTAAAAAATGTACTCGTAAAACTGCTGATGGCCTCTAATGTTGGAAAATTGTGGGTGAGATGTTTTTATTTAACCTTTATCTCTGCAGGTAGTCCCACGGAGACCAAATGTCTCATCTGCATTTGAGAGTCATCAGTATCATTAGTTACTATAATCTCTGGCTTTCTTCCACAGCGCATCTTTTACCGTCTTCCCAACCACGTGGTCGCCCCTCCCTCGGCTTCTGCAGGAGGTTGCTTCCTGTTAAATGTGAGTTCTTCCTTCCCACTGTCACCAGGTGCTGCTCATAGGGGGTCATGTGATTGAGTTTTCCCCTGTGTTATTGTAGGTTCTTTAAATTACAATACTAAGCACCTTGAGGCAGCTGGTGTCGTGATTTGGTGCTACATAAATCAAATGTAGCTGTAAATGTAATATCTTGGTGCAACAGAAAGAAGTACATCTCAGTTTTTCTACACATTAAAGAAATGCAGCAGCAGTAAATGAAAGAAGTCGTTCAGCACAGCTCGTTGAGCTGACACTGACAGAAAGGTTGCTGTGGACCCAAAATAAAAAACAGGCGTTTCTCTATCAGTGAAAAAACAGGAAGGTTTTAATTTAAATCACTGACTTTCCAAAAATGTATGCCCTCAAAGCCGTCCAGTGGGCCAGCTTGGAGCCTTTGGCCGGCCGATTCTGGCCCCAGAGCCTTATGTTTGACAACCCTTCTTTGGAACATTTTCACCTTTGACCTTTGATTTCCTGCTTCAAAAACGTCAGTGCATATTTACACTGCAGCGCTCCAAACCTCACATCTGTATCCACATCTGAGGCTGCAGGGCCGTCAGCTAAACGGGGCTTAGCTGACGGTGTGTAAAAGTCAGGGTGTGTGTGTGTGTGTGTGTGTGTGTGTGTGTGTGTGTGTGTGTGTTGATTTGCTGCGTGGAGAGTTTCTGGTGCTTCACTTCCATGTTCAACAGCATGTTTGCGTGTCTCAGCTCAGAGCGTCTCTCAGCCTAATCCGTCCTTATCTCCCAGTGCGACAACACAACAAGAGGATCTTTAAAGAAGACATTTCTCTTTTCCACGGCGCCGAGCTGCTCCACTGATACTGTTTCACTGCTCGCCGCCTGCGCTCGTGTGTGCGTGTGTGGGCTCTTCCTGCAGATTAATTTGAGCGCACACAGCAGACGAGTGCTTTTACTCCGAGTGTGTGTGGTTTTCTTTGACCTGAGCTCGTGTGCATGTGTTGTCATTCCAAAGCTCCTCCAACATCAAACTCAGACTAAAGGTTGTCTGCGAGTCTTGACATTAGATAAATGCCTGGTCTGGTTGTACACACAGCTGCACCAATTCTCCGATAGGTCTCTCTCTCTCTCTCCATCCGGGCTGATCTAATGACTCATAGGAATGCATCGAGCCGCTTGTCAGAGATCAATCATCTTCCTCAGGTCGTTCTACCGATTGTTTGAGGAGTGGGCCATTAGAGAGGAACTGTTTGGAGGTGTTTTGTGAACCTAAGTGGCTCCAAAGGTCAGCCAGAGCGAGAGACAAAGGCAAAGAGTGAGAGAGCAACAGAAGAAAAAGTGTGTGTGTGTGAGGCAGCAGACAGGTAGGATATGTGCAGGTGGAAAGACGGGCCTTGTCAGCCCTGTTGCGTGACTCCGCTGCCCTTTGTTAGTATGAATCCTTAAACAGCTCGCCACGAGTACGGAGCCTGAGATTAATAATTCCCACGCACCGCCTGACATCTATTCCTGATCTGAAATATGCATGGCGGAGAAAAGAAAGAGACGAGAGGATGAGGAGGTGGGGGGGCGAGGAAGATGGTGGCTGCGCAGCCTTTTGCAGGAGCGATGGATTCTGTTTTATGTGGCCTGTCAATAGCGCCTAATGAGGAAACCCACCTGTGATTTGCGTTGTGCAGTGAGCGAAACCTCTGGCCGTAAACTGCCAACACGAGGTGCTATCAACTTTTCAAAGGTCCTGCCTCCTGAAGCAGCCACAGCCTGGCTTTTGAAAAGAGTTGAGAGATGGTGTAATTTAAAGTTGTTCAGTTACCGGATAGAAGATGTTTCCTTTTTCTTTATTCTGAAAGAGATCGTGTGTGTGCTTTGAAAAGAAATGGACTGGGATTTCAGCAGAAACAACAATTGATGATTAAAAGGTTTTATTGCCACGCTTTCTGCAGAGTTACAATCGTAATGCTGAGGTCATTTGAACAGCCCCAAACTTTGCCGCTCGCTGGATGCAGGAAGTAAAATGCTGCCGCGTCTCATTTTTAAAACTGAAGAGGTGAGCCGAGACGACACCAGATATGAAACCTGACTTTCTGTTGAGGTTTGGCTTTTAAACCTGCTGTCTGACAGTAATCTGACCGCTGCGGTTGAAGCCGTGTTGATAAGTGGAAGCTGATTTAAGGCGGTTGCAGCTCGCCAGTAATTGGCAGTGCGGCGAAGACCTCGTCTGCGATCGGGAAGCACTTCATAGGAGAGAGCTGAATTAAAATCAGCTGTTTAGCAGCCAGCGTAAAGGCAGGTTTGCGGTGCGAGGACGTGATGAATAGCTTCAAGTTTCAGATGAGAAAGGGAGTAAAAGAAAGCGCCGCTAATAAAAGTGTTCGGCTGGGGAAAACCGCATCCTCCAGCCATCAAACCCGAGGCCAGAAACTCATCATTTCTCTGGGATATGACTGCGAAACAAAGGCCACCGTAAATACACAGCCAGGCAATTACTGCATTTCCTTTGGCTGCTAGTTTATATTCCTAATGCTACTTCAATCTATGATTTTGTTTGTTTATTCATTTTTCCCCTCGTTTTTTTTAGTTTTTTTGGTCGTTCCTTCCCCTTTGTGAGAACGGGGGAAAGTAGGGCGCTCACTTTGCAATTACGACTCGAGCCCGGACTACTTCTTTATAAGGCGCTGAATTATTTTGTTTTAAAAACAAACAAACAAAAAAGCGACTTTCAACCGGCGAGAATATTTAATTGTTTTTTGATTACTTACGAACGGACCATGGGAATAGGCCTTTGTAAATATTTAAAGAGATTCAGCATGATGCCAGATTTCCATTCTGCCGTTAATGTTTTTATATTATTGTTATTGTCATATGGGTTTAACTTTCACTCTGAAAATGTACCAAGCGCAGAGAAAACAAAGGAAAAAAGCAGATGTATGGCTTTTTTCCTGTCAGTTCAGGCGAGGGCAGAGGAACGGCTCCCCCGCGCTTCCTCTGCCGCACAGTGGGTGGCAGCAGCGAGCAGGAAGCCCAGCAGAAGGCTGCCACTCACTGATTATAATTTATGATCCATTTCCATTATAGGTGGGGTGTGCAGAGACAGTTACAGTAATAATTATCTGGACTGAAGTGTTTCCAAGGCAACCGGCGTACCCCCACCGCCCGCTCCCCCTCACATGGAGAATGCGTGTGTGTGTCTGTGTGTGTGTGTGTGTGTGTCTGTGTGTGCGCGCATTGCTTAACATGGTGAAATAAGGGTAGGCATGGGACCTTGCTACCAAGCTCAGCTTTGCTGTGAGCCACACAGATACACTGTGTGTGTGTGTGTGTGTGTGTGTGTGTGTGTGTGTGTGTGTGTGTGTGTGTAAAATGTGTAAAATGTAATATCTTCATTACACTGTAAACAGCATCCTTACCCAAATTGGTGTATTTAATTCCAACTATTTATATGAGCTTGTGAAGCTTACCTGCAGGTATCAGTTCATCTCTGTTTTTATGAATGTGGTCCAATTGGTAGCGCCCCCCCCCCCCCCCACGCCAAAAACAAAGAATAATGTAATATTAAAATAAAAAAAACTAAGAGAAAGCATTGAGGAAAAGTCAGTAATTTTATTATCTTATTCAATAAAAAAGATAATTTAGTCGTTTGTAGGTTGTGGAGGCGTCCATGTTCTCCCACTATTTGAAAAAGGACATTTTTGAATAATGCTGTTTTACATTCTGGAGATATGGAGGCTCATATTTTAGAGAAAGGCCCCGTCTACCAAAGAAAGGCTAGCAGCAGCTAACATTAGCACTTATTAACAGTTTAGCGCATCCTCAACAGCTCACCTTAGTCTGGCTGCAATGGCTCAGTTGGTCAGAAGTGAGCTTCTCTGACTCGCTGTCACAAAGAGTTGCAGCCTCGTCCACAGTAAGTAAAGCTGGACGCGGCTCACTCGCCATTGACAGCTGAGGTAAACAGCAAACTTCCACAGATGGGGAAAAACTCGCGGGTGGATCTGAAGCAGGAAATGAAGAGTGTCCCGTAGGAGCACTGCTGGAACAGCTCTGACCTGAACGTGACGGTCATGATTCAAACCGTGTTCTTATTTATCGCACGCTAACTGTCCCAACCCAAGCTAACGTTGGTATATTCAGTTTTTATTTCATGTACAGCGCTTAGTTTATTATTCTTAAAGTTTATTATTCTTAAAAACAAATACTACTTTAAAAAAATCTAAAACTAAAAACTTTAATGTTTAATGTTCAACCATTAAAACACATTTTTCTGTTTCAAGAATGCAATAAATAACAACAATTTGGCATCTTAAACAAAATTATCAGTAACATGTTTTACTACTTCTTTTTGGTAAAGCAGTAAATTTGAAAACAACAATAATTATGTTTTAGCATTTTCCCTGTATTATTCTGCACCTCGAGGCAACTGTTGTTGTGATTTGAAGCTACATACATCAAATGTAGTTGAAAATTGAAGATTACAAATATAATTTTTGGCAGTAACCAGTTTAGAGCGGCATCGACCTTAAACGGTTCGGTGGCTAATTCATTTGTGAAGCTCTGTAACTTTAAAATCTCAGATGTTTTTCTTGCTCAGGTCCTGATTATGATCTGAATATCTTCACACTCACATGGTTTTGTGAGGTTTTGCTGACTGTCAGCATTATTTTACATCTCAGAAAACTGTGGACGAAGTCAAATACTTTATGTAACCCGTAGCGATGAAGGGTGCGACCCTGATCAGCCCACAGGTCAGTCTGCAAACCTGCGACGGAGCCCGTCTCATTGTTTCTCTGATAATTATGAACCCGCAGGAACAAAAACCTGGACGTCAGCAGCAGGAATACCCTGCCTGTAAATAAAAGGATTTGTTGTTTCATTAACCGTGCTGTTAAACCTCCAGTCGACTCCCAAAAATAGACTCAGAGTTCCACTGAAGTGTCACACACTATTACCAATTACACAAGTACCGCTAAACGTGGGAAAGCAAGCAGAGAGCACATTGATTACATGTTATGATGCTGCTTCTGAGCCGTCTGAAGGAGTCTGTGGGACCAACCTTTCATCCTGCTGCACAGAACATTAGCATAATGTATACTGAGTCAGACGCCCCGGAATAAACCTGTGGATACGAGCCCCATAAAAGGGGTCGTTTGCCAGCCGCCGCACCCGCTGAAGTAACTGGATTGTGCAGAATTAAAAGGGAAGGCCTGTGTTCATACATCGACAGTTATAAAGACCTTTTCAGACCTGATGGGACACTTGTGGAAAGAGTCGCAAATTATATCTGGTCCGGCGTGTGTGAGAGGAAGCGGTGACAGAGAGTCTAATATTTCTGTAGGCTGGCCCCGAGGACTGATAAGGCGTGATGGTACAGGTAAGAAATGTTAGGCAGCAGCGGCTGAAACGGTCACGGGGCTCCAACAGAGCAGCTTGGCATGATTAGCAGTCCATAATAATCCTTCTTTCTCATACCGTGCGGTTTTTATTTTAGCTTGTTTTAATTGAGCAGCAGGTGGGTGGGGCTTCTAATATGACCATCTATGAATGTCCTCTCTCTACAGCAGAGGAAAGTGTGATAAACTGAGTGTTTAGAGCTGCTGCAGGGATTACTGCGCACACACCGAGCTCATTATTAGAAACAGGAACGGGAGCTATGTGACAGGACACGCTCAGATGGACAAAGCTGTCCAGAAGAATCTGTTCCCACATTAGCCATGAAGGCCGTGTAGGTTCAGGATCAGTAAAGCTTACGTTTAATGTGTTTCTACTGTCCTCACCTGACTCAATACCAGGAGCCTGCAGAGATTTAAAACTAGTGTTTGAGAGCAACACAGTTTTAGAAAACACTGCTTACGTCTTCATTGTTATGCAGATATATCTGTCCATGAAGTCACATCATACACGTCAACTACTCTATGTCTTAAAGACATAAAGACCTGGATGGCCTCTAACTTTCTGCTTCTTAATCCAGATCAAACTGAGGTTATCGTACTCGGCCCTGAAAAGCTTAGAAATATGGTATCTAAGCAGATTCTTCCTCTGGATGGCATTACCTTGGCCTCCAGTAACGCTGTGAGGAACCTTGGAGTCATTTTTGACCAGGACATGTCCTTCAACGCACATATTACAGTTTTTTACAGCCGCTAGGACACATTTCACAATACTTAGGTCACTTTTGCAAAACACTTCACACAATCCTCCTAACTGACCGTCAGCTTGGCAAAGCAGTTCATTTCACATTCAAAATGCACTACAACTACCAAAACACTTCATTCAGGTCTCAAATAAACTCATTCTTCCAGAACACTAGCAAAGGTTGACAGCCGACAAACACACTTTGTGACCCACAAAACAATGACCTAAAAAACACTAACAACATGTAGCATTACACAGTGTTTCCTTGTGTAAAACAAGGACACATCTCTGTTCATAATTTCAATATATGTTACTGGAATGAATCAGACATCATGCAGAATTCGTTAATATTTGTTTATGTATTTTTATTTTTTTGCACTAAGTAATCCCAAAATACAAGAATTTGTATACACACCATCCACTGATACACATACAATAGTAATGCTAATCTACTCGGTCTCCTCCATTTGGCCACAGGTTCTCATCCACATCACATCTTATGTCATCTAGGGCAACACACCTAGGAAAGAATCTTCTGGCTGCCAGAATTGAAGGAGTTGAACAATTGAAGGAGTAACAGCTGTGTAGATGTTCATCTACAATGAGGATCAGCTGTGGCTGGTTAAACTGCATTTTTAGATTTAAAATATGTTTCAATAAAATATTGCTGTTGGCATTTTGCTGTCTTTTCAAGTTTTGCATTGTGTTATTGTTTTGGCCATAAGTTTAACAGTTTTGAAAACAGTATGTAAGCACATGCAAAATGTCCTGTACGTACAAAGATTTTTGGCAGTTGTTGTGTCTGAGTGAGAAGATAATTCATGAAATTTGAGAGATGTAGTCATTGAATGCATTTTGTGCCAAAACAATGATAACTGGTCCTCAGTTTAGCCCACATAGACTTCTGTTGTGCTCACTGTGTGAGGAGTTTTGCAAAAGTGACCTAAGTATTGAGAAATGTGTCCTAGCGTCTGTAAAAAAACTGTAAACAAATATGTAAGACTGCGTTCTTCCATTTGTGCAACATCTCTAAAGTTAGAAACATCCTCTTCACTCAGATTTGTTACTTCCAGGCAGGATGATTGTAAAAAAGCTCTTTCATGCACAAAGTCCTGAATAATGAGGCCTCATCGTGTAGACAAATATTTTATAATAAAAGTTTTTTACAACCTGTTATTTTAAAGTGAAGTGACAGCCAACGTTAGCTAAACGCTACCAGCACAGCTGCTTCACTAACTGACACTTTCAGCTTCAACAACACGACAAAGTGAAAACTGCACGCAGGTTTTTGGGATAATGCTCATTAATAATAAGATACCCACGTTCAGAATCAGAAGACATATTGATCCCTGCAGGACAACTGCTTCTTCACACATGTTTGACACACTAATGATGATATAATAATGATAATAATAAAAATAATGATGCAGACGGGGTTGAATCATTATGGAGAGTACAAAGAATGGAAGTGTGTAAAGGGATTACTTTATTGTAGATGAAGTTGAGGTAAAACAAAATAAATGATTTGTAAAAAAAAAAACTTAAAATATTTTAGAGGCTGTAGATTTTTGAGGGCTTCAGGAGAGATGGAGGAATTGCATCCTGGGTGGTGACAGGAAGGAGGGGCCTCCTGTGGCGCCCTGAGGGTCTGCTGCGATGCACTCGCCCCTACATAAACTAATTTAATCCGATATTCAAATGCTGAGTTTGTTGTTCTGTCAAGATAAGATAAGATAAGATAAGATAACCTTTATTAGTCCCACACGTGGGAAATTTGTTTTGTCACAGCAGGAAGTGGACAGTGCAAAAGTTATGAGGCAAAAATTAGAATACAATAAGAATAAATACAGTACACAACTGTACAGAATAGAATAAAATACTATATACAGTAGAATAAAATAAAATAAATATACAATAAGATAAAAATAGAATACAAATACAAATACTATATACAACTGAGTAAAAACATCTGAGTATCAACATCTGAGTATCATCTCAAAAACGTGAAGACTCGAGCAGCAGATCTGTGACGGTGAGAGCGAGATGCACCGCCCGCTGTATGTTACTGTACGCTATCTGTGGGCGGAGGGCAGTCCCAGGAGCAGATTGTGTGCTAACTGGTGGAGGACGGCATAAGCATCGCCAGCAGGGGTGAATTAGAAACAGGATCAGCGGCCTCAGGCGATGCAGGGTTAATGCCGCCTGGCCAGACCCTCCCCTCCCTCCTCCTCCCTTGTGCCTCCCCTGTTCCCTAACAGTGACACACACACACACACACACACACACACACACACACACACACTTTGGTAAGGGCAGAGTGTGTGTGTGATGGCGGCTGATGTGTCACCAGCAGGCATACAGATGGATGGTAGTAAACACACCCTGATGAGAGCAGGTTGGCACATGTAAAAACTGAAGAGCGCGCACACACACACACACACACACACACACACACACACACACACACACGTGTAAAACAGGGCTTGGTTCAGATCAACTTTATTGTCACTGATAGCACGTGCAGGCACACAGATATATTAAGAAAGGACCGGAGGCTTTTGGTGGCGTGTTCAGTTTTTCTGTGCTGTGAAAGAAACGTGAAAATCTGTTTGAATCTTTTCATCGTTGATTTAAAAATGACTGAAAAACTCTCCAAACACTCCATATGAAACGCAGGAATAATGTTTAATTATAATGATAATTATAATCTCCTCCTCCATAACACCTGCACTGGGGAAGGATGGTTTTATAACTCACCTGTTTATTTGTTATGCGTTATTAGGGGCGTGGCCTCTTTTGACTGACAGGTGGCTGTAGCTGCTAGCTTCACCTGAGCTGGGCCTCTGGACGTGTTTGTGCAGTTAGAGTCTTTTGGAGCCTTTTAATGACATCATGTGATGGATAATATGGCTTTTTACTTAATTAGGATTTTATTTTGCTGTTACTGAGCACGAATTAGCAGATGTCTGTGGATGCACACTGATACCCAACCTACTTAGCATTAGCTGCTTTCTTCTTCTGCTGACTAGAGTGCAGCGACATGTGAACATGTGGTCGTCAGGTGAGGGTTAGGGCAGACTGCACAGGTGTGTTTGGAGTGTCAGGTTTCTCTGCGTTACCGTCAGCATGGTGGCGAACGGCTAGCCAAGGAGCACGCCTAACTTTGTGACGTTAATGGGACCCAAACGTCTAAAATGAACATCGTGTTTGACTCATTAAGACGTGAAAACATCAGCGTAGGTGTTTTTACTGGTTTGAGGGAGCAGCAGGCGCATTTTTGTCATAGACTTTGTTTTATGACCGGCAGAGTCGCCCCCTGCTGGTCAGGTTTATATCAGGTTACAGACCAGCAAGGTGTGTGCACGTTTTAGACAATCTGCAATCCATCACACATCCACGTGCACCACAAACGGAATACAAATCTGTGGGAAACGCTGAGCTGACTGACTCGCACCTCGCCGTTTCGTGCCCCTGTGGAGGTGTGGCTGTTAAAATACTGATCTTTACATCAGTGTTGGCTAACATCTCGTCAAACTGCGAGCTGCCTGTGTATTCCTGAGGATGGCTGAAATCAGCCTCCTGTCAGGCTAATACGTTTAGCAGTGAAGGATGTGACGCTGGATAGGTGACATTAGCGTGGCGTTCACGGAGCAGTAAAGCCGAGCAGCGACTGAGCTCCTGGAACAGATTGATGAGCCAAAACTCTGTATTTCTGTCCCTCGCCTCCTTCCTTCCTTCCATCCTTCCCTCCTTCTCGCAGCCCCCTCGCTCGTCTCTCGGGGTGTTTTGTTTGTTTGCTGGGTGGTGTGGTGCCTTTAAGAGAGCACTGTGCCTGCTTCTCCGGGCCTAATGTCATTACTCTGTACAAACTTGGTGTGACAGAGGCAGGAGGCGCCCACAGATTGATGACATTTTATTGTTATTGCAGTGCCACTATTAACTGTTCACCACTCCTGCTTCTGCTGCTGAGGGGCTCCTACCTACAGAGGGGGGGGGGGGCACAAAAACAGCAAATTGAAAACATCGCAACTGTGATACAGAGAAAAATGATTAATTTAAGTATAAAATTGCTATTTTGATGTTGTATTTTCTGTCATGCATTTTCATACTCTGGTGTTACTCTGGTGTTACAGTCCCAGCAGAGATCTGCTGCACGTTTCACCGCGTGGAGACAAATATTTAACTTGGCTGCTTTTACAAATGTGTTCTCATTTTAAAGGCATGGTGGTCACAATGTTTAAAATTCATAATTATGTCTAATGCACACACCACTGTGTGATTACCAGGCACACAGCTGCACAGTTGTGTACAGTATGAAGCAGAGAATGAACTATTTCATTTATTAATGGCACAAAATGCACCTGATGTACATTATAATAAAAACATTTATGGTATTAACTGCTCGTCCGTCTGTTCTTCATATCAGTCACACAGAAAAGGCCCAGTCTGCACTTAAATTATGGTACACTGAATTATGGGTAAATTAAAACAACACTGCTCAGCTGGGTTTAACCCACCAAAGTGCTGAGGAAGCAGTCGCCTCTGATTGGAGGAGAAACGCGGTGACGTGGCTCGTGTTTAATGACGCCGCTCGCTCTTGAACCTGCGTGAGCTTAGACCTGTTAGATGAATTATGCCGCGTGTTTCTGATGCAGCAGATGTGGGGGAATAAAGGACAGATTCAGATGTGTTATTATTCCTTTGTCACATTACTGAACCCGGAGACAAAAAGAAAAGTTTCATGGACGTGTTTAACGAGGCACGGTCAGCAAAACCAGCTACAAATAATTCAGTCGCCGTGCTGCTCATTTTCTTTTGGCTCTGGCTCAAACCGGGTCCCCTCACGCAGCAGAAGCGCCGCTGACCTGCTGTAAGATGGCGGCGGCGGTCTTTGTACCGAAGCCCTCTGTGTGCGTGTGTGCTGGCATCTGGTTACAGAGGCCACCCGCAGCTTGGCGCCGATCCATCGCCCTCATCAGGATTGGCACTTGTTGATGACATCATCAGTCAGGCCTGCTGTCGGCGTCCGTGTTTGTTGCTGATTCAGCCGAGCAGGTTGCAGACGCTGAGCGCGCATGTTTGAAACGTCGCACTGTTAAAGCACACGTCTGTAACGTTTGTATGACAAACTGATATAACCACAATCACCTCTAAGCCCCGCCCACAACATGCTCAGGAAGTGACCATATTTGGATGGGAGGGCGCAGTGCTACGCTATCAGCTAATGCTCGCTGACATGGCTGTCACGCGGCTCGGACGCAGACGCCTGCTGATCAGTCCCGCCCACAGCGACCTGTGGACGTGTGGACAGTGAGGTTTTCATCCAGCTGCTGTATGATGTCATTAAAGTCCTGAGGTAATAAGTCTGGTCTCTCCTCACAGCTCTGGTGTTGCCATAAATGCGACCGTCTACCAAAGACTTCTCAGCCAGCGATGTGACTTAAACACATGATAATCGTGACCCGGAAAACCTGCACGAAGCCGGGGTTAGGCGAGCGCCCTCCACCCGTGGGCTCGGGTGGATGTGCAGCTATTTTCTTCTTCTGTGACGCTCCTGCCTCTGGTGAACCATCGAGGGCTTATTTCAGACAAACAAAAATGCTTCTATCCAAATTAAATTTGCCATGCTCAGCGCCGCTGCTGTCTTACACGCACAATCTGATCTCCTGCTTTATATCTCTGATGCGCTGCAGAATATGTTCTTATTATTTATTCCGCTGCCACGATGTTCCTTCATTGTTAGTACTTATTTCTTTTATTACTCTTTATTATTTGCTGTGTTTTCTTCATGTAATCTGTGTCTTTCCTGTTCTTATCTGCAGTGGATTATTGTCTGCGCTGCGCCAACAACTCCATTTCCTCACAGGGATCATTAAAGTCTGATCTTATCTAATCAAATTTTTTGTTTATTTGCTGTGGAAAATGTGGAAGTTTAGCAGAAGCGGTGGAAGCCCTCAGTGAAATTAGCAGCAAGTTTCCATCCGTCGTGTCGTCCCCGGATAATACTGCCCCGTCCACTCGTTTCCGTCAGCAGAGATTCGCTGAGTGAATCACTGTCAGGTGGGTAATTCTACACGGAGCGTGTACAAATGATGCTGAAAAGTTGGAAAGTTTGTGAGTGGGATTTAGCGGGAAGAAAGACGGATAAACAAAGAGAGGAAGCCAGAGACAAAGTGAGGTGTGGGCCAGGGACAGACTTGATGGGATTTTAGAAATCTATGAGGCTGATGATGAATGTCTGAAATAGGTTTGTCTGCCCATTGAAAAGCCATTTGTTTTCATTAGCTCGCAATGCTAGGGTAAGTCTACGGTGGGGACAGAGAGTGGGTGGCTGAAGCTTATGCTGAGGATAGTCATTATGGGATGGACCTCGCTAGCTAAAGACATTAGCCCGATGCTACACTGGTCTGTGTTCCTGCTGCTTAGCGAAGCTGCGGTCCAGACGTGAAAGGCGCTGAGCCTGCGTGACACACCTGAAAAATGGTTCCTGAAATGACCTTTGCTCCTGTTTCCGTCTTAAACGTATGACTGGAGTCCATGAAAAAAATGCATCAAACCAGACCGTCCTGAAACAGTCGCCGAAAACAAGCAGTTTACGTACGTCGTGTTTTATTTCCTCCCCACCTCCCATTTGTTTATTTAACCTTTGCTCCCTTGAGGTTAAAACCATTTCTCAGGTGAAGCTGTGACGCACCTGGTCGTGCAGTCTGTGTGGGACACGCTAGCCTGACATCTGGATATATCTAACATGCGGGTTAAAGTTTTCTTTGATATATTTTTACTGAAGGCGGTTTTTTAAACGTCTGCTCTCTCCTCTGTCACATCGCAGCCACTCTTAACAGTCTGCTTATCATCTCTGAGTGTCTTTTCTGTGATGTGTGTTCTTTCCTATAAACTCGGAGGCAGTTACAATGTGTGAAAATGCCATGCAGTCCCACATAAACTTGGATCTGTTGGATTTGCCAGCTTGCAAATAATCCCTAAAAGGTGCCATTTGTGGGCTTTCTTTTGCAATTAGCGCCCAAATCTAACGGACGTCTGCTCACACTTTACATATCTCCTTAAATTTATGCATCCCAGAGCGAGCAGACCCTCGAGGACTCATCATCGCGGCAGATACACCGCAGCAGTGTTTGCGTAAAGAGCCTCATTCACTCACATCGTGGCAATACGTGCAGCGCAGCAAAGACGGTAACTTGAGTCACGTTTTAAAATAAAACAGCAGCCAAGCTAATGCACATCTATCTCTCAGTGCATTTATCTATCAAATCTTATCCCCATCTGCAGCGAGATCTTCCGTAATAAAGCACGATAGTGGTGAAGCAGGCAGTGTGAACATCTCTGAATTGGCCTTTTCTAGTCTGAAAGGTTTTGTTCATGTGGAGCTGAGAGTGGCCAGAATCAATAAGAGAGAAAAATAGGAAAATGACATGGCTCTCTCCAGATGAAAGATCTAATCTCCAATATCCATTTACAGCTCAGGGCCGAACACTAAAGCAGCAACACTGCATCCTAGTTAGAGCACAAACAGCAGATGAGTGTCCACATTCATCTTTAAAGTGTCCTTAACAATGCTGCTGATTCTCGGGACGTGCCGCTTTGCTTTTGCTTTTGCTTTTAAGCTCCTAACGTCCTCGTCGTGGCAACGGCGCTGACTCGAGCGTGGATTTGCCGCTGACACAAAGTCGTGTTTCTGACACAGCTTTCACTTACATGTGATGACAATTTAATGCCGTCAGCGCAGTGGTCCTGCTTAAACTATTTCAATTTCATTGCATTTGTGCTGCTCTTTCTTCCCCGAGCTTCACTCGAACACTGGCTCGCTCACATTAACAAACACTGACACGCATGTATTAAAAGCAGCATTCGGGGGCCCGAGACTTTTTTCGCTCGCTGTTTGGTTTCATTCTTTCTATCTCCTGCTTCCCTCCTCTTCCTCCTCCTCCTTCTTCATCGCTTCCTTCTGAAGGAGAGGCGCCTTTGTAGTTTCTGTCTGCTCTTATCAGTCCTGGCATGAAGCACTCGCCTCTGCCACTGTCCTCATGTTCTCTGCAAGCTCCCACTTTTGTGTTGCCTAATGAACTCTGACCAAAATTAGACATACTTTTCAACTTTTAAACTGAAGGAGCCCCTTCAATGGTTCCTTTGTGAAGTGCTGCCACCGCTGTGAAGGGAGGGTGTGCGACTGAATGTGTGTGTGTGTCAGAAAGTAGAGGAATGCTGGGCTGTTTTGTGGTAGACATGAGGAATTTAGGCCTGAGCTTCATTCAGCCCTCAGGCGACAGGGAAGTGGTGTGATCTCCCTCTCTTTTCTCTGTCCACAAACATACACTCAGACATGAAAGCTTCACTCAACCATCCATCCACTCCTAGAAATAAATGCCCAGTGGTGAACGGGGCTGTCAGAAGCATCCAGCAATCACGGTTCATTATTTTTTTAAAAACAAGTCCTGTTCAGGCAGTTTAAATAGAGCAACACATCCTCGGCGGGGAGGTGAAGATGTTGGATGAGATGTTTGATAACCAAAAGCAAGTCCAGTCGTCTTCATTAAAAGCACTTGAGATCTGCAAGTGGGCAAACCACTAAAACAACCCGTGGCTCTGTGAGGGTGTACGCCTCTCACTTCTTATCAATCACTGACTCCTCCTCTGGATGCTGCTGTGCTTCTAACAGAATCATCATTTCCAAAACGAACGCCGTGTTTCGTTTGGTCAGGCTTGAAACCAAAGATTTAAACAACAGTCGCCTCAGGCACTTTATATTATAAACACCCTACAATAATACAGAGAAAACCCCAACAAGCAGCTGACCCCCACGAGCAACCACTTGGTGACAGTGGGAAGGAAAAACCCTTTTTTAATGGGAAGAAACCTGCAGCAGAACCAGGCTCAGGGAGGGGCGGGGCCATGTGCTGCGACCGGTCGAGGATGAGGCGAGGAAAACAGAACAAAGACACGCTGTGGAAGAGAGCCGCAGATTAATATTAACTAATGATTAAATGCAGAGAGGCGTATAAACACACAGTGAGTGAAGAAGAAACACTCAGTGCATCATGGGAATCCCCCATTCAGTGCTCCATTGGGGTGATACGGTACTATGAGATCATTAAGATAAGATGGGGCCTGATTATTTAAGACCTGGATTTAACAGGAAGCCAATAGAGGAGAAATCTGCTCTCTTTCTAGTCCCTGTCAGGACTCTTGCTGCAGCATTTTGGATTAGCTGAAGGCTTTTCAGGGAGTTTTTAGGACTTCCTGATAATAATGAATTACAGTCGTCCAGCCTGGAAGTAATAAATGCATGAACGAGTGTTTCAGCATCACTCTGAGACAGGATATTTCTAACTTTAGAGATGTTGCACAAATGGAAGAAAGCAGTCTTACATATGTGTTTAATATGTGCGTTGAAGGACATGTCCTGGTCAAAAATGACTCCAAGGTTCCTCACAGTGTTACTGGAGGCCAAGGTAATGCCATCCAGGGTAAGAATCTGGTTAGATACCATATTTCTAAGATTTTCAGGGCCGAGTACAATAACCTCAGTTTGATCTGAATTAAGAAGCAGAAAGTTAGCGGCCATCCAGGTCTTTATGTCTTTAAGACATTCCTGCAGTTTAACTCATTGGTGTGTGTTATCTGGCTTCATGGACAGATAGAGCTGGGTGTCATCTGCATAGCAGTGTAAATGTATGCTATGTCTTCTAATGATGCTGCCTAAGGGAAGCATGTATAATGTAAAAAGAATTGGTCCTAGCACTGAACCCTGTGGAACTCCATAATTAACCTCAGTGTGTGAAGAGGACTCTCCATTTACATGCACAAACTGGAGTCTATTAGATAGATATGATACAAACCACTGCAGCACAGTACCTGTAACACCTACAGCATGTTCTAATCGCTCTAATAGGATATTATGGTCGACAGTATCGAACGCTGCACTGAGGTCTAGCAGGACAAGCACAGAGATGAGTCCACTGTCAGAGGCCATAAGAAGATCATTTGTAACCTTCACTAAAGCTGTTTCTGTGCTGTGATGAGCTCTGAAACCTGACTGAAACTCTTCAAATAAACCATTCCTCTGCAGATGATCTGTTAGCTGTTTGACAACTACTCTTTCAAGGATGTTTGATATGAAAGGAAGGTTGGAGATTGGCCTATAATTAGCTAAGACTGCTGGGTCTAGATGGCCTGTGGGACATAGCTGATTATTAGAGAGGAAAGAGTTCAGAGACCAGGTGAGCAGTGTGTTTGTGTAGGTTCTCAGTAATTCAGGTCATGGTAGACTTGAGCTGTTGAACTGAAGGCAGCTGGGCTTCTTACCTTGGCTCATGTGGTTTTTCAACAATAATTATTTTATATTGTACATACTGATGGCATCTTGTTCCGGAGCTATTTTCTGATCCTATACATGTTAATTAATACAAATTAATACTATAATTAAAATGTTTGTTTTAAAAATCAGACATCCTGTAACATCAGCCTACCTCTGTGTGCTTATAGCTGGAGATTCAGACAGAAACAGCTTTTCTATAAGACTTAATGCTGCTCCACTGAGTGTGAGTTTCTCCATTTTTACATCAGTGTCCATCAACACAAAGCTCAGAAATCACATTTTTTATCTCTTTGTTTCGGTGTGAACAAACCGTGTGCTATCGGGGCAGCAGGTACAAGAATCTGCTTGACAACAGGAAAAGCATCAATTCAAATTACGCCTTATTTTTCACGGTCAAATTAATTTCCATTATTTTGCTCCGTGATTCCCATCCTTGCTCTTTCTGCTCCCTCCCCTCCCCAGCAGCTGGCCTCACCCCTCCATGTGAGGAGGAGGAGGGGAGAGGAGGATTATAAATCAAGGTAAACAGTGGCTGTTTAACCCCTGCTATGATGTCATTTCCAGCAGAGCAGCAACATGCTGCTCTCCTCTCCTCTGCTCTCAGCTCCACTGTACATCGCTAGCATGCATGTCACTTTGTGCACACGCTCAGAGGCACACAGCTCCCTACCTAACACTCCCTGAGCACTTGACATATGGCTATTAAGCCGGGCTGGGGGGTATGCTGGGGATGCAGAGGATGCTAGACTTTAACACACAAACACACCATAAGCACCAAATATGACACAAAGTGCGCCACACAAGCACTAAAACACACCACACTATGCTAAGAGAGTAAGCAACATTTGCACCTACGGTCATTGTCACACAGCTTTGTGACCCGTTGTCAACATTTGTAGCTCATTCATAGAAAACTCCAGGCTGCTCATTTCGTTCCTTTAAATCAGGGGCTGTCAAAGCTTTGATGACTGGGTGTGGTTTTTAAACTATGACCCTAACTCTTTTTCACAAATCAGCGTTGGGCGTTTTGTGGAGAATAACGTTGGTTTGTCTTTTCTCGATGTAGCACGCAGCAGGAAGTGGACCGCTTCAGATGTGCTCTCGCTACAGGAAATGCAGGTTTCAGCGAGCGAGCTGAACGTGTGACAACCGACGGGCCGTCGCCTGTTCTCACACACACCTCTGACCGACGATGAGAACGAAATGAAATAAAATTATTTATTCCAAAAGAAATTCCTGTGTTACGAAACAGCTTAAAATGCATACGTCTCATCGAGGGTCAAAAATAAATGAATACAACAAGTGAAAGTCAAAATAAAATGCTGCAGGAAAATAAATGAATAAATAAAAGTGTCTTCGTGAGAAATGAGCAGAGCAGTTTCACGACTGATGATGAAACAATCGTGACTTTTTTATCTTAGTTCGTGATTCTGGCCACAAATACAAGTGTTTGTTTAATTAAAAAAACAAACGTGACTCGATGCCGTGAAGCATGAGGCATCGCTAAAGCATCGCATGGACTCGAGCGTCAAATGACAAACCTGCTTTTGTTGGTTCGCCTCGTTCTCTGAGATCACGCTCTTGCAGTTTGGAGTCAGGGCTGCATCATATCAACGCAGTGTTATAGCAACGCCTTCTGTTTGACAACGCCAGGCACGTCTGAGAGCGAGAGCACGATGACTCAGGACCTATGAAGCAGCTTCTTCATCGTCCTCCAACATTCTGTCTGTTGTTGGATATTTTCTGCATGGTTTTTATTTTTGGTTTCTTTACTTTTCAGTTTTTCTTTGGTCACGTTTACTTTGTGCCCGTGTCGTTTCCCGTCTTACTTTGTTGTCTTTGTGGTTGCTGTAGAGTTTTCAGTTCTCTGTCTTGTTATCCGATTGTTTTCACCCGTTTGTCATTTTTGGCCGGCTGTTTCTTTTCCCGTTTGTTGGAATCTTTGCCAAAGTAAAGCTTGGTTTGTTTTTTACTCCATCCTCCGAGTTTGTGTTTTTGGGTCCAAACCTTTCACTACACGCTCGACTTCTGCTGTGTTTAATGTTTAGTCACTACTGTTGCACTAAGACGATGCTGCCACCTGGTTTCAGTAGATTCACACTTTGATTAGAAAGTGTGTCATCGGTGTCAGCAGGATAGAAAATGCCCTTCATTTAAAAACACTGCGACCAGATCTGTGGAAATAAAACACTGGCTTGTTTCTCGAGTGTTTCATGAATTCAGCCTGGCGGTTTTTACAGACCGACTGAGCAAACGAGGCTGCAGGAGCGATCGTCCCAGATGATTCTGGTGATGATTTTCAGAGAAATCAGAAGCACTAATTACAGACACAAACTGTGCTGTTATAAGAGCATCATGTGCTTAAATGTTTGAAAGTTTTAAATGAATATTTGATGTTTTTTTGGTCATCTGATTATCTCTTGTTAGTTTGCCAAGAACTGGATGACTTGGGTCTCCTTCACAGCGTGAACATTTATTTTGGTTTTTTCTCTTCGAATGTAAATAACTTTAAGTGGCTGTTGGCTCGAGTATTATTGTCTCCATAATTGGTACAGAGATCTGACTAATTCTGCCCGTTTTCACACTGACACTTGTTCAGAGAGAAATCTGACATCTGTGGAGGTTTATTCTGAACGAACGCAGACACTGCAGTGATCAGGCAAACTCTTATCAGTGATTAAAACGGGGGCTGAAAAACAAACTACAGATTATTTAAAAAATGATTTCACTGCATGCTGAACTGGACATATCTGTAGCCCCCGAGCACGGGCGCCTAATGACGCACAGACAGTGAAAGGAATCGTCACCTGTAGGAACGTCGTACCACAACACTGGAAAATGTTAATACAATACAATGGTTTATAAATCTCCAAATTTTACATGTTGAGAAAAACTCATTTTGAATTCGATGGCATCTCAAACACGTTGGCACAGAAGGAACAAAAGGCAGGAAGTGCAAGTGGTCCTAAAAAAAACAGACTAATTGGCACCAGGTCAGTAACATGTCCGGGTAAAACAAAAGAGCATCTTAGAGACGCCGAGTGTAAGTCTGCAAAAGTCCTATAAATCTATAAATTTGAAAATAATGTTCCTCAAATTAAATTTTATCTTAAGTCTTTGAATGTCTCATCATCTTCAGTAGTCTGAGAATCTGGAGGAATCTCTGTGCGCAGGGACAAAGCTGACAAAGTCATTAAAAAAGCGCCAAAAACAGAAATCAGAACGCCGTCCATACGTGACCCACGTGACCATGATCCAGAAACGGCGCCGTCTCCTCTGGCCACGTGGAAACTGATCTGAGGCCAGATTCAAGCATGGACGCCGAGACCAGAGAAGAGGGGCACCTCTTTCAGAGAAGACCTTCATATTTCAGTAGGACGACGGCACACTGAGTCCCTTAACCCAGCTGTCCGAGGTTTCGCCGCAGGTAGCCGAGGCGCTGAGGGCGAGCAGAAGCACATTACGTGGGAAAGCGGGGATGACCGAACTGCGAAGCATCCACCTCTTTGCCTCTCTCGCTCGTTTTCGTAAATTATCAGCCAATCGGTACGCAGCTGACAGATACGATGCAGCCAGCATGCACTGATGTTTACGATGTATGAAAACCACGTTCAGCACACGTGACGATTGAAGAACGTCATCAACGAGTCCAGGATCGATCCATCCACGGGATCACGCCCTTTCACCTCGTCCGTCACCTCTGACTCGTCGTACACAGGGACCAGGAACGTCGGGAACACCCGTGCAGACATAAAGATGGGGTAATATCTCCATAAACACAGCCCGTGTGGGCTTTTGGGGGATTTAGTGTGGCAGAACATTTTTTCGGAGAGTGGAGAGAGAAAAGTGTTTAAAGCATTTAGTGACTCACTTCCCAGATGTTGGTAAACTTTTCTATAAAACCTTCATTTTAGCGTTTATGTGGTTGTCTATCACTCTTAATCGCTGTCATTCCGTCTCCCTACACAAGCGCACCGCCGCCATCGCTGCCAGGGACGCGAAACACACACATACAGTATGGACAACATACACAGGCCGCTGCCACACACATTCCCAGGGTGGGCTTGATGAATGGGCCTAGTTTAAATTATTTTGTGCAGATCTCATTTAGGCCCTTGAAGAAGAGATCCAGCCTGTTTATTCATTTCACATTTGCACCCGGGCTTCAATATCTCTATGCCTGCAAAGAATTTACCCTCCTCCCATCCAAGAGTAAAAAAGCCTGGAAAAGAAAAGACAGAAAGAGACAGAGAGGGAGAGAGAGCCAGAGCCAGAGAAAAAAGCAATTTACACAATGTACATAAAATGATGCGCTCAGAGTTTGATAACCTGCATAAATTATAGAGTATAATTAAATATTATACCCGGTGAATCACCAAGGAGAGAGGACGGTAGGAGAAAAGACAAGAGGATAAAAGCAGGGAGCGAGGAGAGAAAAACCAAAAGACGAGAAAGAGGGGAGCGCCACGGATCTCGTAATTGTTTTTATTGATTATTTCTTTAGGTGAAATGGTTTTAAGATAGAGAAGAGCAAGGAGTCGGGTGAGAAAGGCCAGAAATCAGGCCAAAGGAATTTCTATGGATGCAACGTCTCATTTTCAATCTACCGAAATAAAAAAATAAATATATATGTACCCGGGCGGCAGTTGGCACTGTCAGCCCGCCTCAGCGGTGGCCCATATAAATTGGATGGAATATTAAAAATAGCAAAGCTGAGCAGCGTCTGAGCGCGTGCAGACAAACACGGACGCGTTGGTTCACGCCCTTGTTCTTCTGTGACCCCCGCAGGCCGGCGTGCACTACTCTATGCGAGGAACCAGCAGCACTCGGACCGCGATAACCTCGCAGCCGTGACGTACGACATCGCTCAGTACACGAAATATCAGAGGTCCAGGTCGGGGCAGCGGAGGGAGACGTGTCACATCCAGGAGTCGAAGCTCTTTAAACCTTGTTTTTGGGCAAAGTCAGCAGAGTGTGATGGAGACTGTGAACACGTCCAATGACTGGAGCGAAAATACCAAAAGCTTCAGAGGTGTTCACCTGCCCGTGGTACACCTGATGCAGGTGTGGACAAAGTGTTTCACACCTGTCAATAAAACGCAAGCAGACGACACACAAAACCTCCATCAACTAGTTCACAAAAGTAAATGTGGCGACACGTTACAGCTGTTTACGTGAAAACACGTACACGGTTCTGCAAAAGTCTTATTTCTGGTTTTTAAAACGCAGTGAAACAAACGCATCACATGACATCACCGGTGTTTTAACTGATCACAGCTTCAATCAGGAAAGGGGGAGGGGCTTATTTCTACTGTTTGTGGGGACCACAGCACAGCTTAATATGGCCTATATGACAGACCAACATACGGAGGAGTGTTTGGTGGATGTGAGAGATGTTCTGTATTTATAGTCGTAAATATGACATGAACATGTGCAGCTGAAGAACCTGCAGGAATAATGTGAGTATGAAGACGCAGCAGTTTAAATCTGACCGTCTGTTTTTACAGAATCGGACGATCGCCATATCCCAGTGCATTCTGGGTAGTGACACCAAGTCTCTGCAGGTCTTCCTCTTTGTCCATTTTCAATTTAAAGATGAAGGTAACAGAAAAAACATGGCAGACGTTAAACTGTGCATGAACATGAAGACGGACGAGGAGCGTCTGAAAGGCTGTGACTTCGGAGTCGTGACTTTTGGTTTGATTGTCGCCTAAAGCAGCTTTTTTACTTTTCTCATGGGGAAAAAAACTCAGGATTTACCGTTTTAGCCTTCGCCTGTGAGCGGCGGCGGCGTCTCTGGCTCGTATTTAAACAAACGAGGACACAGCTGGAGCTCTTTTGGAAGACGTCTCCGTCCTCATCAGCCGGCAGACTCGATCTGGAGCAGAACGTTTCGCCAACTTTGAGTCAAACCCCTCACAGATACTTACTGTTATTAATATTATTCATTTGAATTATGTGTTTCATGGTTTCAGATAAAGACAGTTGCTTAATGCATTCGTGTCTTGGTTGCCATGGTGACGACTTCCCGCGTTCGCAGAGACGAAAAGACGTCGGTGTCCAAGAACGTGAGAAAATTCGTTTCGTGACTCCTGATGATGACTCGGCCGGATTGTCGGAAACGGCATGAAGACCGACGTCACGTCCACGGTCCAGGAAACGACTACCAAACGCAGCTCAGTTTGGCATCTTTTCATTGTAACGTCAGAGCCAGCAGGTCATGACCCAGAATGCACTGCGCACGAGAACAAAGTTTAAACCTTGGAAAAACAGCGAGCGCCTTCTGCGTGTTTACCGTGTGACCTGTGCAGTTTCAGGCCCACAAATGGAAACATTTGTGCTTCCTTTTAAATTTACAGTAAAGCACTGCTCAGTCTGACGTTCCTAATAAAGTGCTCAGAGCTGCGTTGCTTTCATGTGCGATCTATCAAAAGGCAGCCTCTCAGTGTGTTCATTGCTGACAGACGCAGAGTCCAAGAAAGAAGCCAGAGTTCGGAGGTCTCTCTTCTTAAACGCCGCATCCTCTTAAATCTTTAATGCCGCGCACGGCTGATAACAGAGACGACAGCGCGGGGTGGCGAGCTAAGCAAACAGTCTTTAACGTTCAAGTAAAGACACAGCATCTAACGACCGCTCCGTCTTTGTCTCTCCCCCTCTCTCGCCCATTGTTTATTCAAATTTTACAGACGGGGTACTTTTTCCAGTTCAGCACCTTCACCAGTTTTGTGAGAGAACGGCATTATGCCTGTGTTATTATGCAATTCATCACCAATAATAGATTTGTTTACGGCGGCCCCCGTCTCTCGCCTGCTCTCAGCGCTGCATTTGAAAATAATAATAATAATACATAGTGTATAATGACGGTAATGGTACGAAGGCTTTGATAATAGATGTGCTGGGAGGGATAAGGGAGCCTTGATCAGCCTGGGTCTCAGCTCAATTGTCTTCAAAGCACTGTTTAATGTAGAATAGGCATCCTGGGAGATTGTCTCAAAACCAAGAAAAAGGTGGGTGTACGGATAAGAGCGATGAACGCACCGATGGGAGTACGCACGCACGCGCGCGCGCAGGCTCAGGCAGAAATACACCACATACTCAAATAAGCTCTCGCACAACCACCCACTGGTGCGTCTCTCCTCTGAGGGCTCTCTGGTGTAAATGTGTTAAAACTCTCCCCTGGTCTTTGGCTTCTGCTGAATAAATCTGTGTTTTAGTCTTCACTTTAGCACTTTAAACTCCGGGTATTTCCAGCACGTTTTCTCCCGGCCTCCTCCGGGGTTTCGCCGAGATCTCGAGCTGCTGACGGATATAGCATCAATGCTTCTGTGAGCGTGCGGCGCTACATGTAGGTGAGAATATTTCAGTGCTTTCTGCAGGAAAGCGTGCACGTTGACCCCTTCCTATTCATATTTAAGTGTTGATATTTGATTATGACTTGTTTTTAGGTTCAAGGTTATTATGATACCTTTTCTAAAACGTTATCGGGAAAAGATGAGGACATGAAAATACATCTTTGTCTCATTAGTCTCAGGCTGTGCAGGGAAAAGTCCACATATACCTGCACAGGTAGATTGTTTAGACTGTTTAGTTTTTATCAAGCAAAGAAAAGTTTTTTTAATCTTGGGGAAACTGATACATGACAAAAATCCATCATATTTTTTTACCAACCAAAATATGAATAACATGCTTTAGCAAAAAGGAAAGTTTGAATCTTGAAAGTAGAGATAGTGTCTGTCTCCTGAATCCAAACTGGAAGCTGGTTCCACAGAAGAGGGGCCTGAAAACTGAAGGCTCTGCCTCCCATTCTACTTTTAAATACTCTAGGAACAACAAGTAGGCCTGCAGAGCGAGAGCGAAGTGCTCTAATAGGGTGATATGGTACTACAAGGTCATTAAGATCAGATGGGGCCTGATTTCAAGCACTCCACTGCTTCCTCTCTTATTTTCCTGGTCTCCCATAAAGCATCTGCTGTTTTGTGTAGGGTTAGCCAGGAACGTGAAGGTCACAGCCAATCGGAGGAAGAGTAGAAAACTTGGACAGATATGAGGAGATAAGAGTACGGCCAGTGTTTGAGCAGTCACCCGTTATTTAACCAGAGAGCGCAACTCTCTGAGTTCAGCTGTATCTGATGGAGGCGGCATCAACCTTGAATTCTTCTAGACTTCAGCTAGAAACGAACCGACCAAGGCTAACATTCACACCTACAACAAGCCCCATGCAGGCGCCTGCTCAGCCGATAGGTGGATTCAAACCTTCTGCACCACCGTGCCATCTTTGGTTCATCCAAAGACATCCAGGTGATGTTCCAGCAGTACCTCGAGCCGGCGCCGAGCTCGCATCTTGTTGTCTGCACAACTTCTGATTTCTGAGCTATTATTCACTGTCCAAGTGTTTGCTTGGTGTCAGTGGATATCGAGCAGTTTCCCCATAAAGATGACATTGACGAGCTCCCCTGTAGCCTTGATGACGAGTTCTGACACCTTAATAAAGGACCCCGCCCTGGCCGCCCCTCCCACGAGCCAGGTTGTGCTTGAGGTTTCTTCCTGTTGAAAACTCATGGTGGGTCTGATTGTTGGTTTTCTCTGTATTATTGTAAAGCACTCCAAACTGACGGTTGGGATTTGGTGCCATATAAATAAACCTGAGCTGGACTCCACAGCTGCAGAGGCAGTCTTTAATGTTTGCTCATGAAAGACCTGAGAAAGTTCCATTTGTGTGATCTGAAGTGTTTTCAGTCACTGTAAATATTTCTGTGAATAATGATAATAAGCTAAGAGTTCACAATTTAAAAACATAATACCACCCTGAATCACAAGTTATTCTCTTTATTCCCCCACACTCGTCTGAGGTGTTCCCTCTGAAGTGTCCAGTTCTAACGTGACGCCCTTCTTCACCTTGCCTACATTTAAATCCCAGTAAGATCCAGTGAGCAGTTTGCTGGTGGGACTGGCACACTGCAATTATTCTGAAGATCTTCCTGACAAAGCTCATGCATACAGAGAAGGTGCAGAGGAGCAGAGCAGAGGAGGACAGGTGTGGCACATTATGCCATGTGATAGGAAATCACTGTCACACACACACACACAGACACACACTCCATATGTCGCCAGGTGTGGCTCTCAGCCTCTCCTGCCCCGTGCACCGCTATAATCAATTTAACAGGATAGTTTCATCGTCAAATATCCAAATGATGATTGCTTACTTTACCTAATCTCCTAATGCTTGTGACCTCTAAATGCGTGGAGGGTAATCATGTTTTCCTGCTTGCCGCTCTCATGTATGTGCGAGCGTCAGACTGCCTGCCTGGGTGTGGGATGCTGGTTTTATTTTGGTAAAACACTGGGGAATGCTGAAGCACCGCAGAATACCTCTTGTAATCACATTTCTTTGTGTGTCAGTGTGTGTGTGCTCTTTTTTTCTGCTGTTTGTGATTGGCGTTGAATGCAAAGTGACTGTCAGTGATCCTCATGAATGCCGAAGTAGCTCATTGACTGTGAACTGGGTCTTGTTAGCAGTTGGGTAAGCAGGAACAGAAATATAAGCACTTAGACTATTTATTCATGCAGACTGCCTTCCCCTGGCTTTTTGAAGGTAAAGAGGAGTGTTGTGTGTGTGTGTGTGTTTGCATGGGCATGTGTGAAGAAGAAAAGGAGAGAAGAGAAAGCTGACTTTGACTAAGACGACAGTGCTGCTGTTAAGTTTTTTCATTTAATCAGCAGCTTGTAGCTTAAGCGCTAATAACAGCAGGATGGAAATAGCCTTTATTACACGTAACCCTCATCCGTCCCTGTACAGTAACATATTTTATTTTTATGTACCTCCTTATTGATCATATTTTCAGTCACAGACGTGTGTTATCATGTTACTGTTTGTATCTTCATCATATCACCGTATATACTGCACAATACATACACTTCTTCTTCTTCCTGCATATTCATAGTATGAGAAGGCGAAACTGAAAACATGGAGCACAAACAGAAAAAGAAAAAAGCGATCGTGCTTTGAGAGACAGCTCACGCCTGCATAACGGGAAAGCTGCTGAAGGGCCACGTGTGCAGTCATCGTGTCGTATGGTAAACAAGTACTACAACTTTAGAAAAATGGGAAATAGGACGCAGCCGTTTGCACCAAACACACGTGAACGTTAAACAGTTAACCCTTCATGACCGGTCGCAGCAGGCACGCTCCGTTTTGCGTAATTATTTTTAATAATTGAAGTTTTTAAAATTAATGTTTGAGTTTATGCTGTATCCTGTATAGTTTCTGGGATGCTTAGAACTCAAATTGCACTGCTGGAAATACTTTATTTTGACGCACATGCTGGTTTTTTGCAAATTTGCATTATAATATTTATATTTGCTTTCCCTGCAGTACGTAAAAATTGGTGTATCTGAAAAATAAAACTCTGAAGAGAATCAAAATAAATTTCCTGTGGTTGGAAACTATTTTGCATTTACAGTTTTGAGGGATAAACGTCTGAAACTAGAAATATGTAAAAAAACAAAAACAATTTTCTTTGTAGTTTATTGCACTTTTTTGCAATTTATGTAGTTACTGTGTACTTAATGCATGCATATTATTACAGTTTGGGATATAATGGTTGTATTGATGTATGGCAACTTGAAACACTCCCAAAAATGGCTCCACAGCATGTAAATATATAGAGATAAGCTCTGGCGTACCTGGTCCAACAGTAGGTCTTAAACAGTTAAACGTAGCGATGACGTCTCAGTTCGTTTGTCAGCTACACGAAATACATTCACTCATTTATACAAACGATATATAGAAACGAACACATTTGCTTTGGAGTTAAATGTGCTTAGTTACACTAACGACTGCGTTTATTCATGAAATGTCACAACTTATCAGACGTATGTTGGCCAGTTAGACATTTTTCATTGAATAAAGTCAGTGAATCGCTTTAAATGTTGATTGACCTCTGTCATCTTTGTGTTGATCATGTCTAATATATTTATGTAGTACACATATATATATATGGTACCAAATATATTAATATTACTCAGTGTTATTAATGTGGGAAGATCAATGTACTGGTGAATTTAGCAGCTAAGCCATATAAATGAAGATAATCATGATAAAATGAAGAATGTATTAAAATAACAGTCTATAGTAACATTAATGATGTTATTTTGTCTCGTTGTCGCTGCGCTCGTCTGCTCTGCTTTGTAGTTTCTATTCCAGCAGTCGCTCAGCTGAACCACGAGGATCAAAAATGTGCGTCGAACGTTACAAATACCAAGAACGTAGTGTGTACAAATACATACGATTGTGGCACTTGTGCAGTACAGTGTGTACTTACAGTATGATGTTTAAATATTCTCCTTGGAACTGGGCTGAGGCAGCAGACCTCGCCATCAGACTTCGCCATTCTCTTCATCCACATGTGGTCACTTCTGGCCGCTGCCAAAACACGAATGCTACAGTGGCTGTGACCATTTTTTATTTACAGTTTGTGGTTATAACCCGGGGCCTCGTTTGCTCGTTATAGTTTATAGTTTATTTATTTATATAGCACATTTAATTACAACAGGAGCGTTGACCAAAGTGCTGCACAAAAATGCAACATACCTAATAAATAACTTGGAGTATTGAGATAGCAAAACACCAAATATGAATTAACAAGTAACTCTCATGCTGTATTTAAAGCCAGTAAATAAAAATGTGTTTTAAGATAAGATTTAAAACGACTGACAGTGGGAGCCTGTCGGATGTGTAGGGGTAAATTATTCCACAGCTTAGGCGCTACGACTGCAAATGCTCGACCGCCTCTATGAACCGGCCTCGACTTTGATACGGCTAAAAGCAAAAGATCACTTGAACTAAGAGATCTAAGGGGGTATAAGTCTGCAGGAGTTCAGATAAACACCCGGGAGCCTGTCCATTCAGGGCTTTGTAAGTCAACAATAACATTTTAAAATTAACTCTGAAGCGGACAGGGAGCCAATGAAGAGAGGCGAGCACGGGGAAATGTGTTCACATCCTTTAGTACGTGTCAGAAGACGAGCTGCAGCATTCTGGACCAACTGCAGCCTTGCCAGGCAGGTCTGGCTGACTCCAGCATACAGGGGGTTACAATAGTCCAGCTGGGATATAATGAAAGCATGAATCGCCCGTTCAAAGTTTTTAAAAGATAAAAATGATCTCACCTTAGATAAAAGCCTCAGTTTGAAGAAAGACCGCTGTACGACTGAGCTAACCTGTTTTTCAAAGGTGAACTTGCTGTCAAATATAACCCCAGATTTTTGGCATGTGATTTGACAAAAGGCTCAAGACTGTGCAGGTTAACATTAGAGGTGCTGGGATAGCCGCTTGGTCCAAAGATTATCACTTTGGTTTTGTTCTCATTGAAGTTAAGGAAGTTAGAGGCCATCCAAGATTTGACTTCACCGAGACACTGAAGTAAAGGATCTAGTGAGGCAGGACTGTTTCCCTTCAGTTGAAGATAGATCTGAGTATCATCGGCATACGAATGAAAACAAATGTTATATTTTCTAAACATTAGACCTAGAGGAAGCATATAAATGGAGAACAAAATTGGCCCCAGTATAGATCCCTGGGGAACACCACAAGTAAGGGGAGCTGAGGAGGAGATAAAATCTCCAAAGCTCACAGAGAAGGTCCTGTCAGACAGGTATGACCTGAACCACTCTAATGGGCTGCCCTTTACGCCACAATGCTCCAACCGTGAGATGAAGATGCTGTGGTCAACGGTATCGAAGGCTGCGGTCAGATCCAGAAGCACAGCTGAGTCACCTGAGTCAGTGGCTGATAAAAGATCATTAAGAACTCTTAAAACTGCAGTTTCTGTGCTATGAAGAGTTTTAAAACCAGACTGAAACCTCTCAAGAACATTGTGTCCATTTAGAAAAGATTGCAGCTGAACAAACACAAACATGCCCCCTGCAGGATGACCCCGTGACCCCCACCGCTCCCACAGTTACGCTGAAAAACAAAAAAACATTTTCTATTTGATAAATGCTGTTTTTAGACGTGTTAATGCTGTTGGGTAAGCGGGACCGCAATAACCCGTCTGAATAATCTCGCTTTCTGTTGTGGCGTCGCCGTCGCACAAGCTCGCGTGTCCTCTGAGGCTTCCTGTTCAGGAAAGAATCTGGCGTGGCTCCGCGGTGTGTTCAAGGAACAGATTTGTGCGTACGGCTCTGGGTGTGACATCCTTTTCCAGCTGGGATCCATCGCAGCGAGCAGAGCGAGCACACTGCTGCGTTCGTGCGCCGCTGAGTATAAATATATATATTTTTGTCTAAGTGAGTTCGTGGGGTGAAGTGGGTTATAGAAGCTAGAAAGAGAAAGGGAATCCTTTTATGTATTATCAAATGTTTCCCTTTAGAAATTCAACACTCTTTTCAATATTGAGTCTAAAAAGAATGTGCTCGAGACTTTCCCTGCCCGCCAGAATTAGTCGGAGGGCCGTTTTTACTCATAAATTATGCACTGAAACAAAGAGATAGTCTCTTTTTTTGTTCTCTCAGCATACGGGCCTGAGCAAATGCCTTTTAAAAATCTTTAAAATTGTCCATTCAACTCAAAGTTACTGAGTGTAGCAAAATGTCGAAGACATAAAGTCGGGGGAAGATTGAATAAAATAATGCGGGGGGACAGATTAGTCATGGAGTTGAGCCCACACGCTCTTTCAGCCGCCGCACAATGCCACTTTTTATAAGCGGCCCCCATCTCCACAAAGGCTGCGTTCAATATATCGAGGATGATACATGGTCAGACGTGTAATCTCTCTTTGATTCTCTGCTCTCATTCATCCCACAACCTTTTCAGCCCTGACACTGATGAGCTGCTGGGCTCGATCTCACACACACACGTGCATGCTCATTATCCAGCACCGCTGTGCGTACCACTAAATGCACATATGTGTCTGTAATCTTGCACTCGCGCACGCTCTCGTGCTGTTACGTGTTCACGTGTGCGCACGTGCACGCGCACAGGCAGGACGTCCTGGTCCTAAGAGTTCATTACAGCCACAGCCAGTCGTGGCATCTCTGTCGCAGCTCGGCGGTCCCTCTGCGGGTTTATTGACCATGGCGTTCAGGTGCTGCAGAGCCGGCTATTGTGGACGGATAATGGCACACAGTGTGATGTTAGCGGGCAGCGTGACGCCGCCGAGCTGCAGAATTATAAACGATATTGGATTTTTCATATTGTGAAAATGTTAAGGTTCCATTCTTGGCCAAATAGCTGCAGACATCTACCTGTGGGCGAGCTCCAGGAATGTCACAGAGTGCTGATCCTGAAGCTAACGGGAAGCCCTGTGATCACACCTGAGCTACACCACCATTAAATCCCAAACGTGACCCACTGCACCTCAGCCAATCAGTGGACTCGTGGTTTTTGTCCCCATGTGACGTCACACCCATTCGGGATGAGGGTTCATGGGAAATGGGGTTTGTTGAAGCTGACTATTAGTTCCATTAATGACATTAATATTCTTGGTATTATCTAAACTTTATGTGGATTTATAGGAATTTATTACAGATTTCATGGCATCAAATAAAAGGCGTTAGTTTACTGATGAACCAAATTTAAACACAAAGTCAAGCGGTCAGTTAAAATCATTTCGAAGGATGAATAAAAGAAACAAAGCATTACAAACTGTAAAAATTTAAAAACCCTGAAAACGCCAACAAAAACAGGCATGTCCAGTCGAGAGTCAAAGACTCGACATGGATCAGCTGTTCGGAGCGACCGTGATGGGCTGCCTGGGCTGACTTTGTGCTGCAGTCCAGCCCCGTCTGCTGGATGCTTTTATGCAATGGACAGTTTGGGTTTACATTCACATGAGTCTGTTCATCCAGAGGTGGATTTTACTTCATAAAAATGAGGTCAAGAGATGAAGAGAAGCAAGAATTTAGTCTGGCTATAACGTGAGAAACTCAGATTAGGGAGCATTTCCAGAGAAGTGGAAGAGATGATGTGTGAAAGGAAAACAGTCCAACTGAGGAGTGAGAAGCTCCTTAAATCTTCCTACTTCTTTGGATTACTATCCTGAAAGCCTGCAGTGTAAACACAGAGCCCACCCACAGATACACAAACATACACCGACGAACACCTGAAGTAAAATGCCTGTGACCTTTTACCTGCTGCATAACATCCGCGTCTTTATGTGAGGAAGAGTGCTGATTCATTCTGCTCACACTGCCTCACCTGGCAGGTGTAACAGGTGAGTCTGCAGTCCGCTCGCCGCCGTTTTCTTTCTCAGATTAAATCAGAAGTTATCCAAACCCAGCTCGGATTTGTCCTGAGAAGTTTAGTCTGTAGCACTGCAGTGCAATTCGTTGGATTTGACTTTTAATTATGATCATTATTATCAAGTGCACTTTCAGTGTTTTCACCCCAAATCTCTCATAGTTTAGCTCAAGATGACAGAAAGATCCCATTACTGAGTTGTAAGAGGCGGACCTGTGGAAGAATCCGCCTCTCTCTGCTGCTCGGCTTTAGCAGGGAAAGTTGCGGTCGGTCATTAGCTTCGGCTCTCTGTCACCTGCTTCGTGTTTACACTGCAGGTCTCTGCATCTGCAGTGGATCGCCGCATTTTTGGGATTTATCTGCTTAAATTTAATCACTAAACCTGTTCTTTCCATCCATCCATTTTGCATCCATGCTCAGCTCTCTCTCCACCGTGATGCTCTTGTCTACTTGAACTCCTCCCCTTCACCATCGGACTCTCACTTCCGTCCCAGGACACGCTGAAGGTCAACCGAACCACGTCGTCTGGAAAAAGCAGGGATGCCATAAAATAATCGTATTTTTTAGGAAAGCTAATTTGGTCTAAAACTGACCTTTCCTCTTGTTTTATGCACACACGCGATGCGGCCCCGTAAACAGCAGCCCTCTAAACGCCTTCAGGAACAGCGCGCCGGCTTGTTTCTTTGGCGTGCACACGTGGGGTTCATATTAAAACACAAGACTCGCCTTTACAATCAGGCCTTGTTTTTAATAGCTTACAGACATAATTAGCGCACACATGTAATTTTGCTTTTCTCGGTTTCCCTTTTTCTATCTGTCACTGTCTCTCTTTCCATCCCTCCCCGCCTCTCGCTCCTTCTTTTTTTACACCAGTAGCACCTGGACCTGCACTATTCATCACGCGGATGACTCGGAACATGAATTAGTTTTCTTTTTTTTATGGTGGAAGATGAGAGGGCCAGATGGCATAAAATTAAAAAAAAAAAAAGAAGGGCTCAGAATGAAAAAGGAGAGGAAAGCATGGATGGAGGGAGGAAAGGACTTAAGGAGGGAGGGAGGGACGAGGACAACATATTTTAGCGCTTTCTTTATTGTCTCCGGTCTGCAGTGTTATCATAGAGGGCACATGGTAGTGTTGGATTAAGGTCTTGGATTTTTTACGCTGTAACGCTCTGCATTAGAGCTTTTCACATGACCTCCATTGTCATTTCTTTATACTTCAAACAAGAAAATTGTGAAACTCTAATTAGTCCTGTATAATTGAGGCCAGATGAAGCACTGCCAATCGGCGCTCGTCTCGTGCAAGGTGGAGTGGTTTTGTTCACTGCCTGTCTTTTCACGGTGGCCTGGCCTCTCTTATTTTCCTCTTTCTCTCTGTCTGTCTCTTCCTCTCAGCTTTGTGCTCGTCCCTTTTCTGAAAAACCAGAGAAAAAGCTCGACGGGGCCGGGAGGTGAGGGTTGCGTTATTAGACCAATTACAGTCAAGGAGGAGCATGCTCTGTACCTGTAGCATGCATTTTAGCTGCAGGAGACCCACGGCGGGTTCCGACCACCGGCGGGCCTCGCCGCTTTAGTGGTGACTCGTTGCTGCCTACAAAACTGCATCTGCATTCAGCTCCCGTCGTCTACTCCAATTCCAGCTGAGCTTTTTCCTGAAATGTAATGAAATCAATTGTAAATAAATATTTTGTCCTTGAATTAGTTACTGTGTGCAGTCTGAGAAGCTTCAAGTCCACATGAATGTCCTGCTGTTTTCCACAGGATGCTGCACTATGCTACAAACATCTGCAGACAGAGTATAAAATAGACATGGCCACCAAGCTCTCTGCATTTGAAGCCTCAACCTTAGCGTCATGGTCACCGCCATGCTGGTTTTTTGGAGCCACAATGGGAGGGTTCAGTGCTGACTTATACTAGCTAGTTTAGTGTTTAGTCTGTATGGGAGTATCACACCGACACAGATACCTGCTAATTAGTCACATCCAATCAAAACCCTCGAACCTCACTGTTTACCAAAACGGGTGCTGGAAATCTAGAACCTGGTTTACCTGGAAGTGACATCTGTTTTACTTGGATCTGGAGCCCGGTTTACTTGGAAGTGACATCTGTTTTACTTGGATCTGGAACCCGGTTTACCTGGAAGTGACATCTGTTTTACTTGGATCTGGAGCCCGGTTTACTTGGAAGTGACATCTGTTTTACTTGGATCTGGAACCCAGATTACCTGGAAGTGACATCTGTTTTACTTGGATCTGGAACCCGGGTTACCTGGAAGTGACATCTGTTTTACTTGGATCTGGAACCCAGATTACCTGGAAGTGACATCTGTTTTACTTGGATCTGGAACCCGGGTTACCTGGAAGTGACATCTGTTTTACTTGGATCTGGAGCCCGGGTTACCTGGAAGTGACATCTGTTTTACTTGGATCTGGAACCCGGTTTACCTGGAAGTGACATCTGTTTTACTTGGATCTGGAACCCGGGTTACCTGGAAGTGACATCTGTTTTACTTGGATCTGGAACCCAGATTACCTGGAAGTGACATCTGTTTTACTTGGTTCTGGAACCCGGGTTTTACCTGGAAGTGACATCGGTTTTACTTGGATCTGGAAGCCCGGTTTTACTTTGAAGTGACAGCTGTTTTAATTTGGATCTGGAGCCCGGGTTACCTGGAAGTGACATCTGTTATTACTTGGATCTGGAACCCTGTTTACTTGGAAGTGACATCTGTTTTTACTTGGATCGGAGCCCGGTTTTACCTGGAAGTGGCATCCTGTTTTAACACTTGATCAGAAAGCCCGGGTTTTACCGGGGTGGGGGGGGGGGGGGGGAAGGGGGGGGGAAGTGGACATCTGTTTACTGGGAGCTGAACCCTGATTAGCCTGGAAGTGACATCTGTTTGACTTGGTTTCTGGAAACCCGGGTTACCTGGAAGTGACATCTGTTTTACTTGGATCTGGAGCCCGGTTTACCTGGAAGTGACATCTGTTTTACTTGGATCTGGAACCCGGGTTACCTTGAAGTGACATCTGTTTTACTTGGATCTGGAACCCGGTTTACCTGGAAGTGAATCCATTCACAGGACCGGTCTCCATCAGGAGCCACCATCTCGTGGCTGTGAGCGAAGGTCATCGGGGTTGTCTCAACTTTGGTGAACGTGAATACTGTAAAAACTGTGAGCGTTGGCATCTGCACATATCATCCACACAACATTTCAACATACCTGAAAGCTCGTGTGCTGGCGTGTCGTTGGGTGGCTTCTGTCATCCTATCAATCTTGATTATGAGGCCAGAGCTCCCCGCTACGCTAACTTCATGACCTCTGGACCCATCCTCAGTTAAAGCCCTGATGAATCTGTGACTGGTGTACAGTCTGCCTTCACCGGCCTGTCATTCAACACATCCTGACAGGAAAGCAGGCCCGTTTTATTTTATTTTTGGACCAGATGCAAATAAAGCAATAGCTCGGGGACTCAAGAGAAGAGAGGAGAGGGAAGAAGAAAGATGGAGAAGAGAGGATGAAAACATCAAGGAAATGATTGCAGGGAGGTTGAGTCTATTTGCTGCACACCAAAGGGGGTTAAGACAGGGTTTGGCTGGTGAAGACAAGCCAACAGAGACACAGAGCACTAAATCTAAAAAGTTTCTGAGGCATTGTTTAGAATCCCTAACAAGGGGGACTGCGAACAACAAGGAACATAATTTGGATTTCCTCCCCCCTCCTCTGTTTTCCTTTTCCATGTACCCAAGCACATAAATAGCTATCTTAACAACTTGATGCTATTTTGAATAGGGGCTGCTTCTCCCTGTGGATTTCCATGAGTGAGGCAATTTGCCGGCGAACAGGTGCATTTTTAATGCTTTCATACAATTAAAACAGAATTTACCTTCTTTCTCCCTTTCCTGTTTTCAGAGGCGCCCTCCTTTCATACCCAGGTTGAATTGATTTAGTTTGTCTAATTAAACTCAGAATAAGATGTTAATTACCTAACAAGGTCACCTCTCTCTACTACCAAATTTACCATTGGTATCCTTTCTTCAACAGTATTTTCTTCAAGGATTCAAAGGGAAAGCAGAAGAATAGTGTTAATTGCCTATATGCTGTGTCCCATTTTAAAATGTGAACGTCTTTCCTTCCCTGGGTCTTTTTAAGCTTTGAGAAAATGGGGATTCATTGTGCCATTGTTCTCTTCCCTCTTGTGCTCCACTCAGAAACAATGTGTCAACTCATCACAATATGCTCTTTGTCTACATTTACCAAGTTTCTACACTCTGTGCAGGAAAAGAGGAAGGCTGCTAGGGACAGTGGTTTGCATTAAGACAGAGCGTGGATCGGCGACGCCGGTTTTTCTTCACGGTCGGCCGGCGTTTCCACCTGCGGCGCTTTTAGTTTAAGCTGCTCTTCTGCAAGCGTGCAAAGACAGGAGAGGCACGGGAACAAAGACACAAACCCAGAGCGGACCAGACTGTCCGCTCTGGGTTGGGGACGAGTTGCTGCCTCACGTTGGAGGAGTTCAAGCTTGTGGAGGATTATTCATGACTCGGATGTAGACCACTGGCAGTGGTCACTTTACCGGTGGTAGTCGCAACTTCACAGACACCAGAAGACACCATCATCACAGTCTGTCCCTAAAGCTAGGCAAAGCTCAACTGAAAACTGAAGATTTAGTAAAAGAAGGTAATTAAATCTAAAAGCAACAATCCACTCGTCCTGCTCGTTCGGTCATGAACCATCTCTGGGTCCAAACGCTCCTTCACTTCATTAAACCGAGTGTGGCTGTTCCAATAAAGTTGAACGTCAACGTGGCCATGAAGAAGATTTACAAGGTTTAGCTAAAGTTAGCACAAGCCATGCTCGGGATGGAAAACTAAAGAGCAGCGACATTTGGAGAGTTGGTGAAATCAGGCTAGCTTGCTTATAATGATGTGCTAGCTGGTGGTTAGCTACAGAGCTGCGGTTAGGCTAATATGAACACGCGGGCGCAGGAAGATGGATGACGAGGATTAAACTCTCCTCACATTGAAGATTCCAGGAAGTAGAGCAAACTTCAGCTAAGAGAACATCTGATATGATCTGTCCATAGCACGAGGTCAGCCATTAATCTGCTGCTGATCCTCAGCTTCATGTCCAGGGATTATTATTTGGAGCAAGTCCGGGACACGGCGAGCCCACGAGCTGTAGTTACACCAGAGACTAAGATCTGCCGCACGTTAAACAGACCAGCGGCTCACCTACGCAGGACACTCTGACAGGAAACGCAGCTGTTCCTCTGCAGGTAGCAGGCAGAAGAAGAAACACCAACACTGCACGTTTTACACCGAGCAGGAGATTTGGGATCAGGCGTGACATCATCAGGACAGCAGGACCTGAACTGTCCACTTTCACAATGTGAGGGCAGCGGTGGTAACGAGTGGTGAGGAGGAGAAGGAAAAAAGGGATTTTCAGTGGAAATGGCAAGAGGGGGAGGGGCCGGGGAGGTAAATTTGGCGTGTAAAGTGAGGTTGATGTAAAGTGACTGAGTGTGGTGACCTCCTGTCAGGAACGGGCTCACTCTTGGACAAACCTTCGTCCTTTCTGACCCTCAGACAAACCTCCTGCTCCTCTTTGTCCTCCTTTCAAATACAGACTCCTCCTGGAGCCCGAGAGACATGTCATTTCCTTCCTGCTGCCTCGCCGTGGCCTTTTATATCCGAGGATAACCCGTGTTCTCTGTGTGGATTACATCTAGGAAGCACCTCCTTTTTAAAGTGTGTGTGTGCGCACAATGAAGCTGAACTGACTTTCCCCTCAGCAAAGCAGACTGGCTGCTGATTGGCTCCTAAACGGACCTCAGGTGTGTTTAAACTTGTCGATGTCACCTATTTGTTCTCCTTGCATACACTTCCTCTCCCCCCGTGTCCCCCGTCTCTTCTCCTCTGCAGAATGATATTAATCAACAACGCAGTAAAACGTTTAATTGGATTATTTCATTCTGGAAATAATGAAGAACTTGGATGACATTGAAAAGTGTTTAAAGATGGCGGTGCACGCCCCGTCACAGCATAAAAACACTGACGCATTTTATTTAGGACAAAAAGTTTTTAAAGTCGCTCTTGGTCTGGTATTGATCCTCTCCCGCTCTGCATGTTGCATTTACCCTGATCGATCGATGCGTCACACCAAACAAACGCTGGATTTCATTACTGCTGATCATTTTTCTTTCATTTTCTCTCGACTCAACGCATCATCTCAAAATGATCTCAGGTGTCGAGGATTCCTGTTTGAGTTTCAAAGCACGCCGATCAGCTGACATGTGGTAGGAACAGATTACATGATGCACTCGCTTATTTTTCTTTTTTTTAGCTTATTTAATAGAAAAACCTGGATATTCAAGAGTTTTATAATTAGAGTCTTTTACAAGCAGCAGCACTGAAAGTATTCAGAACGGGTTCAGAGTGGAGCACAGCTTGTCCTGCAGACATTTCCAGGATGGAGAGGTGCTGGTGGAGCGTGACCTTTGTGTTCAGGACGCTTTGAAGCTTCTTCTGTAGATTTTACCAGGTGCGACAGACCGACGTAGCGGCTGTCTGAGCCGTTGTCGAGCGGGTCTCTGACAGTATTCGATGCCCTGGATGTGGCTGGGAGTGTGTAGTAGATCCTTCCTTTAATCCTCAAATCAGAGAGCGTTTCTAAAACTCGGACTGTTCTTTTAAACGACGTTGGTGCCGATTAAAGTGGTTTGAGTTTAAAGATGCAGGCATCGCGTGACCTCCAACAAACGGGCTCGTTTTCTCGTTCTCGAAACGTCTTTTCGCACCTTCCTCTCCTGTTTTCTCTTGTTTTTCTCCCCCTTCGCCGCCGCCTCCTCCTCCCGCCTCCCTTTGTATTTATTGCCGTATTTATTTCTGCTGAAAAGCCAGTCTAGTTCATTTGCTAGTCGGCTGGGCAGAGCAGGGCTCCTATTCTTAGGCTTTTATTAACATCATGGACTGCACAACAACAGCTACAGAATCTATTATTCATTAAGTGTAACCAATATAAAATTTAAAACAGTCCGGGCTTTTTTGTGGAATTATGTAAGGTCAGCATAATTTTCTGCCTATTACTAATATCTATATCATCTTTTCCTTAGTCAGCTCTATTTAAATATGCAATCATTTACAGCTTTTGACTATGTGTGTGCACACCCAATTTCCAATATTCCTCTAGTAGACTTTTTATGCTGACATCAATGGCAAGCTATTAAAGACAGTATTTCATTATTGGTTCCTCTTCCCCAGTGGTTATTTACAATCCCATATATACTAAGCACTGATATTAAAGGAGACCATTTTAATGAGGTGCTATCTGCCATGGCAATATGTCTTTCTCCGAATGAGATTGTGTTTAAAGATTTTATCAAGAAATGGCTGTTCGGCAGGGTTATGTTTTGTCCATGAAATATGCATTTCATATCTCTTTCATTTCATTAACATAATTTAATTTGTGCTTTGCATTCTGTGCATAATACATATTTGATTTACAAAACAAATATTTCCATTAGAAAATGAATTTCATGCACGGAAAAGGCAGAACTGAAAGATGTATTGTAAGGAAATAAGAAAAAATGAATTGTATTAGCTTTGACTCTGGAAAAAAATACACTCCATCTCTTATGTGTGTGTGTGTGTGCGCGTACACGCATGTTTGTGTAGCCTGTATGTAAATGTGCGTTATTGAAGCAATGAAAGCTGCGGGTATATTGCATAAAGTTTATAACTCGGATTGATTTACATGGCGTGTCGCTCATGTTAAGTGCAGCGCTGCACTTAACACATCAGAAGAAGAAGAAGCACGCCGAGCCCATCTTGATTCGCTGCTTTTAAGAGAACGTATTGTGTGCGGCGGGACGCGTGCATCCAGAGGTTTCCGCTGATATCTCCAAGGTGAGGGCATCTCTTTAAGACGTGGCCAGCTCCTTTTCCTTCAGCCACCAGAGGGGAAGCCCTCCGCTGTGATAAATTATGAAGCATTCCCCCTCGTTTTTCCCAAGAAAATGCCGCTAGTTTTAATTAAAGCACTTCACCTCGCTTGTTTAAAGGCTATCGCGGGCCTCGTGATAACTTTGAGAGAGTGTGAGCGAGAGGGAGATGGAGCGCCGGGCTTTGGATAGCACAAAGCATTTCAAAGCGGCCCCGGCGAGTTCATATTAATTTGGCTTATCTCTGAGAATAAAAAAAATCCAGGTAGAAGTGAGACAGATCCTGGGATTTAATGGGCTCAAAATGTAAAGGCAACGTCAAAACACTCTTTTCCTCCTCAACTTTTCTCCCGAGTGTGTGCGAGACAGGCTTGTCGAGTGAAAGCAGTAAGATCAGTGTTTCAGGGGTAACTAGTATTAGCGGGGATTTCGGGCTTGTTTGACACGGCGTGTTGAAGGAATGGCTTAAAATAGACGGCGCTCCCTGGAAGCAAAGGTACGTGGAGGGAGAGAGGGAAGGCTAATACCTGGGCTTCACTCCGCTTTGTCGCCCCACTGATAGGAGAGTGCTCAGAGGATATTACCGCTTCCCAACCCAATCGCTCTTTTCTGTCCCCATCTCTCTCTTTATCGGGGACCTACTTTCTCTCTCGCTCTCTTTGATTGTCTCTCTTACAACACCCCCCTCCCGGCACACGCCCACCCGCAGCCTTCCCTCCGAGGCATTTGCCTGCCCGGATAGCGGGAGATAAGTATTTGTATAAGTCTGTGACAGGTGCGTGCAGGTTGACGGCAGGTGGAAATGGATTGCGGGCTATACAGGAGTTAAGGGAGGCGATAACATCACTGTGCTCTGTCTCCTCCCCCCACTCTTTTTAAGGCGGTGGGTCTCAGGATGTCTCAGGATGACTCTCTTAACATAAGCCTCTTCTGAACTGTGGTTTTAGTACTTAACACCGCGCTCTTCAAACCAAATCCCGAATGAGGGGCTCCAGAATGGAGCTTAAAAAAAGAGAAGAGGGTTGGCGAGATCACGACGTGGAAGTTTGCAGGCTGCAGAGAGGCGTTCTTATTAAGCATGCACGCGGGGTGCGCGGCGCACACAGCCTGTTATTGTATTGATTTTCCTGATATAGAGTGAAACCTCATTTGTTTCAGTGCACAGTGCAAATATGTTTTATTCTTGTTTTGCTTCATATAAATCATGCAACATGCATTTTCCTGCTGTTCACTTTTCTTGATAAGGCGCTGTTTGTCTGGGCTGTAAGAGATCTCAGCCTTTTTTCATTTTGCAGCAGTACGACATCACTGCAGCGTCTCAGGTACCGTTATTTACATATCTACCACTGGATGTAATTCCATGTCGCAGCGATATTGAGATCTTCACAGTTAGGCCAGTTTGAGACGAATGACTTTAAATAATGAAAACAATGATCATTATTTCTGTAGTCGGAGGAAACGTGAACATTTCTGTCCCTAATTACGAGCCTTGAACTTTAGCAGGTGAGTTTCGTCTCTCGCTGTCACCAGTGATGGAATGAGGTTTGAACTGATTTGGGAATAAACAGCGTGGCGTCATCAGCGTATAGTGGCAGCAGATTTGTGGTTGCTGATCGTTAATGAGAGCAGCAGTGTGGACGGACGACAGCCCTGAATACGGCCTCCTTTTGTAGAAATGGGAATTTTGCTGTTTGGTACTCCTGCTGTTGGTCTTTCAGCACCTCACTCTGTGAAGTTTTTCCAAAGCCAAACCATTTCAGGACAGAGAGGGTCTCCTCTGTATCCCAGGACAGAAAGCCTGTTTCTAGTGTTTCTGAGGAGAGTTCTTCCTCCATCGCCAAGCGCTGCTCGTAGAGGATCATGTGACTGTTGGTTCTCACTAATATGACCATGTGTATAACTTAGAGACTTAGAGCTTTTTATTGTCATTGTGCAGTTTCTTGCACAGCGAAATTGGGTAATTCCAGATGGTTGTAGGAAAATTTGGCTTCACAATAAGGAAAACGAAAGAAGAAGAAAAAGTGGAGAAACAAAAAAGAAAGGCACCTAAGTGGCGAGCATAGAGCCGCTGCGTCTGTGCGCGCCGCCATCTTGCTTCTTCTACCTTTAAACCACCTTTAAATGACTATTGGTGTGACTTAGTGCTGTATAAATACTACAACTCGATTGATACACATATGTATAAAATCAGCTGACACATGAAGCTTAAGCACATGCTGTGTGTAAGATAATGTCTCAGGTTTTTGGTTGTTTTGTTGCCAGCAGGGAAAAATATTTTTGTGTTTTTTTTCTGATTTCCAATCCCTGGAGAACATTTTCTAAATGCAAAGTTTCCTATATTTGACTGATCATCAGTGGTGACCTTGATATCACAGGGTCTTACGTTTACTAAAGTTTTGGCTTTTTTGATATCCGTATAGAGGAAGAGGTCAGCCCAGCCTTTACATTAGATGTGGATGTGTTTTTCATCTTCGTCCAGCTGCCAGCACAGAGTTCAAGCAACGGTAAAGATATTACTGCAGTATGTTTCCCGTGATAACTATATGATATGATTCTGTCTGAAACGTTCTCTGCTGGGTTTAAAGGTAAAAAGGACTGGCTCCGTGGGGAAAACGCGGCACTGCGGGAGAAGAAAAGGTAGGTAACTAGGGCAGTGTCCCTTTAAAAAGCAGTAAGATGAGGACGAGGCGCGGGGTGTAAATTTTTAGTGCCTTCACGGAGTGGTGGAGATGGGAGGCGGTGATATAGGAGGGTTTAAAGCAGTGTAAAGGCAGCTCGGTGGAACATGATCCGCGAGGCCTTTTGTTCTCGTTGCAACGTGATACTGTTGCTTCATAAAAAAGCACTTGAATTGAGCGAGTGTATCGAGTGGTGCATGAATCTGATTTCATTCCAAACAGCATTTCAAATCCATATTCTGCTCAGGTGTCACCAAAGATGAAATGCAATTAATGGACCTCATCAATCTGATTGAAGATCCCGCACAGAAAGAACAGTTAGGAGAAAGCTGTGGCTCCCGCCTGGGAGCGGGGAGGCCTTTAAACGCCCGACCTGAGCCACAGTTTGAAACCCGCTGCTCCTCACGTACACGCCGAGATGTTTCAGGACAATATGGAACCAAAACGGATAAATACTCAACTCCCAGCAAAGGGGATAAGGCCCCAAAATATGTTTTGGAAACATAATCAGCATCATAGCGGCGCCGTGTGTCTGTTTACACTGCGGCCGCCATCGCTCCCCCCTCCCTCCTCGGCTAACAAACAGGGGGCGGGGGGGTTTCAGAGGAGAGGAATCATAATAAAAATAGAAGGAGAAGGAAATATATTTTGCATATTATTTTAAGTAACTGTTCAAATTTCATTTCAGAATGGTAATCCACAAAACAAATATGTAGCGGCATATTTTAAAAAGGGAGGCTCCGCTCGCTTCAATTTCCTATTGTGGTGTTACGCTGTGTGTTTGCTCTTTGTGTCTGTTTGAATTGATTTGCACAGCTCGGCAGACAAGGGCTGAATGCTCAGACCAAGAATCCATAATTTCATATGATCTGATAGTTCTGCAGTATTACATTGATTTTTTCCCCCCTCTCTCTCGCTGCCTGTCTTTGGTGTTAACAAACAAGCTGAGGTAGCCGGGATGCAGAGCCGAGCAGAAAGAGGCGTTTTGTTCAGGTTAAGGTGATAATGTGGAGACGGGGACATGTTTGTTTGACGAAGAGGATATGTTTGTTATGTGCTGCTCTGTGATGAGCTGCTTCCTCTCCAGCCTCTCCAGCTGAAGGATGCTGAGGTGCACGCGTGAAGCCCCGGCGCGCCACGCTGGGTCAGACACGACGGTTCTTTCAAAGGAGGTCTCTTCTATTTCAGCACAGGCAGTACAGCAGTTCCTGTGTCAGCCACTGACGGGCGGTGCCTGTGTGCATGAGAAATAAGCGGAAACTTTTTATTTCATTATCACTTCGGGTCAGAGTGAAGAAAACAGGATGGATGGCAATGGTGAAAACGGGACACTCGCTGTGCCAGGGGGCTGTCACGCCAGCTACACCCGTGTTTACGCCGCCTGTGGTGCCGGGTCACAGCAGCACTTGTCCCTGAGCAGAGTAAAACCAAATGTCACTTTTCACAACATTATTAAAGTTCTAGTTTACCTTTGGACGCGAAGAGATGAGTCCCTCGCAGAGGCGTCTGCTCTTCACATTCTAATATTTTATTCTAAAGTTTTACCGTTTTTAAGGTTGGCTTTAGTTTTGCTATGACATCACGACAACGTGATTGGTCGGGTGCTGCTCCTGGAGCGACATGAATTCAATTGTAGGATCAGCACCAACATGGGGATGTCAGGCTGAGCCTCAGACTTCGGAGAGCTTCATCCTTGAAGGTTGTTTCTGTTCTCCAGTTCTGATACTCAGAAGAACCTTTGAGTGATGCTGATTGGTCCGACCGCTGCGTTACAAAGAACCAGGTGTCAATGAATGACCTCAAACCTTCCATCTCATAGCGTGCCTCAGATGTGATTGGAGCAGAAATCTGGACCTAGTAAAGGCGATAAGATGGAGTCAGACGCTGCAGGAACTCGCTGCTGAGAACGGTCTGGCTTCCTCTGGGTAAGCGCTGATATCTAATTGGATAGGCTGGACTTTATTGACCAAAACTAAGCTTCCTGTTGACATCTATTTACAGAAATGTGACATTTGGAAAAAACACACACATCGATGTTTGACTTCCTGTTTGGTACATGCAGCCTTTGCAGAGCAGACAGTTGAATCAGGTGGCGTCACCGCGCCTGTTCTCTGAAGACGTGATGACTGATAACCACCTTAACCTTTTGTCATAATTACAAGATCTTTTCTTCTAATTGTGAGACAGTAAGTCACAAATACAGCTGCGAGTACTGCTTCCATGTGAGCGTCAACATGTTGAAATATTGCTAGAAGAACTGATTTTACCTGTTGTAGTGCCCCCCAGTGGTCACATAATGCCAGCGTGGACAGCTTTGGTGAACGTTCTGGTGAAGATCGGAAAGAATCTGCGACCTGTTACGATCGCACTCTTTAAACAAACTTGCCGGTTTCGTTGGCGTGTTCGGACTCAGAAGCGAGCTTCTACATGCAGTCTGAGAGTCACATGGTCACACGTGTATGCAGCTTTGATTGGTGGAGTTCTGCTCCTGGAAGACGCACTAACCCGTGGCTGCCTGAGGATGTGAAATTCAAATGCACTTCCACTAATGCACAGTGTAACGACACTGTTGTCTCCTGTTGTCACACACTGGATGAACCTGAGCTGCTTTTGTCTCGGTGTGGCACCTGGGTGTGAAGTGGTGTTTAGTCTGTAGTGGCTCAGCTGTACTGCACTGCATAATGGCTGTTTTGACCTGAGCTCTTCTCCTCAGCAGAGCTCACAATTTATTTATATCCATTATATCCAGAGAAACCACCAAATACCGTCAGAAATGTGTTTAAACCTAAAATTCTGAAAATTAATAAATTATTCCAGCAGAACATAATTCAGGAATTCAGGTAAATAACTCAAATTTGGCCTCTTTGTAAATAATGATGATAACAATGTGCTTTAATATCTTTTTCTTTTTGTAAAACAGTAAATCTGAAAACACGGACAGCAACAATAATTATGTTTTAGTACTAAGGAAAAATGTATAATGATTCAGGGCAGCGGTGGTGTGAAGCTGACAGAGCGGGCTGGTCTAATAAAGCAGCGTTGTCCAAAGAAATAAACGGAGCCGTTATTGAGCTCTAAAAAGGTTTCCGCGCCCCCCTCCCCCCTCAGTCATTCGCAGCAGATGGCCCCGCCCCTCCCTGAGCCTGGTTCTGCCGGGGGCTTCTTCCTGTTAAAAGGGGTTTTTCCTTCCACTTTCGCTCACAGGGGGTCAACTGATGGTTTCACCTTACAATATAAAACACCTTACTGGTGCTTTATAGGTGAATTGGAGTCAAGGTTCTTAAATGTACCTAAAATAAAAACCCTTAAAACTGATGAACAGTCGTGAACTCGGGTTTGGATGGTGACTTCGGGCACACAGTGCTGCACAGTCCACAGTCAGACCATGGCGCTGGTCATTTAGAGCTAGACGAAAGGTCTCAGGATGTTTGATTAACATGAGAACCTGAGACCATCTGCGTGAGCTAGCTTTAGCTTCATACACCATGCCAGGCTTTCAGTTGGAAGCCTGAAGATGGTGACGATGAGGAAGGCCTGTAACCGACAGGTCAATTTACCTACAATGGTCTCTCCTGACATGTAGTTTCAGCACTGTGCTTTCTCAGGGCTTTCAGACGTACACCTTCTAAAATATTAAATTTGCTTTGCCTATATGTGCAGGCACCTGATTTCCAGCTCAATGTACAGCTCCCCGCACACTGTTCTGCTCCATATACACTGCAGCGTGAGTAAATACCTCAGCCTGACAGTACAAAGTGTTTTACATCTTCAGTAGAAACCAGAGGGATTCTGGGGAAACCTCGGAAGTACTCACAGAATCCACCGCTGCTGCTTCTGCTGTAACGTTAGGCTGCTGCTTTACGCTTCAGACAGTAATGGTCATTAATGAACATTTTTAAAAATGTCATTCAAGTTTAAAACTCTAATAAAAAAACAACCAGAGTTAAAGGTGTGTGGGGTGGTTACAGGAGGGAGTGGATTCGATGTTTGTCCTCCGTGTTCACTGGAAGACGAGCGACGAAAAGAGACGGACACAGGGACACCGCCCCGCGGACGGAGAGCTGACAGCCACTCGTCAGTCAACAAAAGCGGACCGGGTACAGAGGCGACCGTCCACAGGTGCACCACAACCAAAGGCTCTCTTTCTGCCAACTCCTCTCAAAGCGAACTCAGCTGTAAGTGAGCCTGAGAGTTCAAATAACACAAGAAAAAACAGAGCTTTGAAAAAATGTCAGCGCCAGTAAAGATCTGGATTTGGAGGAGACAAAGCAAATGTTTTAAAAAGAGGCCTGTTTGCTCTAAACGTTAAAGAAATCAAAGTGAAACTGTGGACCTGCACCCAATGTAGTCATAAGAACTGATCACATAAACCTGGCTGACACGCTGAGCACCATTATTCAGTCCTCTGAATTTTTCTTGTACTATTTGACAGGGTTTCCTTTTATAATCTGATTTTATAATATCTATGTAAATACTCGATTTGACAGCTCCGTCTGCTGTTATTGGTGTCAAAATGAGAGCTCAGCTGTTCAAACGGTACCTGCGAGTCCCTCGGCTCTGCCGGATCCTCAGAACTGCTCATAAAGAGCAGCTTTAGATGGTTTGTTATCAGGTGCTGCTTCTCTTTGCACCGGCTGCTTTTGTTCATGTGCAAAATAGAAAAGTTACATTATCGGCGGAGTAAAATCAGCACGTGGGCGGCTCAAAGTAAAGTACGCTAACACTTGAAGTAAATGTACGAGTTTCAAAGAAAAGCTCGCGGGTTAAGTGTAATCGCACTGAGGGAGTCAGGTGAGAGGTATGTTGGAGCTGATTTCATGTTTGTGTGAGCTTTGCTCAGCGTGTTACTATTGACACTGTTGTATCAAATTTTATTCATACAGCTCCAAATCACAACATCAGTCAGCCCAAGTTGCTTTATACTGTGAGGTAAGGACGCTACGATAATGCAGAAAACCCCAACAATCAGATGTCAGCAAACTCTTGGCGACAGTGGGAAGAAAAAACTCCCTTTTAACAGGAAGAAACCCCCACCTGCTGCAACAGGTCGGGGGGAGGGAAGGAAGACAGGACAGAGACACGCTGTGGATAAACACACAGTGAGTGAAGAAGAAACACCCAGTGCATCATGGGAATCCCCCGGCAGCCTATTGCAGCATAACTAAGGGAGGATTCAGGGTCACCTGGTCCAGCCCTAACTATATGCTTTAGCAAAAAGGAAAGTTTGAATCTTAAAAGTAGAGATAGTGTCCGTCTCCTGAATCCAGACTGGGATCCTGAACATTAAATTAAATCCAGACCAGCGGAATGACAAAATATTTTTGTTTGTAAGCTTATAGAAATGGTTTGATCTGTGAGAGAGGCGGGAGAGCAGCTCGGCAGGGAAACCTGATCTGGTCGCGTTTGATGTCCGAGACGTCACACCGAAGGAAAAGCAACATTTTAACTCGAGTTCACACGCGTCTAAATTTAGAATACGTCAGTAAACACTGCAGCAAATGTAACCGTCAGCTGAGATTCTCCTGACCACACCCACTCAGGACCAACAACTTACAGTTGCTGAAAAGCCTGAAATTATTCAACTTTGCTTTCATGCACATACGGAAACGTCGGGGAAACCGTAGGCCGTGTTTGCATGAGTAAGCCAAAGCAAAATATTCCATTTGGTCCAAACACAGCTTCACCCTAGTGGTGAAATAACAGTGAAAGGAGTCCATCGACCAAATTTGGTAACAGTTGCTGATTTATGACTTTGTTTCTTTTCGTTTCTTCTGAAGATTGAGCTGACCTTGGTCAGGATGGTTGGTGAACTTTTTAAAACCTTTCTGTTTTCATCCACGTTTTTACTGAACACGGGAAACTCCACCCAGCGTGCACATTTCTGATAGCTGTGTTTTTGTTCTGAGACTATGTCAAAGCTGCACTCCTTTATCTCCTATTTGTGAAGGTTTATTATTTGTGGGCTTTTGATTGGCCAGCATTTCTTCAGTTTCAATTATATTGTCACCATTTTTATGTGGACAGAGATATTTTTCAAAATTAACTTTGAAAAAATGGCCATTTAAAAAAAAAATACATGTAGCTGTAGCCTCAGACACATAAAGAATATTTCTTTAAAGTAGAAACATCAACAGCAGCGCCCCCTAGAGGGAGAGCAAATCCACAGAATTAATTTAGCTCAAAGCCTTCCTGATGTATGACATCACTTCCTGTTCACCTGCCTTGATGGATGAACATTTTGAAAATCCAAACATGATCCAGACTTTTTCCGTGGTTTTTGAAACTGCTGTCAGTACAGTACAGATCAATCTGAGGTTATTGTACTCGGCCCTGGAAATCTTAGAAATATGGTATCTAAGCAGATTCTTACTCTGGATGGCATTACCTTGGCCTCCAGTAACGCTGTGAGGAACCTTGGAGTCATTTTTGACCAGGACATGTCCTTCAACGCACATATTAAACAAATATGTAAGACTGCGTTCTTCCATTTGTGCAACATCTCTAAAGTCAGAAATATCCTTCTAGGCCGGACGGCTGTAAAACACCGGTGGTTGTTAAGCTGCAGTTACAGTGCTGTCAAACAGGCGGCTGTTGTATTAACGTTTATAAATCCAAGTTATTCACATTCACTTTATATGTAACAAGAACTCACAGTGAAAAAACACACAGCAGTACTGACTTTTCACCAGCCGTGGTAACTGCGTCGGCTCTGCCAGTCGCCTGTTTCATCTCTGCAGTCGACGCCGTTGTCCTCACTCGTTTTCGTTCTCTAATTCATCCGTCTTTGTCAGGACAGAAACATGGGATCCATCTTTTGTTGTTCTCTTTATACTCTCCTGTTTTGCCCCTTACGCTACCCGCAGTCTGCCCCCCGACCCACCCCCCTGCCCTAAGAGCTCTGAAGGGCACCCAGGTGCCCAAGAGGTCGATGTAATGAGCGCTAATGAGCCCATTGACAGCCTCAGTACAGGCTGATTGGTGCTGCAGGCTCTCACCATGTGCTTGGTGGAGCACTTCCTGGCACAGGCCAGCAGCCTGCTGGATCTCTGCCCTGCCATGCCCTCCATATCAGCTTCATGTGACACATTACAGACAAGAAAGAGGGGAGAGAGTGTTTGATGGTGAAGCTGTGAGGCTCTCACATCTTTAGCTGCAGATATTTGTTCTCTAAGATGTGTGAGCTGCAGAGGATTACGACAGGTTTGACTTCAGCGCACACGTATAAGTGTGTAGTTTGTATGTGCCGCGTGTTGTACAGCGGTGATATACCCGAGGAAGAGGCCGTGCCGTGTGGCTACGTTACACCTCGCTGGCTAACTGCACACCCTAACTTTGTGCACGATTACTGATGGATGGAGTCAGTCCTGTCAAATGCAAGTTAGTGTCACGGATCGTGCTAGCAGTATTTCCATGTCTGGGGAGTGTTTGGAACGACCACAGCACCTCATCCAAGACTTGTAACTGAACAGGAACTTAAGGTTTTCACAAACAGGAAGTTGAATTCTTCTACACCACGGCGCACCCAGCTTTCAGTCAGTTGATGATTCCACCAACTGTTGATGACGCCAGCCTGGTCTCTATTACCTACAGACCATTACGTGTTGGTGTTCATCAGCACAGTGCTGCTGTCCCACTGAGCAGAGACAGACAGGAGCTGTCAGAGACGGGAGCAAATAAAAAAATGCTTCCTGTTTGTGTCTCTCCTGGAAAGAGTAAAGAAGCAGCAGCTGAAGATTTGGTCCGAACTGTAAAGATCATAAAAGCTGGAGTTATGCTTCAGCGGCTACGCTGACCGAAAGGCCACTCTCGCTCAAACTTTGCGTATTCCCTCAAGTACCACAGGTAGGGAATCCACTTTATTAGAGCCTGTCAGCGTGGCTCGTGCTTTGCGCTCTGACTTTGATTGCTCGTGGACGTCCCACCGTAGCGTTTGTCAGATGAGGGATACTCCTCTCTCTCCATCCCTCCACTCCTCCTCTCTCCCTGTCCTTCCTGTCATCTCCGTGGCAGCGGGAGACATCTGGACGACTGTCACGGTTGACACGGTTGGTTGACGAGCACTGACAAATCCCCATGGACCCCAGAAAACAGGAGGAGAGGACTCATTGGTGATGATAGACTGTGTGTGTGTGTGTATTGTTTGCAAAATGATGGTAAGATTAATAATCCCTGCTCCGGGAATTTAAATCACCTTCACACACGTATAAAATCGGAGATATGTACGGGACACGTTTCAGGATTCTACCTTCGCTCAAAGCGACCGCTAACGACACGTCAAAACAGCGGCGTCTGTTATTTTCTGTGTAACCTCACACAGGTGGGGTCTTGATGCATTGACATGCGTCACAGCAGGTTAACGCATCATTGCCTCACAAAAGCAGCGCTTTCATCAAATTCATCCCCCAGACTGCAGCAGGCTCAGCTGTTAGTCTGCTTAAAGCATATGTGCGGCGCCGGCAGGATAAAGACGGACGCAGCGTCCACGGACACAGCATCCATGGGCGAAGCCGGCGTGGAGCCTCATGCCTGCATTCCCTTCAGTAGCCACCAGGAGGTGAAAACTGCTGCAAAAATGCATCTGTTTCCGTAGAAGTCGGCGTGAAAGACATTCTCAGTCGTCATTTTTGAAAACGCTCCGCTCAACGCCTCTTAACAGAACGCCATAAACCAGTGGGTGACATCATGGCGGCTGCCGTCTTCCACGCCTGCAGATAGTCCTTTATTTAATCCATAACCGCAGGCTAATCAATAAATTACAGGAATATAAAATAAATTAATTGTTAGCGCTCTCTGGTGGAGGCAGCAGTTAATAAGCTAACATTAGCCGGGTGGAGTCACACGGATTAGCACAGTCTGTGTTTTACCTGCTTCCTGACATCTCTGGTCACCTGCTACAGACACGACATCGATATTAATTCAGTTCACTTTACGACAACAGTCGCCTCAAGGTAGAGACTTTACAATAATACGGAGAAAACCCCAACGGTGCCACGACCCCCTAATGGCAAGCGACAGTGGGAAGGAAAAACTCCCTTTTAACAGGAAGAAACCTCCAGGAGAACCAGGCTCAGGGAGGGCGGGGCCATCTGCTGTGATTGGTTGGGGTGAGGGTAAGACGGGATAAAGACATGCTGTGGAAGAGAGACAGAGATTAATAATAAGTAATGACTAAATGCAGTATTAATAGGCTGCCTCATAACTGGGCCTGTTAAGAGACAGAGCGGTCCTTAATGATCAGCACCGTGTTTTTCATCCAATCATCCATCAAGACTTTTCTGATTGCTCCGAGCTTCCTCTTTCTATAAATACGTGCCCGTGTTGTGTAGAAACATCATATGAAACTAAACTACACAACTGACAATGACATGCGACAATATATTGAGTCCGTATGAGACCTCCTCGACGTCTTTCCTCAACTGACGGGAGATAATTTTTTGCAGTTTCCCTGAAACTGCTTGGGAGTTCGAATGATCGAAACTATAAATGAAAACCTGGGTTTCCTCTGACGTGGGCTTCAGTTAAGTTGGTCTGCATGAACATCCGTGGATTAAAATCTCAGGTTAGTGAGTGCAGTGTGCGAATAGATGGAGGCTTATTTAGTCTCGGAGCACACTCTGCTGTGCAGCGCGGGCCCGAACTGTTAAATTTGTAAAAACGTGTCCGACCCGATGGGAATAATGTGAACTCTGAAATAAAGTGGCGGAGGTGGAGATGCATTGAGTGAATCTGAATTAAACCCTCCCCTTGTGGATTTACTGAAATACTTCTCAAAGAAACACTGTTTGTCATTTATAGCCTGAGGCACAGAGTAATGCTGTATAAAGTTGCATTGTAATGACATATAGAAACGGTGATTACAGCCTAATTCAATTGCTCCATAATCTCATTTCCATAATGGCCTTTATTTGGAACCTCAATTTATTGTTTTCCCAGAAATCATTATACAATTTAGCCTTTAAATCCATTTTGAATATGCGTGCCCACTGTAGGAGGCAGGCACATGCATAAATATCACATACACCAACATAGAACAAACCAGCAAGTGTGAACACACACACACACACACAACAAGAAAGTACATGTAGCCAGATATAGCCGTGGCAGCACACACACTGATGGCATTATGGTAATGGATAGGCGGGCCCAGCTGGTATATCTGGTGGCAGCAGTGTGAGAAAAGAGGAGGGTTATAATGTGCAAATATTAATGATCCTGGGTTTGGGACTCTGGACACGCGTGCATCTTTGTGTCGACGTGCGTGTGCACACGCATGCGTGTGGTCAAGTGCCAGAGGGTGGGATCCAACAGCCTGGATTTAATCACTGGGACCCGTCTCCCTAAGATGACTATCATGATCTGCCAGCTTCGCTGAGCTCCTCTGATATGTCTGTCCCCGGTGACGCGGCTCGATCTGGGCTGCAGCGTTCGGCCAAGTCACCGAGATCACCATAAGTCCGCGGTAGGCATCGGACCAACCCCGGTCTTAGAGCTCGAATGCCGCCTGTAACCCCGTACAAAGCTTTAGTTCAAATAACCCCGAGTCCCCCCGTGTGGGCGCCGAGCTGCTCTTCCAAGGGTGTGTGTCGGGGATTTCAGCGACTCCGGGATGAAAGATCATCTTGGTACTTTTTCCAGTGTCTTTGTGCATGACGGCGCTCAGTTTATGATATCTGCTGTGCAATTTCTACATGGATAACCTGCTCTCTCTGCCGCTCTGCGAGGCGCTGCGAGGGGCGATCATGCAAGACTGATTCCTGTGCTTTCTTAAGAGGATATATAATACGGTTCACCTCTGCATACTCCTGCTGCTGAGAAGCTTTTCAAAGGATTCTTCAGTACAGCCACCGAGGAGGATCATGTCGAAGAAAAAATAGCAAAATGAAATCATATAGAAGCTCCGCAAACGAAAGAAGAGAAGAAAGGTTCACTACAATGTCCGCTGCTTCTCTTCGACTCGGGCCCGGTGTTAAAGCAGCGGCCCGTTACATCTACCTTTGTCCGAGAAGCTCTAATCATACCTATTCTTATATGTTTTACTGTGACAGCTGAGCTGATGTACGGGCTTGGAAGGCCCGGTGTCAGAGAAAGGCGCTAGAATCCAGGATTGAGTTCAGATCCTGAGCTTCCTGTTCCCCGTCAGAGTCAGGAAAATGGGAATATTATTCCTAACAAGAACCAGCCTAAAACCACATGCAGGCCACTCGTGTTGGCAACACTTTATAAAACAGCCCAACACTGAGCGTGTAATTGAAATGATTTTAATTATTTACTTAAACATCGATAGGGCAGAATAAGAGATATAAAAGAAATATTTGTAGTGTAAATAATTTACAGTCGTGCACGAGTAGTTTTAAGTATTGCAGATCATATTTTACAGGAAAGAAGACACTGATTATTATTGGGGGATCATTTCTTGGAAAAACAAAGAGTATTTTCCGTCTTACATCATAAACACGCCGCGCTGGTCGGGGGCACGGGCCAGGGTAACCGTAAAATGAAAAAAGGTATTTATTTTTTCTCGTAAGGTGATAACAGGTAACTGTCTTTATTATATTTATATTGGAAATCAAAGGATAGTTGATAATAATAGAACATCCATCAGTCATCACCAACATAATGAACATTAAATAAAGATATAAAAAGTCGAGATCAACCTGAAGCTCCCAGCTTGTTTACGATGTAAGATGGTGAAATAATGTTTGTTCTTCTGCAAAATTACCAAGAAATCCTGCGTAACTAACGTTTACCTAGAGTGGTAAACATTAGTTAGTCCTGTAAAAACCTAATGTGTGACCTCTTATTCCTGTAAGTATTTGTGGGTGAATGGAGATCTGCTGTGATTTCATTTTGAGCTGAATTACAAGTGGATTGTGTCTCTGAGCATGCTGTACGCCTCAGGTTGGTGGTTCTTGTGTCACAGACTCGCTGATATATTCGAGCATGTGAGGCTGTTTTTGCTCTGTCTTCAGAATTACATTAACTAAAAAAAACAAGGCTACTAAGTTGTGCAACTTTCTTTCCCGGCCATAAAATCTGAAAAATCTTTTTTCTTGGTTAAATAAAATAAAAGCAATCAAAAATAATAGCGAGTATCAGGCCGGATCTGTCCTGCTTTGTGATAACTTGGAATTTTGATGGAAATGTGTGTAACTGGTCCCAGACTGGGCGCTGGGAAGAATGATCATGTGATGAATTAACCCTGTGAGCGTCTGATGCTGAGTTTTGCGAGTTATTGAATACCTGCACCTTATATGCAGTTTTATACATTTCCTGGAGCCCGAGGAGCCACGAGGAAACTTCCGAGCTTCTTTACTGAAAGGAAGGGGAATGGCGTGGACACGAGCTGTTCATGACCGATGACGTCTAAGTGCTGCGGGTCACCATCGCGGACGTAAACGGCCCGAGCAGGAAAAGGGTTGAAGCTAAAAAAGCCTGCCGAACTGCGGAGCGACGGTCCAAAGACGACATGTTTGCCGTCGAATAAACAGCACCCGAGGTAAAATAGAGAGGGTTCACACTGTCCTCCAGCATATTTGATCAGAGACGGTGACAATTATACATCCTGGCACATTCCTCTCAGTGTCACAGACTCAGGCACCGCTTGGCCACCAGACGTGGGCCGCTGTTGCCGCCGATTGGTTGGAGTTCTGTCAGATAGCCAAGCTCTAATGGAAACGCTACAATGCAGCCAAAGTGCGGGAATCATTTCAGTGATAAAGTTATATGTTCAGCCTAGAACAACTGGTGGAGATAATGTTTGGCCTCATTATAATTCTCACCATGTTTAAACAGGCGGCCGCAGAACGCAAACAAAAGCAGATGAAATTTGAAAAGTATTATCAATATTGCAGATAGTGGATGCCCTTTCCAATCACAAGCTGCATATCTCTCACGGCAAATATATGGTTGAGTAGTTCATCCGTTTCTATTAGGTCCCTTGTATGTTTCCCCATGGCTCATATATATTTATGCAGAATTGATGAAAAGGCCAAACAAGCTGCCATTAGATATGGGTCGGATTCAGTAGGCGAGCCGAGCTAAAGGTACATCTAAAAGGCATTAGTCTGCAGTGACAGATCTCCCTCTTTGTTCCCCTCTTTGCGTGGACTCATTCCTCACACGGACTCGGCCACGAGCCAAGCTTTCAGCCGCTCTATTGTACGGGAAGCGCGTGCGCACGACCGGCGTCTGCACGTCGTCGTGTTTGCAGCCCGCTGCGAACGTGTTTACCTGCATACGTGCGCGGCTCTCTGCGTACACGCGTGCGCTCGCCTCACACTGCAGAGCCCGCTCCGCACGCCGCTCCGTGTATTCTTCGGCTCTGTTAATAGCTGGCTGCTGGAGCAAAATAATTGTCATTTTCCAGCCAGTGGGTCTAAAGTCATACAACATAATGAAATGTATAAAAAAGAGGGGAAATGGCAGACAGGAGGCATGCTAAATCAAATGTAGAGAGATCTGAATAATTTAAGGCACAGGAAGGCGAGAGGAGGAGGAGGAGGTGCAAATGGAAAGATGTTGAAAAGTATCATTTAGGTTGACAGCGCTATGTGCTAATGCGTGTGCATCTACGAGGGCAGTGCAGTACGCACAGCATGGAGGAATAAATATGAAAATATAAGGCGTGGATCATCTGTGTTTGACGGCCGTGTTCGCCAATCGATCGATTCGGTATCTAACGATCGTTCGCCGGCAGGTTCGTCTCTAACTAACCCGGCCGCAGCGCTCGCCGCGCGGCCTGCCAGGTGAGGGCTGAGATCACCACGAGAGCAGGCGTGTGATTGACTGTTACGGGGGGCAACGTGGACAGAGGAGGCTGACCTTGTCCAGACACTCAGACGCACACACACGGACGTGGGGATGAGGTGGGACGGAGCTGTCGCCGCGTTCTGGGAAAACGAATGTTTGGCCGTCGGTCTCTCTTTTTTTCCACCCTCTCTTTTCACGCACACACTCACTCACTCTCGTAAATCCCTGATTACCATGTTGTACACCTGTCCAACATTATGATGGTATCTGGCACGGGCTGCGGTCGTCTCTAGAAAAGGTACAAAACACACACGCACATCCTCCTGCAAGGACGCTGTGTGTGTACGCATTTATCCCCGAGTGTGTGTGTGCGGGCTGCAGAGGCCGGTCTAATGGAGACACAGTTTTATTGTGCGTCAGGCAGGCAGACAAACAGTTTGCCAGTTTTTCTGGAGCTGAGCTGGGCTGCAGCTGGTGATGAAGTGGAGCCAGCATGTAGTCAAGGCTGACATATACCATCCACTGGTGACAGCAGCGCACACACACACACACACACACTTTATCTGTGCAAAGCACTAAAATATGTCTTCTGCTCAAGTTTAGATGTATTTATCAGAGGTAAAGGCCAAAGGTGTTAAAATGTCCCGGTGGGGGCGGGGCTTCATTTAAAGGATCAACCTGAGTTTTGTAGATAAAACATCTTTAGGTTTTTCATTTGCTGTTAGCTGAAGTCAAAGACGCAGAGTCGGTGAGCAATATTCCTGCAGTTCCAGCTCATCTTAGTGTGTGTGTGCGTTTTTTGTCCAAATCATATAATAAAAAGTTACGTTTCAGACGTCCGTGACGGCCGAGGCTCTCGCGCCAGATCACACCTTGAACGTGTTTCAAAGTTAATCAGGTTATCCTCCACCAATCAGCCTGGACAGTGACTATATGTAAGGTTGTTACAGGTTATATGTTAATATTATAACAAAGACGCTGACAGCTCAGAGGGTGTTTGACTGGATAGAAGCGCCCCTTTCGCCCTGTGGACCACGTCTCACGCTTTTTTGATGTGTGATGCTGACGCTGCCTGATACCATCACATGGTACACATCATTGGATTCATCAGACTCACAGCTGTCCAACAAACCCTGGCTGGTATTTCTCTGACACTCCCAGCAAAAACTGTCTGTAATTGTATTAAACCATTTCTTGCATATAGTCTTATATTTAAAATCCCCGCCTGTTGTACATCTGCGTTTGTAGGGCTGCAATTTCTCAACACATCAAGATATTCATATTCTGCTTTTTCAGCCATGCAGAGGAACTCCTCGCCCACCGACACACCAAGTTTGAAATCAATCAGAGCTTCCTTTATGAAATGACACCAGCTCTCATTCGGCTCTGCATCATTTTGTTATTTCCACAACACGTGTTAATTAAATTTAAGCACTTTTGCAATAAAATATTTTTGTCCAAGAAATGATTTCACAAATGAGACTTTAACGAACGTGAAGAACATGGATGGGTTTTTCGACTCAAGCCGTTTGGGGGAGTCTTACCTGTGACGTCCATTTGATTGGTAAGTTTTATGTGTTAAAGCTGCGCAGCTCTTCACTGATGGATCATAATCTGTTCATAATAAAACAGAAAAGATAAAGAGGATGAAAAGGAGAAAGAAATCAGAATTAAATTTAACAAACTAAATAAAATAAAAGTGAATAAGGAATAAATAGTTTGCGTGTCCTTGCTGCTCGTTAGATTAACTGCTGCAGGTGTCACTGGTTTCCTGCTCAGATGACCCGCCTCTCGCCTTATGACCGCTGGGGTTTGCTCCGCCTCAACCCTGAACTGGGTCAGTTATTAAAAAAGTTGGACAAGATTAAAAAGCTAAAACTGAAACGGAACAAATGTGTCAGTGGAGTTTCTCTTCCTGTGATCAAAGCGCCGTTTCCTTCGTATCTGTGCGTTCTTCCTCGTCACATGCTCTTTGTCCTGTGGGGCCACCGTACTTCAGGCCTGCTCACAGACATCAGCACTAAGCTAAGTAAACCGGCTGTAGAGTGAAATCCTCCCGTGACTCCCGTGTGTGTGATGTAGGAGTGTCACATTTTTCTGTGGAAACATATTTAGTGACCAAATGCTGGTGGTGCGTGTACACGTGTTAGGAAAACACTGAATGTGTGAGACCGTGCTAAGCTTCGTCTCTGAGCACACGCTCAGACCTTAATTGAGACCGACCGTTGGATTGAGACATTTTCAAAGATTCGCTGGTTTCAAATGATCATTCCTGTTAAATATGCGACTGTGTGAATTACAGAGCAACTTGGCTCTCTCAAAATACTCCCAACAGGCTTATCTGAGATGAAAAACGGGGTTGGAAGGGTATTTTCGCTTGATTTTTTTTTCTTTCAACACGGCTGGCAAGGCAGATCTAAAAAGACTAATTTAAAATGTTAAGGTCTCCCAAATATTAATTGTTTGGTCCAGGAAGAGCAAATTTAACTAATTAAGTTCCTCTCTTTGTGGATTTTTGACCGTCCAAGGATTCCGCCTGACACAGCTGATCGGTTTTCAGCCAAATTCCTCATATTTTAATGGAAGTTTTATGTGTAAACAGAGGTTATGAATGTGTTCTGCAGAAGATTCCATAAAAAGGACGATATGGATGCCGTAACCCGGCCATCTGTCCCACGTGTCTGTGCTATGACCACATATATGCCACTGAGCTCCTGCTGTGCTGCAGTCCTCTGTGTAGTAAACACACCGACGTCCAGTAATTTCTACATTAGTGACTAACACTAAACCAAACCGTACGCTTTAACGACGTGTCCACTGTTACCATGGAATACATTTATGATGTCTCAGTCCAACTAAAAAGCCTCGTCTAGACATGAAGCGTTTCCCTCGTCGTCCATCGTTCTCTAGCTGGCAGCTGGGCCATCGTGGACAGTTCAGGCTCTGGTTGTGAAGCTCTCCAACGTCTCCAAGAGCTCCACATCCACCAGGGGTCAGAGGTCAGAGAGGAAGAGATTGGCTCAATTGTTAGATTTAATGAAAGATACGAGAACATTTGACTGAAAGTACCCGGAGAGCAGGAACAACACAAAGAGGAACAGAACTGGGGCAAAGGGCTCAGGAAACCAGGAAGATGACAAACATTATATATACACGCAACTGGAAACAAAACCCTCCTTCAAAATAAAACAGGAAGTTTCCAAAATCCAAACTCACGGCGAGAAACATGAAGACAACAAAAGTGATAAATGTCTGCTGGGCGTGACTCTCACACGTGTGGGTTTTTTAAAAGTCGGGGAATTAAAGGTTAAACGTCTCTTCGGATGAGACTTATCTCGAGAGCACTTCTAACACGGACGAGGCACCGAGTGCGAAATGAGACAGACGAGCGATCGGCGCGGGAATTATCACGATCGGCTACAGAGGTATCAGCTGGCTAAAAGAAACAAAAAGCTTCATGTAGCTGCAGCGTGAATGGGCTGCGAGCTGTCTGCTGTCTGTCATTAGCCGCTCTTTGGGTGTTCCTGCAGATCAGGAAGAGAGGGAGGAGGGAGAGCAAAGTCCTGTCCAAGAAGAAGTATTATTGTCCAAGAAGTATTAGTTCTCTTTTTAATTTTAGCAAGACGAGGAAGTCGGAATTCAAATGAAAGAATCGGTTTCCATCCAGCTAATAGTAATCCATAATCCCACCAACGTGTCTAAAGCACAATGTGGTCGCTGTGATTAACGTTAATGCCTCCCCTACTCAATTTATTGAAATGTTGGAATGAACACATTTGGTTTGGAACCAACGCACTGGCTTGTGTTTAAAAATGTGGACGGGTGGGGGTAAGACGGGAGGGAGGGAGGGAGGGGGCCGAGACGATGGAGACGCTGTAAAAGTGAGAGAGGAGGAAGAAGAGCAGGCAGAGTAAGTCAGAGGAAGACAGAGAGAGGATGTGCGAGAGCGATGATTCCGAGGAGAAAGAGAAGGATGAAAAAAGGAAAACGAAATGAAAAATGGGAGGCGGCCGTGTACAAGCAGAGGAGAGCGAGATGAGAAGAAACAAAATAAGTTCCTGCCTGAAAATTAGTCCACCCTGGTCTCATTCTAAGGTCTGGCCTGATGGTTTTAATTTCTCCAAATGGCACACTTTGCAGACAGACAAAAAAAAGCGAATGAGAGCAAAAAGAAAGTGGTATTAGAATAATTAAACGCGGGAAGAGGGTCGCAGTTTCATTTTCGGCAACACTTCAAATGAATTCCTGTAATGATCCTGAAACCTTGAAAAGGCAAAATCCAATCAAACAATATCTACTGGGCTTCATTTTCTGTGCTGGGGGAATGACCCCTCTTTGTCAAAGGGCGAGTCATGAGAATGTGGGTCGCCGTAGACATACAAATGAAGGGCGGACAATTTGGTCTAGTTAAAGCCATTATGCCTACAAGTGCGTGCGCGGTAATGTCGAGGTGTGTGCGTGCGTCCGAGACTCTGTGTGGGAAGGGGAACGATTATGGATGCGTCGGAGCGTTTGTCGACGCGCACGCACGAGCGGTGCGCTGCGGCTTTAACACTTTGTGGCTGTGATATGACTCATTGTAAATGATGCCATGGAAGGTCAATTGTGGAGATCAGAATGGCTGTTGATGGAGGGGAAGGGAGAAAATGTGTCATGTTTTTCCCCCTCACTGCGTGCTGCCGCTGCTGCTGCTGAGGCATTTTGATTTAAAAGAATAAATGGATCTGCTCGGGTTATTTCTCTCTGACTGGCACCGTCCAAAATAACACCCCTGGCCCCATATTTCTTGGAGAAGCCTTATGCTTTGCACCCATTGTTTTTACTCCCTCCCCTACCTTTGACCATTGGAGGGGTAATCAGGCATGAGTGCCGTGGATTATGGCACGAGTGGATGAGCAGCTGCAATGCTCCAATGACCTTTTGTAACTCATTACTGGACCTCCAAAAAAGAAAGGGGATAAGAGGAGAGAGAGAAGAGAAAAACACAGTCGAGGAAAAAAAAGGAAGGAAAAAAGAGGCCTCCTCTGAAATCTTTGGGGATATTCAGCTCAGTGACCATGATGTGTTATTGTCTGCATCGCCTTACTCGGAGCAGATGTTAAATGGACTGATTGACAGACAGTCGTAGTCTGGGAAAAGATGGGAGAAAGGAGGAAAGCAGGTGACCATTAACACAGGTGAAGGTGATACAAAGGAGCGTTTTTCTCCTTTTTTCCAAGCTGGAAGGAAAAAAGAAGAAAATGGAAAAAGAGGAAAAAAGAGGAGAGCGAGTGTGGGGACGGTATTTACGAATGATAATTGCGTCACCGGAGGGGGCAGTCTCATACGTTTGACCTCCGGGTCCTGCAGGTGTTTATGCCCCCCCCCCGCCCAGCACACACACAGAAACACACACACGGCCCAGGTAGTACTGCTCTTGTGGGGACCTCAGTCCGTTTACACATTAAAGGGACAAAAAGCAAGTCCTCATAATGCTAATTGTTCAACTTTAACTGGACCATGTCAGGTTGGCACAGAAATTCAAATTCACACAGAGATGAACAGGCAGTGATCGGGCGGGGGGGATCCAAAACTGAGAAAAGGAACAAATCAGGGAAGTACAATACACAGAGAGCACATACAGAAACCTTCGAAATAAACCAGGAAGTCAACTCAAAGGCATCACAAAGTAGAGCTTATATGTGCAAAATACTGTGGATGAGTGAATTATGATCAAAAATGCACAAAAGTGGAATAGTTCACAGCAGGGACCGTGTTCTGATGAACACGTTTAACTAACGTATGCACAGTCATCGTTCAGACGTGAATCACATGATGGAGTGAATCAAAAACAAGAGAATAACAATAAAGAGGCAGGAAAAGAACAAAGGAGGGAAGTAAAGGCTCTACCCTTCAAAATAAAACAGGAAGTAAACTGAAGGAGGGACAAAAAACAAATTCAGCCTATGAAAATCAACTCTGCCTTTTATTTGAAATTTAATATTGAGTATCACCTTATAATAATGGAGCCGTGTCTAACTTCAATTCTTTCAAATATATTTTTGAGAAATGAGTGTAAAATACCTGAAATACATGAATATCTGACGTTATACAACACAGGAACTTACAGTGTAATTATTTCTTTGTGAAATCCTGACTTGTTACCGATTACTCCAGAGTGCCTATCTTTAAATATTTGTAGGTACATATAATTATCTTGTACTTTCAAATCAACTACAGTGAAATGACACCCCGGGCTTTGGGTGGTATTTTAAAGTGTTGCCTAATCCTCAGAGACCATACGGATGACTCGGGAACATTAAACACACAACAACAGAGACCATGATGCTTTATTCCAGCAGCACTTTAAAGTACTTCAGTGTGAAAGGAACTGCTCAGTTCTGTCTCTGAGGGCAAGTGTTCATGTTTTAGGTCCATGGAGGTTTAGGGGAACCCACCGCGGTGTCCTCGCCCCAGTGAAATGTGACAAACGCCGAGTCCGTGTAGCCGGACCTTCCTGCCTCTGACGATAAAAAAGTCCTGGCTTTAAAACAGGGCGGCGCTCTTCTTCTTCTCCTGATGTCATCCCTGCAGATGCTTCCAAACCTTCGAGCCCTCAGTGCTAAAAGCAATTTAGATGTGAATATTGAGTGATTGAATGTGTGCCAGAGAAGAGGAGGAGGAGGTGCAGGAGGACCCCCGCTCCACCACCACCACTACCACTGCTGCTGCCCCCCTCCTCCCCCCAATGAAATGGTTTCTCCCACAATTAATGCAGTGCACCTGTGATGCTCGATAAAGAGTGCCGCGCTGTGCACAGGTGTGGAACATTAGTTCTGGGGGTGTTCCTTGAAAAAGACAAGCTTCTCCCTCTCTCCCCTGTAATAACACACTCACACACACACACTTGCATTCAGCATGGAGAAAAAAATAAAGTGTGCGATGCTGTGAGAAAAGTAAAAATATGTAAATGAACCCAGAGCTGGAGAATCAATCCTGTCATTCACAGCAGTGCACCCGTCGAAGCTCAGGTAAGCACACATCAGCGGCCGCCGTGGTTTGAACGTCTGAGAGTGCGGATGTGGTGGCGAGCAGAGGCAGAGTGTGGAAAGTGGGACAGAAAAAAGCTCCTCGTTTCATCACGCCGTAACATTTAAGTAGGTACCAGTTTGGGGGCCGTTATTGATTGGATGCAGAGTTCAAAGAGGAATTCGTACTGAGGGAAAAATAAGAATGTGACACCAGAGAGAGAGAGAGATGATGAGAGCTGCCGCCCTCCGACATAAACAGATATATTAAAGACAGATGCAGACGGAGATAAAAAGCCGCAGCTGTGAGATATGTACGTTGAAGTAATGTGCTTGTCTCGCTAATGTCTATTTTGATGCTCTTAGCTTAACCCAATCTCTAACTAGGTCATTAAGTAGCCTACCAAACACAGTCCTAGATAATCCTTTAGAATTAAGTATGTGTGCATGTTGAATATTCAAAACAGAGTAAATATAGCTGCAATACGCTGTGCTGTTCACAGTGTAAGTAATAACACACAGAGTGTATTAAACACGGTTGGAATGAGCGGAAGAGCATCTCTGATCCATCCATATTCTCAGGATTCTGCCACAGTCTGAGATGAGCTCTTAACTAATGTTTAATCTCTATATGCAGTCATATCCACGGAACAGGCAGAGTCGGAGACGTTTGTTTTCCAGACTTCAAAGAAATTTCATATTTCTTAAAGTGCTCTGTCGCTTTGACTCTTCTTTTAATCTCTGTCTAATTATTTGATCTTGTAAGAGACCTGTTTAACTAACGACTGCCTCACGACAGCTTACATATTTATCTGCATTGGCAAAGAGTGACCTGTTGACGGGGTCTCTTGAATCTGTTACCTGCTGTGTCCCTAAAGACCTAAAATAATGTCAGAACCTACAGATGATTCCAGACGATGCTGACGCGAATCAGTGGATGTTGTTCCCCTTCATCGGTGAAGTAAAACAGGAAGTAAACTTTAGCACGATCGTTGTTACCTGCTTGTTGTCAGCACACCCGATTTCTGTGCTCGTATGGCAGTTTGTAGCTCTGGTGTCATGTGCACACGCACCACCAATCCCTCCTGTGGTGTCTTAAAACTGATACTGGGGACCAATGTGTCCCCCGCTTAGATTTGCTATTTATGAAGCACATGGTGGACGTCAGTACATCATCCATCCACCACGAGCCCAACACGCGAGCCATCCAGATGACAACAAGCCTATCCAGAAACAGCCAACAAGCCAGCGCGCCAGTTAGCCAGCCAGAGCCAGCACCACCATCCAGCCCAGGCAGCCACAAGCCCGCCCGCCAGGCGCCAAGCACGCGAGCGAGCATCCAGCCAGGGTCAATCCAACCAAGCCATCCAGCCAGCAGCCCCGCCCTGCGCCCTCCGTCAAGCCTCCATGATCAAGCAGCCAGCCAGCCAGCCAGGAACAACAATCCCGACATCCAGTTAGCCCTTGGGCCATCCAGCCGTCTCTTACAATCCATGCCATCCAGTAGCCAGCCTCCATCCCGCCCGTAGTGCAACACACATCCCATCCATCCACTCATCCAGGCCATCCATATTCACAATCAGCAATCATCCACGAGCCAGTCACTCCATCCATCCATTATTCAACAATCCATCCATCCATCATCCATCCATCATCCACCAATCCATCCATTATACAACAATCCATACATCCATCATCCATCCATCATCCTATCCATCATCCTACCATCCATCCATCCATTATCCATCATCCATCCATCCATTATTCAACAATCCATCCATCCATCCATCCAAGAATCCATCCATCATCCATCCGTCATTCAACAATCCATCCATTCATTAACCATCATCCAGCCGTAAGCCAGCATCCATTCCAGCCCTTATGCAACCTAGGCCGACAGCCAGCAGCATCCAGCAGCCACCAGCAGCCGACAAGCCCAGCCAGCCAGGAGCCGCAGCCATCCCCCAGATGCAACAAGCCAGCCAGCCAGCCAACCAAGAAGCCCGGCCAGCAGCCAGCCATGCAGGCAACAAGCCAGCAGGCAGGAACCAGCGCCAGCCAGCCAGGAGGCTCAAAACAGCCCGCGAGCTAGCACGCCAGCCAGCAGCCTAGCCAGCCGGCAGGCCGACAAGCCAGCCAGCCAGCACGCAGCCGAGCCATCCAGGGTCGCAACAAGACGATCCCGCAGTCCAGCAGTCAGTCAAAACAAGCCAGTCCAGCCCATGGAGCAGCAGCCAGCCAGCGAGGAGTGTAAACAAGACATGCTCACAAAAAAGGGGGCCCCCCTCCCCCCAAACACAGGGGGGGCCCCAAGGGTGACCCCAAACGGTCCCCCAGCGATGCGGCAACAAGCTCGCAGCCCGCAGCCAGCCAGCATGGAGCTAAACCAAGCCAGCCTAGGCGAGCAGCCAGCCGCGCGATGTGAGGCCAAACAGCCAGCCAGCCATGCAGCCAGCCAGCAGTCCAACAGCCCGACAGCCAGAGCCAGCACCACGCGTCCAGGAGGGGCAAACACAGGCCAGCCAGCCGTCCAGCCAGCAGCGCCAGCGCAGCCGCAGCAGCCAGCCAGCCGCCAGCCATCCGGCAGCCGACAAGCCCGGCATCCAGCAGCCAGCCAGCAGCCAAACAATCCAGACCAGCCAGGCAGCCAGCAGCCAGCCAGCACAGCGGCAAGCGACAAGTCAGGCCATCCTAGTAGCCAGGGCATCCAGCACGCGAGGATGCACAAGCCAGCCCGCCACAGCAGCAGCCAAGCCAGCGCGGAGGCAACAAGCCAGTCTCACCCCGCAGCCATCCACGATAGGAACAAGCCCCGCCACCAGCACGCAGCCAGCGATGAGGGCACAAAAGCAGCCAGCCAGCAGCCAGCCTAGTCTAGAGCAACAAGCAGCAATCTCATCCAGCCTAGCCAGCTAGGAGGCACAAAAGCCAGCCACAGCCATCAGCCAGCCAGCGAGGAGTCAAACCACCGCCCGCCATGCCATCATGCCAGCCAGCGCGGAGGCAAATCAAGCCAGCCATGCCCAGCAGCCAGTCCAGCCCGGAGATGCAAAAAGCCTAGCCATCCAGCATCCATCCAGCATCCAAACAAGCCAGACAGCCAGAGCCAAGCACCATACCTAGTATTGCAAAACAATGCCATCATCAGCCAGTCTCATCATCCATCCATCCGTCATCCTACAATCCATCCACATCCATCCTCCATCCATCCGTCATCCTACAATCCATCCATCCATCATCCATCCATCATCCAACAATCCATACATCCATTATCCATCATCCATCCATCATCCATCCATCATCCAACAATCCATCCATCCATTATCCATCATCCATCCATCCATTATTCAACAATCCATCCATCCATCCATCCATCCATCATCCATCCATCATCCATCCATGAATCCATCCATCATCCATCCATCATCCAACAATCCATCCATCCATTATTCAACAATCCATCTATCATCTATCATCCATCCATCATCCATCCAACAATCCATTCATCATCCATAAAAATACAAATGACCTAAAGTGTTGGACCATGATGGTTGGTCCGGCGAGAAGATGGTCTGCTACTTTTAATATTGCTGTTATTAGTACCACTCTGGCTCAAAAATTGTTTACATAGTTTAAATCTCGTGCCTCTGTTATGTTGATTTCTAAAAATGTTTTATTGTTATATCCGGTGTTGTATTATCTCATTTCAGTGGTAATTTAAATGTTCTGCAGTACCTCATTGGCCCAACAGGGGGCTCCACCCACACTCTGTGGGTTACTGTGGGTAAAAAGTCACACATGCAAAGCACACAGACGCTGGCGCTATAATACCGTTCATAAGTGGAATATTTGCACTGTCCTGCTAGTGCAGTAGGCTGAACTTCTTCTGTTCCTGCACCAGTGAGACATCAGATCCAGATCAAACTCTGATTGGTGCCTGACTGAAATATTTGGGTTTTTAATTGTTGCTAAACACATCTGACAGTAAATGACCCTGTCCTGACCTCGGCCCCCCTCGGCGTGGCGTCCTTTCTCATGTCTTTGGTGGTTTTGAAGCGCGCTCTGCACAGACAGGTCACTGATGTAGCGGGTGGGTGGCGGGTGCAGCTGGGTTTTTTCTACCTGGAACCTAATTGATCTGTTAATCGCTGGGATTGGTCACAGAATGAAGACACCTGCTACCCCACCTGGGTTTCTGTCAGATGGGACCGCGGTTAGATAGAAATCCACCAATGTCAATTTTCCAAAAGCCTGTGTGTTCTGTGTTCTGAGGGGTTTTATTCCAGCATTATTGCTCATTTGGAAAGCAAATAAAACCACAACCAACCATCACGAAGACTTAAGAACATAGAAGAAGATACAGATACAAACACGAACACGTAGCTTCCAGTATGTTTTCAGCAGATACGACTTTCAGATGCGGAAATATCTCTGTGTTTATGATATAAAGCTCTTGATCCCTGCTTTCGTGGCTGAGAATGAGTTTGGTGCCTCCGAACTGCATCATTAATTATGCACTTCACTTGAAGTGACCTTGGGCTGTGACAGTCCTGTGCTGACCTTTTTCCCTCAGTGTGAGAACAAGGAGCATTACATATAGCATTCACACATCATCTGAAAGCTGAAAACATCATTGTCCTGTCCTCGCTTCTACTTCATAAGAAGAATGAGTACATTGTTGCATTGACGTCATATGGACGTAAGTTTAGGACCGGCCCGATGGTTAAAAGCAGTGACTCTGGTCTGCTCACACACGGGCTGATTCACAGGGTAAAAACAAAGAGACGCTCGTGCTGCGGTGAAAGCCACCTCGCACCAGAGTTTCCCCATCAGTTTGTGTTCCTGCTTTCGTCAGCTCATGTCCATGTACACAAAGTAAAGTCACCGTAGGCCCCAAACCTGAGAACATTTTTAGACTTTCTTTTTCTGGTGTTTACTTCAACTGTTACTTTGTTGGTTGGTTAGATTTAAGCAATAAAAATGAAACGTGCATGCTGGCTGCAACAAAAAAAGATTTGTTTTCACGTTAGTTCACGTATTTATGCAAATACACAATAGTTATTGAACAGGTTTGGAACTGATAGTCGTTGCTGATAACACCGACCTGAGTGACATCTTTACGTGAGGCGAAGGCTGCTGTGATTTGATGCTTTGTACAGATTTGAAATAAGTGTGAGCTACAACGAGAAAAGTCACGCCAGTCACTCACGGCTTTGTGAAGCCTCTTATTTTTTCAAAAAAGCCTTGACGAGCAAGGGGTGCCACCTGTCAATCATTATGTAGACTTCTATCCAATCAGACTTCAGGGGAGTCGCCCCCTGCTGGACATCAGAAAGAATGCAGGTTTAAGGCACTTTAGCGTCACTTTTTTTCATGTACAATCATCATCGGTGCAGGAGGTGAGCATGGGCAGCATCTGTATGTATGATGTCATGGAACATCTGGACAGATGAAGGAAAAACTGAGCAGCTCCCTTTTAGCTGTTCGGGATCTTTTCGCCGGTCTCTCACAGAGAGCAGGATGTGTGGCTTTAGAAGGAGTGTCCTGGCATTGGCTCAGTCCGGCCTCTCTCAGACTCTGTAGCACATTAAACACTGGTCAGACTGCTTGTGCTGTCTCATGCAAAGTTCAGGGCTGTGGTGCTTCTGTGGAAACAGTTGGAGGAGGTGGGGGTTGTCGTGGCTTACAGCCGAGAGGAGATGAGGAGTCCGCTGGACCTTCAAGAGACTCACCCGTGCACACCACGTCGGCCCTGTGAACACAATCAGTTGTCAGCTCAATCTGTGCATTTTTAAAAAATATAAATGACATTAAGAGCTTTGGCACCTGACTGTAGTTATTTTATGAGATTTATTTATGTCCTATTTACAATAACAGCCTGTTTGGGTCAGAAGCTCGGAATCAGTGATCAGTAATGATCAATCCTCAATCCTCTCCTACCCTCCAGAAACTCTTTGAGATGACATCATTTCTTCAAGTGGAAGTGAAAAGTGTTTGGATCGAGTCTTTCTGCACATTTTTAGCACACGCGTGTCTGCCTTTGATGTTTTCTGTCATCTCTGATGGCACATAACAAAAAAAAGAAAAGAAACTTGAACCTGCATCTCAGTTTTCTCTGCTACATTTAAAATGCTAATATAAGACTAAACTGATTAATAATTAAACAATTACGGTCATGAATCAATAACTTCTGCACATATTTTTCATTAGTAAATTGCACAGAGTAAACAAAGAAGCAGTATTACCAATTCAAATGCGGATGAAGGGGGGGGGGGCATCCTAATCGTCCTAACTTTGATGAAAAATAAACAGTGAGACAGTCACTCAAACAGCGACGAGGCCCCTGCTACAATTTTCCAAAGTAGATCATGTTGTTGCTTTAGATACAGTTAGCTGGTTGATTATTCAAGTAAACATGGTTGGAGCATTTTTAATGAAGTGTTCCAATATGAGAAATTCATGATAAATCTGGTGTGTCTCGTCAACGTACAGAACATTTGGACAGATTTGATGCCCATCTGAGCCTCTTTAAAGTTGAACTGATTTCGTGGCAATCTGTCTCTTAGTTTGAGGACGTCGGATACAAAAGGAGGGACTTCCACTCGAGCTTAGGCACAACTGCTGACGCGCACTCGGACTGCCTCACTGATACTTCGATAACTGCCTTTAATAAACATTAAACCGATGCTTCGTTAAAGGGTTTGTGACGTTTGAGCTGTAAGAGACTATCATTCTTTATATTTATTATTTATTGATTAACAAATGGCACACAAGTTTTGTGATAAAGGGTTCATTGCTGATCACTGAGTGAAATGACGAGCCACCCTGAACCTGCGTGAGTGGCTTTGATGCCCAAACGTTTGCTTCCTGTCATCTGAAGCCAGGTGGCGGTGGAGATGAAACTTTCCAGTTTTGTTTCCCGGGAAAGTCGGCAGCATCCAGGACACTGTGTTTATTACAGTTACTAATATCAGAATAACCATCGAGGGGGCGGGGCAAGTCCTCAAAATGTCTGACATGCTCTCAGTTCACTAATTCACCCCTTCATCCCCAGACATTCACCGCTCCCTGAGCCTGGTTCTGCCAGAGGTTTCTTCCTGTTAAGGCGTTTTTCCTTCCCACTGTCACCAAGTGCTCGGCGGTTTCTCTTATTGTTGTTGGGTCTTTACCTGAGAACATGAAGCACGTTGAGGCGACTGTTGTGGTGACGTTGTGCTATATAAATCAAACTGAATCATTAAAATGTAACTCAGGCTGTTTTTCTGGTTTTAAAGAGGCTAACAGTGACACAAACAGGTCACGAGGGGCTTTTATTTTGGAAATTGAGAGGCTTTGACCCGTTCCTGTGTCAGACTTCCTCTCTTCATCTGCTTCGTGCAGCTGTCGGGCTCGGCGTGCGGTGGAACAGCCACAGTTAAATATTTGTCGAAGATCCACGGTTACAGAAATCTGCGCTGGGTGGTGGTGAGGATGATGATGGAGGAGGAGGAGGAGGCCTTGCTAGCCGGGCTGTCGGTTTTTGGAAATGTGAGGATGCAGATGCTGCCTGGAACTGTTTTCTGTTTTCTTCTTCTTGCAAATTTGCTCTTAAATTTAATTTGAAAAGGTTTTAAAAGGATTGAAAAAGCAGTGAAGTCGACCTGCTCGTGTGTGCAGATGTGTGGAGTTTATTAACCAATCAGCAAACACTAACCATAAAAAGCCTTTAAATAAAGCTTAATTCCGTCTTTGTTTATCGATGGCAGTTGTTACAAAGGGATCCTGGGCTTTTTCCCGTCGCGGTCCGCGGATCCTCCCGGGTTCGGCTCATGGTGCAGCCCCCCACCCCCTCCCCCAGCTCCTCCAAACGTGGCGTGGTAATAGCTGAGGCCATAGCACTGAGTGTAAAGCCTGAGAAACAAGGATAAGAGCATAAACAAATCTGCGATAAGAAATATGACATGGCTATCAGCATGCAGAATAAGCCCGGCACTGCGAGCGCAGGCACCCAGATTAATGATAAATTACGAGGACCTCGGCTTGTTTATAGCACTCATTTTCCCTGCTGCACCTGCTCATATTCTCCTGGCCTAGAGCGGCCCCCTCTCTCTTTTTCTATTTTCTCTCTCCATCTCTCATACTCCTTCATCTTTCTTCTTCTTCTTCTCCTCCTCTCACGGCACACCACACCCACCCCACCCCCCTTTTCTTTCTCTCCGAGTAGGTGCTTATTTAAAATGATCCTGCGTTTCCAAAGCACTCCGCCAAAACCGGTGGGACACCCCATGAAAACATAATCTGTGGGTGTATAATTGATGTCTTAAAGCAGAGGGGGGACGGGGGCGGGGAGGGGAGATATTAGGAGGATAAGAGAAAGGGGTGAGGAGGAGGAGGAGGAGGGTTTACTGTAAATGAGGCAGAGTTGGAGCAAAAGGTGAGCAGAGAAATATTGTGAGAGAGGAGGAATGAGCTGCGTGCGGCGGCGTGCTGCACAGCGGCCTTCTTCTAATAATACACCAGCCGGCATCAACGCGATGCTTAATTTTAATATTAATTACAAATATCTCTCCACACAACAAGGAAATAATTTGACAATCACTTTGGCTCCGAGTACTGTATTAAATGCAAAGCGGGGCTGGGGGGCGAGAGCAGTCAATATGGAGAGCCCCCCCCCCCCCCCCCCACCTCACCCCCCACCTCATTACATGAAGTGTGAATGTTAATTCTAGTGGGTTTATTAGTTAGAATCAAGGAGGGAAGGATGAGAGGAGGTTAGCGGTTTTATTGTTCATTACGAGCTGCTCTCTGCTGCTACCTGGGATTTCTCTTTTTTTTGGGGGGGGGGTGGTCATAGCTGAGTGTGAGGGGTGGTAAATAAAGGGGCAGCAGGATGGCGGGGGGTGGCGCGAGAGGCTATTGTCTGATTCATAATTATATTCTTAAAATGACTAAACGCCACAGCCCCCCCCCCCCCCCCCCGCCACTCACCACCCTCCAACACACTGTACAAAGCAATTTGTGGACGAGAACGCTGCGAGGGCAAAGTGTTTACATACCAAATTATAAGAATATACTGACAGCGTTGGGTTGTTAATAAGCCGTAATCACATCCCCTAATTTAATCCGGTTGCTATGGTAAACAAATGACACTTGAGGCTGATGGCAGTGGAGGAGGAGGGGGGCAGAGGTGTGCCCGGTCGGAGAGACAGACTCTGACAGGACACCTGCCATCCTCTGAGCGCCGTCATGTTTGCTGCTTCGTGTGCGATCTGCTGAAAGCATGAGAGGAGACAGCAGTTTCTACTGTGTGTGTGTGCATGTGTGTGCATGTGTGTGCATGTGTGTGCATGTGTGTGCTGGTCAGACAGCTGTCTGTGCAGTCAGCAGCGCAGCTCTCCTCAGAAAAGCAGAAAATTGAGCGGGAATTGGGCTAATTGTATGGAATGATTGATGCTGCTGGAAACTACAGTACCTTTAAAGCTCACACACTTCCTGTCTGCGGTGTTTCAGGTGTGCACTGCTTCACAGGCACATGTTTTTATTAAGGCATGTTCATCGTTAACCTGCGAGACAGGGGAGTCCAACATAGGGTCCAGGTGCCAGAACGGGTCCTGCAAAGACTCCAGCCCGGTCCACGGGACGGCTCTGGAAGATCTGAAGGAGGACATCAAAATTTTAAGATATTTTAATGCATTTTACAGTTTTTTTCTGCAGATAGATGAAGTTATAAACTATTAAATAACTATTCCTATTTACTATCAAATGTAGATATTTCTCAACATTTTCCTTGAATTCACAGAGATTTCCAGGACAGTCTGTCCGATGAGCTATCGCTTCGTTTCCTGTAAATGTACACGTTTAATTCTGAAAGGTTTCTTTCAGTCACTACAGCAGCATTTTTAAATCACGTGTAAAATCTGGGACATGCTGTTGGAACTTAAACGTGGAGTTTAACTGCTGTCCACAGGCCTGTGTGTGGCCTCCATCCTTTTTTTATGCTTTTTCCTGTTTTTGCATCATCGTTCCCGAGCGACCTCCAACACCAGGATTCCTCCAGGAAGCAATAAATGAGTAAAAAATTAAAAAAGGAAACACTATATTTGATCTTCTTTGTCATCGTAGTGAAATCAAATGAAATGTTTTATCAGAAATCATTTGTTTTTCACTTACTGAATAAACGCTGACTGATGAGTGTTTAAAGTTACTTAACATGTTAAAAAATCTGATTTAACCTTTAATTAACCAAAATCCCCTGAGAATAAAAACCTGTTCTCTTTAAAGAAAACAAACCAAAACCAGATGGAATGAAAAGTGGAGAAATCTGACCTTCATCACTCCGTTTTATGTCTGTAAATGTGAACGTGCTGCTTTAAAAGAACAGATTCAAAGGCACTTTGATAACTCAGTAACTGTGCAGCCTGATCACCATCCTCAGTGTTACTTACTCTTCATCATCTTCTCCTTCATGTTGTTAGTTTCTGTGTAACAGGTAATAATGTAATGAATCACATAGTGTTGTGTGTAGTTTTAACTGGTCCTGATGAGTTTGGTTATTGATCCCTGGGTCTGCTGATCGACAGCTCTTCATCCTCGACGCATTTTAACCCAACCTGAGCAAACAGGTGGAGGAAGTCCCGCCCACCTGTCTGTCTGCATCAGTTGTAGCCACCGCAGCATGTTTGCAGGACACCCAAACAGTGTCCTGCAAACAGATCACATCCCTGATCATTTCATTGTTTAAGACCGGGGTGTCAACCATAAGGCCCGGGGCCCAGAATCGGCCCCAATCCAGTCCACACAAGTTGTCCAGTTTTTCCTGGTGATCGACGCCCCCACCCCGCAGGGCCGTTCATCCCTTCATATTTCAGAAATTGCCCGTCTTGAGATCAGGGTGGGCGTACGTGGACCCCGATGATTTTACGTCCCTGCGCCAAGAGTAAGTGTATTAACGGTGACGTGTCAGCGTGAGAGCTGCTGTTCTTCTCGTCTCGCTGGATCCAGAAGCTGAAATCCAGCGGCTTCTGTCGTCTGCTCGCCGTACCTGTGCTGATTAAATCTGGAAACCTAAAGGAAATCTCCACTTCTTCTCTCTAATCCGGCAAACACGAGAGCCTGGAGAGAAAGGCGCTGAACGGTTGACAATGGCTTTCCATTCAAAGCCCTTTCCGAGCACTAAATCCCCACCTGTCATGTTTTTCGGTCCGCGCAGCACAAACTGCAGATGATTGCATCCCAAAGTCTCCTGCAGGCCAGTAAATCAGTCCGTCTAATGCTTCCTAATGAGACTCGTCTTTCTGCTTCGCTTTCAAGCGAAAACTTTGTTTAAAGACTCGAACGGCGTTATTACCCACCGAGGCCGCAGAGACGGAGCTCTGCTCGCACTTCCTTCTTCTCTCCGTCTTCTCTTACAGATGCATATCAATACGTATCGCAGCGTGAGCACAAGCCCGCCACATCCAATATCTCCTGGACATTTTACATAATTATTATTTTCAGGAGTCACCGGGGTCTCATAGAAGGGAATGTAAGTGACAGGCGTTTAAAATGGTTTTTAAATCACGGCGGATAACCGGGCCCTTTCAGAAATAATTGTGTCAAACTGCTTTTCACCTTTTTTTGCCAATCAATATGCGCACGTATTCACGGGCAGACGGCGAGCCATCAAAAGGCAGCGCTGCTCTTTAATATACATGCTTGCATTTTAATGGGCTACTTTGGCAACAATGCTGCAGACAACAATGCTTTTCTGTGTAAAATGATGACGCGGCCGCTTGCGCGTAATGCTCGCCGCCGGGCCGCCCGAGGCGCGCGTGCGTCCGGCGCGTGCGCGCTCGGGCGGTTTGTTAAGCGGTGGCCCAAGTCAGTGTAATCACATTCACTTTGTTACATGGCTCGTAAATGATTTAAAACTAGATTTCATGCATGCTTTCATACTAATTCGCTCACTTGTATTTTTCATTTTGGCAGAAAAACTCTGAGAACAATCGAGAATAACTCCGTTCTCCAATTAAGCCTCTAAACAGGACCAAGAGAGGGGGGATCTATTCATTTTCTTTTGATTAAAATTATTGCCACTTGCAAGGAGCTTTGGGGTTTATATATTAAATAATGCATAATTTCATAATTATATAGAATATATAGATTTTTTAAATAGGATACCGGGCAGAATGGTGACTTTAATTAGATCGGTGTGTAAGATATCTCGGGGGTATGATAAAACAACGTTAAATATCTCCCGATGACTGTAAAATATGTTCCAACAGATAATGAAACACAAATAGGGTGTCGCTTTGCCACGGCTCCTATTTGTCGAAACATCCCCGCATCACATTTTATAATTAGAGTAAAAACAGCACCAGCTAGGTGCCTAGGACACAGCACCACCTTATTCAGAGCGGACCAGGGAGCAGCAGGAAGAAGGGTGGAGGCCTCACGCGCGCACAGACGAGTACATGTGAGCTAATAAACAGGCCTCGAAGGTCACGAGCGGCGTAATATCCACACAAAGATGAGCCGAGGCCCCGATTAGCAGAGAACTAAGGAGCACTTGGCAGAGCGCGGGAGGGGGGGGGCAGGGTCGTACAATTAAAGCAGAATTAAAGATGCACTAAAACAGCAACACTTTGCCGAGCAAACAACGCCGGCAGCCGCTTTCAAAATTACAGCGGGCTAATTTGAAACGAAGGACAAACAGCGGCTGTGCGCGCGGGCGCGTGCGTGCCTCCCATTATGATCGCAGCCGTGCAGACCCCTCGTTTGGGTCTATATATAAAGTATGTAAATGTCGTCTGGTTGTGACAGTCAGAAGCGTCAATGGGAGCTGACAGCTGAATTATAACCGCAGCCGAATCCATCAGTCTTTTGTTTTAACTGGAGAATGGAAGGTTTTTAAAACTCAACAAAGGCCTTTAATCAAATTCTCAAGGTTGTTGGCTTTAGCATTGTATTAGTTTAATAGTTTCTGCTGCACCATTGACGTTAATGACACATTCCTATGTAAATATAATGTGGCTCCCAGAAGCCATCAAAACATTTTAAGGTCCAATGAATACAGTTGCATTTTTCTCCCTCTCTGCTCCCTCCTCCTCCTCCTCCTCCTCCCGTGCAGAAATGTCTTTTTATTTAGCAATCTCGCCACTGTGCATGGTGATACAATAAAAAGGAGGGGAGATTGATTAATAGAGACTTTAACGTAGTGATGCGCAGCACTGATACAAATAACTGTGGAGAGACAGAGGAGGCTGTGCCTCCTTTCCTTCCTCCTTCACACACACACGTTTCTTTAAAGAGTGCCGAGCTTCATGTTGACCCCGTATCACACACACATGCTGGAGTTTACAGGCCTTTGGCGCAGATTCATCACCCACGATTGAAAGATAATGAAACTGCATATTTTCTCTCCATTCACAGACTGATGGAAGCATTTAGAGTAATATAACAGAATACATTAAAAGCAGTATAATATTTGGAGAAGCCTCATAACACTTTCTGTCGGGAGGGAAAAAATGTGCAGACATCTCAGCCCATATCTTAAATGGTGACAGGCGGCCTTTTGTATGTATGAATTGCTTAATCAACTCTTTTTTTTTTTTGCGGGGTGGGGGGGTGGGGTGCTGTATTTAAGTGGTTGTTGGTAATTTAAAATGGGGGAAAAATCAGATACTTGAGCTGCACTGATATCACAGCATTTGCAAATATGCTGGCGTGCACTAAACGAAGTCAGAGGGATGTAACGAGATGGCTTCAGTCATGTCTCGGGTACCTCTGTCCCCAAAATCACCAGGAAATCCTCACGTTCAGCGGTTTTCCTCCACACAGCAAAAATGCAGACTCCGCCCACTCGCTCGTTAGTGTGTCTGACACTACTGTTCATATTTTCACATAAACATAACAATAATGTGGTTATTGTCATTTGGTCACTTTGGTCACAACAACCTGATACAGTGAAGGTCCTAATTCAGGGCAACTGTATCAGAAACACACACACACCGATGAAGTGTGTGTGTGTGTGTGTGTGTGTGTGTGTGTGTGTGTGTGTGTGTGTGTGTGTGTGTTTGTCAGGGCAGTTGTGGCGCAGAAATTACACCTCGTCTTCACAATTATGAATTATATTTAACAAAATAAGGGTTTATGGTTAAGTTTGGATGTTTTATTCATCACAGATGGTGAAGGTCAGAAATATTTTAGAACCTAAGACTGAACTATTGTAAGTTCATCATTAAAACAGTAATGACGACTTTGGATAAAGTGTTAGTTAAAAACAGAGTGAAGCTGTCACCTCACAGCTACCATACAAACACATTTTAATGAATGACGTAAAAGCAGAAAAGTTTGAGTTTATCGTGGTGTCCACCCTCCTGCAGCCTGAAACCATCTGATTGGCTGCTCTTCCCTCACTTCTCCTATGATGTGCTTGGTTCTCCACACTCTGGCCTCTGGTTCAGCTACACCTCCCCACTTCTCCATGTGGCCGTAATCAGCGCCGTCATGATCAATACTCCATCCGTGACTCGCTCAGCTGCAACGATTATTCATGTTTATCTATCTAACTCTAGCTGCTAATGATAGCCAGGTGGCTAATGTGGCTATCAGGCAATCTCTAATACAAGTAATGCTAATGTAGCATTCATGATAACTGATAACAGAAGCTTTAATGACCTCTGACCTCAGTGTTCGGTTTTATGAATGTTAGGGTTAGGCTATGTTAGTGAGAGAGAGCCGCGTGTGATTGGGCCTGTGTTTTCCTTTATGCTCCAATCATCGGCAGTTAATTAACCTCCAGTATTACGTTTGATCTCACAGCTGATACTGTAACACAAACGTTCAGTGACAGTGGAAGCACCGCTGCACCACATGCATACAATCAGTCACACCACTGGAATGACAGAGCAATAAAATATATCATAAATACATAAATAAATATATAGGTAATAATCATAATCAGGTGGTGGAATAGACAGTTATAACTAGGGATGGGTATTGATAAGATTTTCACGTTTCTGTTTAACGATTCGATTCTCTTATCGATTCTTTTTAAAAAAGGAGAACACTAAGGTCGATTAGCTTAGAACTTTGCTTTATATCTTCTCTTTGAACAAGATAGACATTTAGGAGTAACATGGCCTTACAAACCCAACAGTGAGATCTTAAGAGATCCACAGCCTACGGCTCTTCAATGGGGTGTCACAGGGTCCCCAGGAAAAAACATTGTAAATGTAAAATAATAAAATAAATATTCTTCTGTAGCAATAACAAAGTATAACATAAATTATTCTGTAGCAGTTACACAAGAATATCCAGTAATGTCCCTGCCTACAATTAAACACATTCACTTACTGAAAATCATCTGCTGTGGCAAACGGGTGCAAACCTTTGACCACAAACTGAGTCTCTGCTCGGTGACATTCGTCTATCCTGGTCTGAAAGGAGACGCTACCGGCAGACTGCAGCGAGAACTGCCAGCATCTGAGCCAGCCTCTGTCTGTCTCATCATGGTCACTAAATGCACAGTGATGGCAGGTTTTGTAATAAGGCAGATCGCGCTTAATATGCACTGTTGTTGATTATTTACCTGCCGCATTAACGGGAGAGGACGTGCAAACGTTACCGCTGCTGCTGGCTGAGATTCACGAGTCGGAATTAAAAACACGACATTCATTTAAGGTCATCACGTGTTTTTTGCATATTCGTAGTGTTTCCTCCCTTAAATGAAATATCTACTTTGCAAGTATTGCAAGTTGGCCTGTTGTCATCCGTTCTCGTAAAGTATAACCAAACCTTTGAGCGTTTGAGCCGCCGTGTTTCCTGCCAGGTAAATGACGCTCCGCAACGTGGCGACGCCATTCGGGGCGACTGGAATCGATAAGGGAATCGTTTGCAAAAATGGCAAACGATTCCAAGGAACTGAAACAGTGGGAACTGGTTCTCAACAAGAACCGGGTTTCGATACCCATCCCTAGTTATAACAGTGGTTTGTGGGACTGTTGACTCTTATCAGAGCAAACCATTAAAAAACTAATGTTTACCTTTGTAAAGCCTCAGCCACGCCCACTACGAACCCTAGACCAATAATCAGCCTCGCTGAGGAGAGGCTGGCTTGGTTGGCTGCAGGTGCTGCTGGGTCACAGATGCACGCAGGAGTGGTTTTCTCCACCGTTTCCTGAAGATGGCAGGTAACCACGAGAACGAAGCTCTGATTGGCTGGATGCTCCATAAGGGGATAAATTGCCACTTTCTCTATTTTCAATTTTACTGTTGCATCAAAGCGCTCTCAGTAACGTCCATCATGCCATCATGAAGGAAGCCTGACCTTCAGAATAAAAGCACTAGTGTGGTTATGAATGGAGGGGCGGCAGATACGATGGTGTGGGAGTGGGGCTGACCACATCACTCAGCACGTGGACCCTGGGTGTGGAATTTATATGCTGTTGAATATTGGCTGTCCTCGCTGTTGGTCGTTGGCTGGTAGCTAAATCACATATGAGGTGTTGCTTTGCGTATGAGATGAATATATATTGTTTAATTAATTTTTTACTGTGAACATGTGTGAACCACACGACATGTCCCCAAACCCACGTGTGGATTTTTTCCCTGCATATAAAAAATTTGGTCCCAAAGTCATGACACCTGGAGGAAAAGCAGCTTTTTGAGTTACCCTGCCACTGTGCACGTTTACGTTCAAAAATAACAGGAAAGTGCAGATTTCCCTCAAAGAAAGTAACTGTTGCTACGTTACTGCTTGCAGCCCAGTTGGGCTTTAGGCAGAGAAACCCCAAAGAGCCTGTCCGAGTCCGTATTCCTGTACTGGGATGGCCTCCCGGCGCTGGGACCGCAGGAGCTCCCCAGGTGTGAGCCTCAGACTGGGGACGTTTGACGTGTTAGACGACTGTGGGACCACGACACCGTTATATCCTGTAAGAAGCCTACACATGTGAAGGTTAGAGAACTGGAGCTGAGAAGGGTTCAGGCCCACGCTGCGTTTGCTTTGTTCAGCGTGTAAAGCAGCTCCTGTTGTGTGGAGATGATCACGATTACAGTTTGCTCTTAATCCATTTAGAATAAAGCTTAGAACATGCGATAACTGGCACCAAATAAAAGATCGCGTGCACGTGCATCCTGCACACTCTGGGAGTTTTACACATATTGTGCAGATTTCTTATGCATCGTCTTCGTCTGCGCCCTGGGCTGGAACATTTGCTTTCTTAGTCAAGGAGAACAATCTCATTTGCAGGGAAACAAATAAGAAAAAAAGATGTAGCTGTGACAATACCTCCAGTTCCCTCCTTTCTTCTTCTTCATCTTTTTAATTTACAATGCAAAGTGTAAAAATAAACATTGAGGGCTCAATTTAGTGTGGTTTTCAGCCATGGCACCTAATCCCCCCCTCCCTACCCGCCACCACCGCCATGTGCCGGAGGTTGTAGATTTTTCCCAGGGGAGGGGCTTTCCTGTAAGGAGAGGTAGGTGGGCACACACACACAGAGTATCCTTCCATCAGAGGACTCTGCAGTCACATATCCTAACCTAAACTTAAGTTACATCAAGTTTAAAGGTTAAAATTGAATGATTTCATCCAATTTTAACCTTTCACACACACACACACACACACAGACACACACACACACACACACACACACACACACACACACACACACACACACACAGCTCTGCCACACACCACCGTGGAGAAACTGTGAAACGAGCGACTCTCACACTCGAACAAAAGAAGAGATTTTAATGTTCGACAAGCATCTCCACACGTGACGAGGTGAGGGAGGCGCTGCGAGCGAGCGTTTAACCCCGCGCTGGCAGTCAGCTGGTTTCTGCTTCCTGTTTGTGTGACCTCACAGTCACGGCCTTCGCTCCGGGGCTTTAAAAAATGAAAGAAGGTGGTGTGATTTAAAACCGTTAACATGTCTGCCATTATCAATGCAAACCTGTCTGATTACAGCCCCTCACATTCAGTCCCACACACACACAGACACACACACCTGAGCCCAGCAGGACGCCGTGTACCTGACGGGAAGGACCTCACAGCGGGAGCGAGACGAGGGGATGAAGCGTCTCCGGCAGATGGACAGCGAGGAGGAGCGAGGCGAAGCCGGAGTGAAGTTATAGATAATCTTTTTACTTGCTGCTGAGTAAACACGGCGTGTTTGTTAAGTCTGCTGCTCTGGCCGAGCCAAGCAGGGAACGACGGATGCAACGGCGTTCGCTGGCTGATTAAAGCCCTATCTTCCTCAAAGTGGGGGGGGATTTTCATTCTGACATTTAAAGCACAAACACAGAGCTCGGCTGGGTGGCATATTTGCCTATTGTTCCTTTTAAAGATAAAACTTCTGTCCATGCGGAAGTTTAAATCTTCTGTTGTATGTGAACGTTATGTCTGCCGGCTCAGCGCCGCCGCCACGCACGCGCATGTTCCTATATGGCTCTTCGTGCCCGCTCCTGCGTGTCGTACAGAGAGTCCTCCGTCCAACTTCGGCGGTGGCCCGCGGCCACATGGAGCGGTCTGATAGAGCAGTGGCGTCTACAGGAGTCGCACACACTGTTGTTCTACGGCGGGGCCTCTCTTATCGGAGCCGCCAGCACGGTAAGCTAGGATTAGCATCTAGATCTGTGAAGACCGGACGTCAGCACGGGAGAGGGGGGGGCAGATACAGGGCCGGGTGGAAGGGGAGGGTTGGAGCAGATAGCAGGATGTCATCTGCCCCACTCCCTCCCCTCCACGCCGTCCCTTTTCTTTCACGTCTTTTGTCCCAGAGGACAAAATGCTCGAGAGCAGCATATGTCCGCGGCTTCTTGGACGTTTTTGGTGGTCTGCTGTGGAGGACGCACTTCAAACCACAGAAACATCACACTCGTGGAGCGGGCTAAGTGGGCCCTGTTTTTGAAGTCTTTCTTTGAAATAAGCGAGGCAATCCCTTGGCCCAGGGATCATATTCTATTTACGTTCCCTTTGCCAACGACACAGGCAACGCTGGCCAAATTCACAAAAGAAGATCCACATTGGAAAATCCGGCTAATCCCTGATTGAAAGTTCATGTGTTGGCTTCGATGGATAAGCTCTGGCAGATTTTCCCAGGAAAGGGGAGTAAAAGAAAAAAAAAGGCAACAAAACTGGATCCTTTCTGGTTAAAGAGTGGACTCGGTGTCAGTGGCAGCAAAGCAAAGCTCGAGTCTCCAGTGGAGCGCTGCCTTTCATGCTCGGGGCGCCTCTCTGCTCGCCCTAAAGGGAGAGGTCATGTGTCTGAGTGAGGCAGCGCTCGGGTTAGCTGGGAGCTTCGGAGGCTGATGTCAGACGTGGCAGTGAGCAGCGAGGCTACTTTAGCTTATGAAGCTCTTTTTTTTCCTCTGCCCATTTATTGCATCCTCAGTTTCTCACCCAGTCCTTCCTCGCTCATGTTCCCAGTCTGTTTTCCCTCTTTTCCTCCATCCTTCGCTCCCTCCCTCCTTCCCTGGCTGCCTCTACCCTGCTGCCTTCTCCTCTCTCTCTTCCAGGGGTGGTGGCTATGGCTAGAGAGCCTGCACAGATGGCAGGCCAGCTTGCCTTCAGGGGAAGGGCTCCACAGCTTAAACTTCCTCAATTTCTCCTCTTTTCTTCTTCTCTTTTCTTCAGCTCAAACTTTTGGCTTGCAACTTTTCATGCCTAGCGAGCCTTTATCTTGCCATGCATGATGTGAGGGGGGGAAGGGGGCGGGTGGGATGAGCTGTCCTCAGATCAATGGGGGCCATCAGTATCAGCGGAAACCCAGCGCAGAGGCCGACAGAGCGGCGGCGGCGGCTCACAGGGGCTGCTGCCGATAATCTGACTCTTGAAACGGTCACGTTTCCAACCTAAACCAAATGGTTCTGCAGGGCGATGCATCTCTCCCTCCGACTAATGACGAGCAGGCGCGCGAGGCCTTTCCACTCGTGTTTCTGCTGCGTCTTAAACATGCCAAAGCCTCTCTTAGTCACACAGTGGAAGCACGAGCGTTACTGTGTTAACAAGAATCCTCCAGATCAATGCTTCCTCAGATGACCCTGTGATAATGGTAAGATTACCTCTCGCTATCTCTCCGCGCATATCATTTCACACTCGAGCCGACGTGAACGACGATCCTCTAATGGCTCGCTGCACTCAAAGCCACCGTAACCCCGAGCGGCCTTGTTAGCCGCGGCCTCTCGCCTCTTCATGGAGTCAGCCCGACAACTCGACCCTTGTCAAGTGATCACCTGCGGTGAAGCACAAAAGCATACAGAAGGACATGGGCTCCCTCAGACAGCTCTCCACACCAACTGTACACTCAAGTATATACTTGAATCTCGGTATATGTAACACTGACATTGCCCTCATTCCAGTGGCGCGCTGAAATCCTCGCTTGGACATCGCTGTTAAATATGGAGCTTCAAGAGGGCGGTCCTGGGAAATGTTCAGTTCAGCTTAACGTTATTTATATAGCAGCAGACACAATCTCGAGGTGCTTTATACTGTCAGGTAAAGAGCTAAAATAATACAGAGAAACCCCCAACAATCAGACGACCCCCTATGAGCAAGCGCTTGGCGACAGTAGGAAGGAAGAACTCACTTTTAGCAGGAAAAAGCAGAACCAGGCTCCGCCATCTGAGAGAAAGCCGTTGGGAGTGAAGAGAGTATTAGAGCTCATTCGCTTACTGTCCAACCACAGACTGTAAATAAAAGATGGACAGAACCAACGCCACTTCACCCACTGGTTTGGGAAATTCATTTTGCTTGTACGGTAGCAGGAAGCAGAAGAAGCCACTTCCTGCTCCTCTTTGACTCCAGGTAAATTTCAACGACTGCGACCAATAACCCATCATTACATAGTTCACTGAGCTCAGCTGACTTAATCCAATCAGACTGGAGCAGTCGCCCCCTGCTGGACATCACAAAAATACAGATAGCTGCGCCCACGTTATCCTTTTAGGTTTGACGGTCTTTTTCAGTAGATAAAGGCAAATGGCTTAAACGTGAACTGAGCTGCGGTTTGGGGGACAAGCGGCGCCTCCCCAGATCCCCATGTACCGATGAGAAGTGAAAGCAAAGGGGACAGGGCACAGGTGGGGTGGGGCACGACAACAGAGGGGGGGCGTATATAGATAAGACCCTGAAGGGGCGTGTTCGGAGGCGTGGTCCCGCTCCTACAGTTAAGTTACTCTTCAGACCCTGCAACCACATCCAAATTATGACCTGCACACCGATGATGGGAGACTTCATCTGCAGGAAACAACCAAGATTCAAATAGTTTCATTTTGCTAAAGGTCAGAGGTCAGATCAGGGTTAGAGGTCATTTATGGAACGAGACGATGTGAGAAAAGCAAAATATCCTGACGTGATTAAAGGACGAGCTCTGACCGAGAACATTTAAACTGCTCCTCTGGAACACGTACGAAGGCTAACGTGTCGGCATCCAGTCCCTGAAGAGCCGCTTTACTGGTTCTGGCGTTTTTCCGTCACGTCGTCTGAGCTGTTCAAACAAAGGCTGCCGGGGTCATCGGCTGAGGGGTGAACACGAGAACAAATGCCTGAGAGGAAACCGAGCTCTAAGAAGATTTGGTTTGAGCTGTCCTGTTTTGCAGGGAACATCTTAAGCCCAATAATATACTATATTTTTTAGCGCTTTTCATTAATCTCACTGTGCTGGTGTTGTCATTGTGTTGCAGATGAGGTTTTGTGTGAGAATTAACACTCACCTTGACCTGTGACTCGCACTCTCAATTACGCATAAAATTCTAATTATATAGAGAGATTATAACGTTTTTAAATATGATTGCAGCATTTAATACACTTTAAAAGTTGTACGTGCCGGTAGACCGGCTGTTTTTTTTTCTCCCGTTTTTTCACAACGTTCCTAATTAAAGCTTAGAGAGGATTTATCATCAGTGTGCTTCAAGCATGTCCTAATTCTCATTTTCATAAAACATCTGCGAAATAGTCTATATTTAACACATACGATGGATATTTTATGTACTCTGCGTGCTCGTCTCACGGACATCTTTGCGTGCTTTGTGAAGCGTCGGCACAGCTGAGGGGCTCGAGCACCCTTTTCAAACATCGATGAGAGGCTGAGTGCGCCCTGATATATGAGAGAGAGGAAGAGATAAAGAAAGAGACAGACAGGGAAGGGAAGGGAGAAGGAGGGGATGAAGGAGAGTTGAAAAATGATTCCGGACTTTGTCAGAGAAATCAATTGAGAAACGCAGAGACACGGGCAGCAAATTGGGCGATAAGGCCCCCGTGTCCTCCCTCTTCTTAACGAGGAGCACTGAGGCATGGGGGTAAATAAAAGAGACGTCTCTCTCTCTCTGCTCCTTCTGTCGCTTCAGACGTTTCCGCACGCTCGCGTCGGCCGACGGGACGCCGCCGCCTGACCGTGCACGTAATCTGAGCGGCCTACCCGCGCTCGCAGGTTGGGGCGAGGTGGCGGCAGCATATGCCCGTACTTTGTGTAGAACAATGCGAGCAGGCGGGCTCGGAGGTATTCTGCAGGTGTCGCGGAGAAGGACCCTTCTGTAGCAGCGTGTCTCGGGCCCAATCTCCCCAAAGCTGCCTCTCCCCCTGCCAGATGGACCCATGCTTCTCCCCACACTCTTGCTCTCTCAGCTAAGACCTAGGCTTTTCTCCCTCCTTTTTTTCTCCCCCCCTCCCTACAAAAGAAAAGCGCTTTGGCTGAAAGAAAACCACAGCTGAATTTTTATGGTGCCGCTTCTTTTGCCAAGCTGATTTTATAATTCAAAAGGACAGGGTGCATGGAAATGCTGCTTTTGAGCCGCGTCGCCGCTATGCCTTTTTTTCGATGCGAGTTTGCATTGGCAGATATGTTTGTCACACTAATATTTCCCTTCCCAGTGTGAAATCTCGATGATATCCGGAGTTGCGGCGAAACAGGGCTTAGAGTGTGTTTGGAGTGTGCTTGGAGCAGATATTCTGGGGTCTAAATCCTACAAGGCCTCCGTGAGGTGACACCATCTATGGACAGCACGCGCGCACATTATCTGGCAGGCACCAAATCGCGTGCACTGATGTGCACGTTTCCCCCCCACTCCACCTCACCTTAAATAACCGAAGGAGATGCAACACAACTGGAACGGCACGACCCCGTTCCGGCTTCACCTCGCGCCGAGCGCAGGGAGCACTCTCACTCCGGGGACAGAATTAACATCCAATTTCCCACTTCTCATTACAATTCAATAAAAGGCAATCTGCTTTTACCTTTAGAGCACTGTTTTGGGTGGATGCTTTCAGGGGGCCCCACTCCACTCTGAGCCCAATTAAGAACATTTAAACATATTAAAATCTCCCAAGCTCTTCACTGTCCTGATTACTGCTTAAATATAATCTGCTTTTATATCCTCTCTCTGCCTCTTTGACTCATTTTTCCTCTAAAATTATATCCATCAGTGATGATGTTTTTTCCTCTAGAGGGGATTCAGGGTTGGGCGAGCGAGCAGCTCTACCTTTCGTGCTGAGTGGAGATTTAACTCTGAACGTCTCTCGCAAAGCGTCAGCCCTTCTGCCTCACAGGACGACGGTGCAGCATCCACCCTCGTCCTTCCTCGTTCGCCAGATGCGCTCAGGGAGGCACGTCCAGGTTAAAGTTTGGACCGACAACGTCAGAAAATGATGCCAAAACTTTAAAGTCTTCACTATGCTGGGCTCTAAAATGTGTTCAATCGTTAAACTCGAGCCCAACGGCGAGCAGACTTTTCCCCCCTTTCTGCTAAAACACGATCACTGCGCTCTCCTGTCACATCCATCACTGCAAATCCACTTTGCTTCCTCTGCATTGGCAGTATGGCGTCCGATGGCCGCGGCGAAATGGCCTCAAGTCACATCCGAGTACGAAGTCAAAATGAGCGCTCACACGAACGCACATTAACTCCTTATTTACATGATATTAACATTAACTGCGGACGTCTCGTGCTCTGAGATTATTTTTATGACTGTGCTGATTGAGAGCCTGAAAAACTTCCCAGACAACATTAAGGCCGCGAGGCTGGATGGTGGAAAAACAGCAGCTTCTTCATCTTCACCTTCTCCTCATGCTCTCATCCGTCATCTTCTCGTCAAATCTTTGTGGAACGCAGAGATCCTACAGCGGTTTGTTCTTAAATCACACGACGTACGAAGCCGCCGTTAATCCAGAGACTGCATCCTGTGAAACGCAACCTCTGTCAATCTGACTCAATCATGCAGGTAAGGAAGTCCCAGAAAGTGGATTTTGTTGATCTGGATGCAGTGTTTTCAGGAAAGCATCATCAGTCTCCCAATGAAAATGTCCACACTAACACAATTAAGCTGCTTGCACAGGACTAACACGACGTCTGAACCTCGTGGAATTTGTGGTGACATCAGACGCCATCGGCGAGCGTAACGCTGACGTGATTGTCACCGAGCCGTCTAAATAAATACACTGAAATTGTTGCATTGAGTTTTGCATTCAGTGAACATGAGCTGTATGGAGGGAGATGAACAGTCGTGCACAAACGTTTGTCACAAGCAGATTCCCTGAATCACGTGAGGTCTGCTGCTTACTGGAGCTCCGTGCAGCTAAAGTCTGGCGCGCGTCCTGTCGGGGAGCTCCTGCAGTTTGCTGCCGGTGAGGTTTGGGATCACACAGGTAGCTGCACGAGGAGGGTGGCGGCGGTAGGGCGAGAGCACCGGATTTATCACCAAAATATCCACAGAGGTTGCACAACAAATGAAATGCAACTCATTTAAGAAAGCGAACATAAGCGATGTGTGAAGACCTGACAGCAGATCAGAGGAAACCCGAACCTGGAATTATTCACAGCTGCGCCAGAGTCAAGCTCATTAAAAAACACAGGAACTCTTCTTTGACTTCATTTAATTTCTCAGTCTGAGTGGCTGCAGGAGGGAAGAATTATGAGGTGTGCAAATCACATTTAAGGGTTCAGCGTACTAAAGAACTTCTTCTCCTGCCTCCTCCGAGCTGCTTTATAATCCACGTTCCCGTTTTCATTCAGCAGCATCTGTTACCTGCGAGTCTTTCCAGGGAAGCGAAGGAGCGGTGACTGCAGGGGGCGTGGCCTCACGGAAGGTCATCTGGGAGACAGACTGCTCCACTCAAGAGGTAGAGCAGGTCATCTACTAATCAGGAGGTTGGTGGTTCGATCCCTGGCTGCTCCACTCTGCGTGCCAAAGTATCTTTGGGCAAGACACTCCACGTTGTTTCTGATGCATCAACCAGAGTGTGAATGTTAGCTAGAGGGCGCTTACACGTAAAGAAAAGTGTGTGGGTTCCCACGTTTACATTCTAACCTGAAACTACGCATCACGTTTGCACTTTTAACCTTCCATCAGTCGCCCTTATCCTCGTCTTACACGTGTGCAGGGGAATGTAGGGCGGAGCTAATCTGCTGTTTCCAACGTTAAACTTTACATGTGACGTTACAGTGACCGATGCAACGTTAAAAGGGCTGTAAGGGGAAAAATTAAAGCATCCTATTCAAAAACCTTTCAGTTCATCATATGAACTCAACCTTCATCTGCCCAATATGTGACTCCTCCAAGCATCAAACGCACAGTTTGATTAAGAACAAAACTGTGCACTAATAAACTGATCTTAAAAGCCGACAGAGCAGTTCTAAATCGTCTCCCGTACACGTGATAAAAGCTTTTATTTCCGCGTGGCTTTTCCTTCTGTAAAGACGGAGGTCACTGGCTCTCACATTAAAGATTCATAAAAGCACTACTTTGGATATGGAGGATTTATGAAACACACCCCGTGCCTGCTTATTACTTTAAAATTGCTGATATGCTGCTGGGTGACGGTAAACAACAGCACATTTCTCTGCATACAGACTCCCGTGAAGATGCAAAAGAGTTGCGAGGAGAACGCCGTAATGGAGGGCATCAGTATTTCCATGCTAATATCTCCAACCTGATGATCTCTCACATACAATACCAGCTTTACACCACCCACTGCTACTGTCTGTGGAGGGTCATTATGCATGGAGATGACTGGTTTAAACTGAGAGAGAAACAGAGCAGAGGAGGAACGCTTTCCACTGATAAAAATCTGCTGCTCCATCCACTTGAAAAAGCTGCGCTTCATTTCATGCGTGTGACGGCGCCGTCGATCTGCACGCATCCTTTTTATAATTTACTTCATGTCTTTGTGCCAAATAAACAGGCAGGAAAAGTTTATTTTGGTATTTCTTTTTTTGATTTTTTAATTATCCGAGGTCCACTTACAGCACCGAGACAAACAGTTTTCGTGTTAGTCGTGTGGAAATAAACTCTTAATCACAACAGCAGTCGGTTTATATTGTTACCCTGCATAAAAGAGAGGACCCCCCCTCCAAAATCAGACGCAAGCGCTTGGCGACAGCGGGAAGGAAGAACTCCCTCTGAACAGAAAGTCGTTCGATGGACTCTAACCATAACCTCCATGCTGAGGCTGTGCGATGCTCCCACTGGTGACCGCGCTGGCTAGCAGACTTGTTAGACCTCCCCTCAGCCTTTGATACAGTCATCATACCATCCTGATAAACAGACTGAGACCTGGTTGGGATGTCTGGCTCTGTTCTAGACTGGTTTTCATCTTAAATATCTGAAAAGAGTTTTAGTGTGTCTGCAAACCAGATCATGTCGGAATCTACAGAGCTGCTGTGTGGAGTTCCTCAGGGCTCTGTGCTGGGACCTATTCTGTTTTTAATATACATTCTTCCTTTAAGCCAGATAATACAGCAGTTTCCTGAAGTATCTTATCATCTTTTTGCTGACGATATTCAGCTATATTATTCATTTAAGCTCTCCAATCTGATTGACTGTTTAACCAACATTAAACAACGGTTGAACAATAACTGCTTACAGCTAAACCCGGCCAAAACAGAAACTTTGATTATTGCACCAGACAGTGCGATACCTGATATTAAACGGCAGGTGACTGAGGTTCCTCACAGAAACATAACCTTAGAAACTTGGGTGTCATTTTTGATGAAGCTTTTTCTTTGGAGGGACATTTAAATCAGACAGTAAAAACCTGCTTTTTTCACCTGAGGAACATTTCTAAACCTAGATCCATCGTGTCAACAAGTGAACTCGAGATGATAATACATGTTTTTGTCTCTACTGTAGACTTGACTACTGTAACAGCCTGTTTACTTGTCTAAACATGAAAGGGCTAGCTCGTCTACAGGTTGTTCAAAACTCTGCAGCGAGGCTACAGACCCGCTCGAACGAGGGAGCTCATATGACCCCTGTGCTAGTTGCTGCACTGGCTACCAATCAGATTCAGGTTCCACTTTAAAATTTTAGTTTTAACTTTTAGAGCATTACAGGGACAGCCCCCCCCCCACCCTATTGGGCCGATTTGATTCGTACACATACCTCCACTCGTAACCCGAGGTCATCAAACCAAAGCCTTTTAGTGGTCCCCCACACTCGTTTTAAAACTCAAGGGGACCGATCTTTCCAAGCTGTTGCACCAGACTGTGGAATGCACTTCCTTTATTTCTGTGGTGTTTGGACTCAGTGGAGACCTTCCAAAAGCAGCTAAAGACATTTTTATTTCAAAAAGCTTTTAATTAGACCAGAGTTTTTATGATGTATTTATGACTGTATTGTGTTTTTACCTTGTAAAGCACTTGTCTGTGAAAGGTGCTATATAAATAAACTTTACTTACTCACTTAGCATTAGCTGACAGCTTAGCCACCAGCCAAAAACCAGCAAAACGCAAACATGGAGGCTCTGTGTCCAAAGCTAATCCTGTGGTGCTTTTTCAAAGTCTGCATTCAGCATTTTGTGGCAACTCTCACACAATGTGGCGATCATTAAATCACGTATACGTGAGATCGGAGAACGTAACGGGGGAAAATCCAAAGAATCATATATAACTCGTATACTTTTGTCCTGATTGACATTAAAGAGACAGACGTATATACATACATACAGGTTCAGATGACTGGTTTAACCTTTACATCCTCTGTCATTCTGCTGTGCTGCAAGGAACGGTGAGAGAGCCCGGGTGGATGGATGGATGCGGGGAGGGTGGATGTGTGCAGAGCAGCTAAATGACCTGTGTATATGTGTAGTCTTAGTGTTTATGAAATGGAACTAATGGTGTCGGAGGTGGGATATTCTGCTTTCTCCTCTTTTCTCGTCAGATGAAGATGGCCTGGTGCGTGTGTGTGCGCGGTGCATGCCGTAGGTGTGTGTCCGTCTTTGTTTCTGAGCATATTTGTGCCCATTGTCTGCGTGCGCGTGTGTGTGTGTGTGGAAATTAATCAAAGCGGGGGCGATGATGAACAGTTTCTGTAGAATTCTGTCAAAGGTTAAGAGCTAGTTATTTTTAAGAATGACATGAATCTCAGGGAGACAGTGATTGCCTAAATGACCACTGTAATTACCAATTACTTCTTGAAGCAGAGAATATATTCACGGCATGTAGCCAGCTAAATACAGACAGGCATTAGCCCATTTACGTACTAATGCACATAATTTAGATCCTGAAAAGGGCAGATGGGAACACAATGGAAGATATAATAGATACCATCTAATATCATTCCTAAAAGAATATTGGATTCATAGGAGATGAATATTACTTTGTGTCAGATTGTTTTTCCATAAAACATTCAAAATATATTTCATCTTTCTGGCTCTGGTTCATACTTTCTGGTTGCCTCGCTGTGATCGCTAACGAAGGGTACCGCAAAGGAGACTGCAGCCTGCCTGCCTGTTTGGCAGGCTATTATCCCCCTTCTGCATTAAATGACAATGAGGGCTTGACACTTCTTCACACAGCTAGCCTGGCACCGTGCACTAGTTACCTGGCCCACAGTTCAGAAGTTAAACTTTCACAGCGACGCCCACAAACAACAAAAGGGCGCGAATCAGAGGGAATCGGCGGATCCGCGCTGGATCTCGGCGTGTCAGCTGGAGACGGGAGAACAGAGGAAAGAGGGGAAAAACAATGGCTGACAGGCGTGACTGGCGAAAGGATATTTACTAAATTAGACATAAACTGCAGCGCTCTGCATCTCCGCCAAGGAACTTGTAAAGTCCCATAAATAAGTAAAGCCAAGCGACGGAGACGGAGCACGCAAACACAAGTGGTGTACAAATGTGAGCGCGAGCTTTCTGCGCCGGTCTGAGCGTGCTCGGGATGTTTTCGGTTTCGGGATAATGAGTTGTCGTTTTGCCGCTCGTCTCGGCTCGACGACAGCCCTCTCTTCCTCTCCGACGCTCGCTCCGTCACCTCTGCTGCCGTCAGTCTTGTGAGTCCTTCCTTGGCAGGATAATAGGGACACATATTTGCTCTCCTCGATGTAATCTTGTCTGCGTTCTATCTGATAAATACTCGGAGGAGAAGCTGATTATTATAGTTGGCAGCGGGGATCAAAGGGAGACGCGCCGAGAGAGGGCCGAGTGTTTTGAAACCAAACTTTGAACATATGACTTCATCCTCCTCCTCCTCCATGCGCTGCTCACACATTGCAAAGTCATGTCCGCGCCGGCCGCGACCCGTTTGAAAGGGATTAGTTATTCCATGTGGGCTTCTTCTTTAGTGAGAGCTGGCACTACATAGAAAGCAAATCCATAGGGGCCCCGGGCTTCACATTGTAGTGGTAGTAATAGCTGTGGGGGGAGAACAGAGTCGCCTCAGAGCTGGGTGAAAAGCTACCCCTCTTATCCACGAGTGTCAGGATTTAAAACGGGACAGGATATTTTTAAGAAGCAGAAACAAAGTGTGTTCGCTGTTTATTTCTTTCACTCGCTTCCTGTCATCTCCTGCCAAAGCTGTTTAGCGGCAGCATTGTCACTCCTCTCTTTGCCACCGGCTCCACGCTCGCACTACTTCTTCCTGCTTGTTTTCTTTATCTTTAAACAATACCTGCGTTTTACAGTAGCAGCACTTTTTTAGCTGTGTCTTTATTTTTTTCCTCCTCTTTTTTTTTGGCATCATCACTTTTGTTGGCAGTTGTCTTCAATAGTTAATGCCTCCATGAAAAGGGGTGACAAACGCTGAGCAGAGAGGGGAGTTTGAGTTCTGCAAGGCAATTTGTCCTTTTTACTGCGTTAACCACAGACGCCCTTTGACACGTGACGTCGCGGCTCTCACGTCAGCTGGGCGGACGGTCGTCCTTCGGAGGCCCGTGGAGCACCGACTGTTAACCTTTCGTGTTCAAAGTTTCATTCACAAACGTTCGTTTTCTGCATCTTGTCAGGTTAAAACAGCAGGTCATTGTGCTCCAGTGTACATGGAAACATTTTTGTCACAAGGATGCCTCATGTCCAAGACAACGCACGTAAACTGACGCTTCAACTAAACAGCTGCATCAAACATGTCTCATCGTGTGACAGCAGCCTTACAGTGTGTAAAGGCCACACATACAGACGTGCACACTGATCTGCACAAAGACGTCATATACACAAACAGCAGTGATCTGCTAGCGTAGCATCAGTGGTTAACAGCGTGTCTCGAGTTTTTAATTTAACCTGTATTGATCGGTTTACTTCAAACATACAAATACAACAAACACATTATAAACAGGGGAAAAAACAACATTCCGTTGCCAGTAATTACTCTTTGTATCTCATAATCTACGTGTTCGAAAAGGTGTACGATAAAGCTCAGACAACATTTAACAGGATGTCCAGTGAGATCAAAAACCGTTTCCAGTTTGGGAATAATGTGTGTGGTTTAGGACCCCAAAGAACTGATGGCAGGCAGGGATCAGACAGAAACACGATTTTACTGAAGGTGAAAACAAGCACGCACAGAAAACAGGATGAGACAAGGAACTACGACAAACCGAGGGAATAAATACACAAGAGGAGACGAGGGAAAGGGGAGACACCTGGGAAGCACACACAGCTGAACTAAATCTGACAAGACCTGGGAAGTGATGTAAAAACCAGGCGTGAGGACACATCACTATCAAACAACTACACAGGAAGTAACTAAACAGGAAGTAACTACACAGGAAGTAACTACAGAGGGAGTAACTACAGAGGGAGTAACTACACAGGGAGTAACTACAGAGGGAGTAACTACAGAGGAAGTAACTACACAGGGAGTAACTACACAGGAAGTAACTACAGAGGGAGTAACTACACAGGGAGTAACTACACAGGGAGTAACTACAGAGGGAGTAACTACAGAGGGAATAACTACAGAGGGAGTAACTACAGAGGGAGTAACTACACAGGGAGTAACTACAGAGGGAGTAACTACAGAGGGAGTAACTACAGAGGGAGTAACTACAGAGGGAGTAACTACACAGGGAGTAACTACACAGGGAGTAACTAAACAGGAAGTAACTACACAGGGAGTAACTACACAGGAAGTAACTACAGAGGGAGTAACTACAGGACTACACAGGGAGTAACTACAGAGGGAGTAACTACAGAGGGAATAACTACAGAGGGAGTAACTACAGAGGGAGTAACTACACAGGGAGTAACTACACAGGAAGTAACTACAGAGGGAGTAACTACAGAGGGAATAACTACAGAGGGAGTAACTACACAGGGAGTAACTACAGAGGGAGTAACTACAGAGGGAGTAACTACACAGGGAGTAACTACACAGGAAGTAACTACAGAGGGAGTAACTACAGAGGGAATAACTACAGAGGGAGTAACTACACAGGGAGTAACTACAGAGGGAGTAACTACACAGGGAGTAACTACAGAGGGAGTAACTAGACACTTTGGACACAGTCAACTGGAGAGAGGCTCAGGAGGCGCACAGCAACAGCCACCTCGTGGTGCTTTATACTGAAAGGTAATACAGAACAAGCAACAGTTATTTTCTAATTAGTCTTATTTTTTTATTTCATTTTGACTTTTTATTTTTAAGTTTCATTTAGTTTTTATTACTTGAAAATGTTCAGTTGCAGTTTGGGTTTTTTCAGGCTTAGTTTTAGTGTTTTAAAATTATTCCTGTACAGAACAACTTAATGAAAGACAACATTCAGGAAAATAAATAAAATGTTAAAACACTTATTGTTTTCAAAGCAGGGACTCGCAGTGTTGTAGACGTCCACAGTCTTGATAACACGTCCGGCAAAGCGTCATTGGGCAGGTCGCGCTAACATTTTGCACCAAAGCAACAAACACTGAAATTATACTTTTATGTTGTTTCAGCTCACAAAGTAATTTTATTTTAGTCAACTAAAATTACTTTTTTCATGTAAGTTTAGCATTTTAGTTAAGAGCAGTGTTGGTCAAGTTACTTGAATAATGTAATCAGTAACTAATTACTGATTACTTCCCCAAAAAAGTAATCCCATTACTTTACTGATTGCTTATTTTCAAAAGTAATTAATTACTTAGTTACTTTTTAAAAGCACGATTTACAACCTGAAGAGGTGATAAAGCGATAGATCTTTCAGCCCAATTCTACTTTTTCTGCATAATCCATCATACAAAATGTAATCAAATGGAAAAGTCTCTTTTTTTTAACTTGTTTTATTAGTTTTAATCTTTTAACTTTATGCATCAAGCAAAGATTAAATTATCTGCAACATCCTCTGACTGGAAGAAATTTGTTTAATATTTAAACCTATATTCTGCACATTCCAGCACATAAAATAAAATATTTTTTTTGTGTTTACACTCACTCTTTCAAATAGATGCAAGTAAAACACAGCAGAAAATAAATAAAGTCAAAGACTCAGCGGTCCTGTTGCTCTATTTTCACCTGTAAAGCAGGAGTGGGGTAGGCGGAGGTTTACCCTGGTGCAGGTGTGCCGCGGTCAGTGGAAGGATACGGCAGTTTCTCTGTGAGTTTCCCATTACGTCGTAGCTACTCGGTGCTTGCTCGGAAGTTTAGGGGTTTTTTTCGCTGTAAAAAGAAGTTTTCTTCCCACGCACAGCGGACACTAATGTTTTTGTCACTTTTTATGGAATCAAACTCAAAGTAAGGTCAGTACTTCCACGCTTTAAACGCTGCACGCTCATACTCTCTCTGCACTCGATATATGATCCATTGTTGATCTGCACACAGCTGTTGTCACTAACGGCGCACTCGCTTACGTCACTGTCATGAGACATTCTCGCAAAAAATCACGGTTTTAGTAACGCAGTAATGCAGCGTTCCTACGGGAAAGTAACGGTAATCTAATTACCGTTTTTGCAATGGTAATCCCTTACTTTACTCGTTACCTGAAAAAAGTAATCGGATTACAGTAACGCATTACTGCCCATCTCTGGTTAAGAGTAATAAACTGGGGAAGCACTGGTATGAAGGAAAAACTCCCTTTTAACAGGGAGAAACCTCCAGGAGAACCCGGCTGAGGGAGGGGCGGGGCCATCTGCCGTGACCAGTTGGGGGTGAGGCGAGGACGACAGGACGTGGGGAGATGATTATTGGGTTACCCCGCGTGGCCTTTTTATCCAGCTGTACTCGTGCCAACATTTAACTCAAATAAAATAAAACCGAGCCTTTAAATGTTTGAAACTATTCTTTAAAATAAACTAAACTAAGCGATAATATTCTCAGTGTCTGTTAGCCTGCCGAGGCCTTCATGGATGTGTTATTGAGACTCTGCTTTCTAAAGGGTCTGTGTTTTTAGTGTAAGACTCATTTCCAGTCCTCCTTAAAACGATCATTAAAAAGACTAAAACTAAACTGAAACACAAAAATTCACTCTGGAAAATAAACCGAATTAAAAACTAAAAGTCCAAATGACACAAAAATAAGAACGAATTAGCAATAAGCATAATAACTGGTTTCCTCTCAGTTACACTAGCTGTCCTTCAGTATTTAGTAGCTGTTTGGATGTTGGGTAAAGCGAGACGGCTCACTGTCACATCAGAGCGATGAAGGTCCTCTGACGTGTCAGAATTTTCCTGTGAACTCAGAACGACGTTTCCATAAAACCAAAGTTACAGACATGATCATGGATGCTGCAGAAATAAAATATGAATCTGCAGGTGAGAGAAAACTCTCAGCGCCTGCATCTTTATTTCAACAGGAAATATTCGTTTTAGTTTTCTATGATTTTTTCATGCAGCATCACGTCCACACTGTAGTGACTAAATCATCACACGGCACATGACTCATATACAAAACACAAGCATTTAGTTGGTTCTACATTTGTGAGGTGCTTTGCAGCTTTTTTATTGTTTGCTTTGTTTCATTAGTGCCGTCCTCTCGGCTGCAGCTTTGCTTATACGTAAACTTAACTGGATCTAATAAAGATTGTCGTTCTTCCATTTTCCAGACAGAAACACTCCGTACTTCATCATTTAGCAGCATGCTGTCTCTGCCTTTTGTGCATTTAGTCTTATGATGAAACAGAAACGGATCAGTTTTCTAACTCCTCGCTCTCTGTCGCTAACGGCCAAATGTATCCGATTTAAACTGTGGCTTTAAAAACAGCCTCAAAAGAAGAAGCTCGTGCTGTGGTCAATCAAAAAGGATCTGTCAGTAACATTTTCCTTGTAATTAAAGGCGTGTTTTCTTCGTGTGAGTATTTCCTGTGTGTCTTTGTGTTGTGTTGCACTAAATTAAAAATCTTTGGCTGTTGTTTGCCTGTCACGACAGCGTGCTCAGAACCTCGAGCTTCCCGAAACGTGTTTATTTTTATTTTTTATAGACTTAATTGAGAAAAGAGTTGAATTAATGATGAAAATAATTGTTAATTGAAGCTTTACGAGTGTTTGTTATCCAATCACACGCAGGACTCGTTGTACATTTTGATGTGATTGTTTGCAGACTGATTGCAGAGACCTGATCCAGAGTCAGCGTTAATATCACAGGCAGTTGGAAAATCCTTTAAGACATAAATCTAGGGGGGATGAGAGGAGCTGGATCGGTTACTGGATGATATTAGCGCCGACCTCCTCCTCAGAATTCTCCAGTTATTTTAAGCTGCGTTTGAAATGTTCAGCGTGTTCGTGTCGTTTCGGGACCTTTGTGTTCATATTTGGAGAAACGGGTTCAGCCTTTATTCAGGTGACGCTTCAGACGGAGACAACGACGCTTCCTGTGAAAGCGGGAACGCTGTTAGCGCCGCAGAGAAGTGCGAGCACAAAATAGTAACCCTGATATCCATGAGCAAAGAAGTAAGTGGTGACTGTGAAGCCGTGGCATTTGAATGACACATTGATGGCCGCAGCTCCTGCGTGGCATGCCAAGAGTCCAGAAGATAGAACCAGTCTGGATCGGAGCGGGCCAAGAGCTTAGTGGGGAGTCCACAAACTGCTCAAAGCTGACATTTGTGCCTCCAGGAGGTATGCAAACAGGGATAGACAGACAGTTAGCCAGCAACACACACACTCACACACACACACACTGCTTCCCCCGCCCTGCAATTGTCCTCATCTTTCTATCAATTTCATTTAATTGTTTTTCCATCGCTGATGTTGTTCGTTGTTCCTCGTCCTGCGTTCCCGAGCTGAGACCTGTCTCAGGTTTGTGTCGGCGACGGCGAGGAAAGTGCTGATGTGCCGCACATCGTTTTTCTCCAGATAGCGGCAGAGTTCATTTAATGGGTGCGGGTTCTTGTTAAATCACGCAGACTGATTGCTTTTATGTTCTACAGCACTGACTTTTCTATTTCACCACAAAATAAACAGAGTGTTTAAAAGTGGAGAGCACCCGAGTCGTGCAGCGTGCGCTCGGAGGAGAACGCCGCATGTGACGTCCTCAAATCCAGCTTCTGATGTAAGAGCTGGAAACAGGAATTAATGGTGTCTCGCTCTGGATTCTCGACCCGACGCTCAAATACGACTTTAATACACTCCCATAAACGCTGAGTCGGGGTTTCACTCGTGCCCTGCTGTGAACATTTTAATATCTGGAGGACACTAATCACGTGTACCTCACACGCTTTCTGTCATCACGTTAGCTGGTGTGGAGCGTTTGGACTCCAGCAGCAGGAGAAAAACGTAAGAGCTGCTCGTGTCCACCGGGGTGTTTTTCAGAATAATCCTTCTTTATCTGATCCTGGGCCTCTGCGCAACCCCTCAGCTCATCCTCTGATTGGCTGCTCGTTGCAGACAAAAGGTTTGAACAGCAGATGGGTGGAGCTTCTGTGAGACCGTATAATGACACATGGTGTTGTCCAGATTCAAGAGTAGAACAACTGAGCGTTGGGAGCAGTCTGAGCTTTTGTCTCACAGGATTACTGACGACACTCGGAGCTCGTTACAAACTTTACACATCAAGCGTGTTTCCAGAAAACGGCACAAAAGTCTGAATTTTGTGGATGCAAACTTGTTGTGTAACATATGTTCACACTGAAGGTGAAAGTTTTTGTAAATTAAGTTTAAAAATACTTTCACACTCACCTGTTCTCTGCTGCTCACGTCCATCCATGTTCATCACTGGATGAAGTTACAACATTTATTTTTCTGAACCAAGCTTCATTTTTTGGATCTGAATAAACAGACCAATCAGAACGCTGCATTTGGCAACAAATGTGCTTTTAGCTGAAAGCGTGCGCCGGTGCTGAATACACAGATCGTAATAAAAATAATGACCAATGTTTTCCTTCAGACACACAGCTGTGGCTGCTCCGTGTCCGTCTGCCAACAGGAGCTCAAACTGTCCGACTGACAGAACACGGACGAAAGCTTCGACTCCGGGATCGAACCAGGAAACCCTCCCTGCTCCTCAGATTCAATTCAATTCAATTTTCACAACAGCAGTCGCCTCAATGCGCTTTATATTCTAAGGTAGACCCTAAAAGTGGGGAGGAAAAACTCCCTTTTAACAGGAAGAAGCCTCCGGCAGAACCAGGCTCAGGGAGGGGCGGGGCCATCTGCTGCGACCGGTTGGGGTGAGAGAAGGAAGACGGGATAAAGACACGGATTAATCCTGAATTTCCGTTTCTTCCTTTTCTGGTTCAGAACCGTCAGGACCAGCTCATCATCGCAACACGTTCGCCAAAGCGTTCGGTGCGTATTCATGTTACGCGGTGAGTTCATCTGCTGAAAATGTGAATTTTGTGTTGCAAAGGCCCAATTTGTGCTCAAAACGCCCTGCGAAACAAAATTAATCCCACAAATTCATCCTGTGAAACTGTGGTTGAGCAGCTACATCACAAATAAGTTAATTTAAAAAAATAGTTTTAACACAAAATATTCACATGAATTTTACACCTCTTGTGTAAAGGCTCTGAATGTGACCACCCGGCGCTGGAGCACGACAGGACGTTTGCTGTGACGTGAGACAAACACACTCCTCCAACCACAGCAGGATGGAGGAGTGTGAGTGGGCGTGGTCAGCTGTGGGGGTCAAATTAGAGCGGCACTGGAACTAGCCGAGGTGTTTCACTACAGGGCGGCACTGAGGACCAGCGGTTCCCCCGTGCAGTGATACCAATGGTGGGTTAACTGGTGACTCTGAGAGGGCCATACGGGAATGTGAAAGGTCACCTGATCAGGGCGTACTCGCCCTGCGGTGCTGAACTGGGTGACCGCGGCTCACGACTGTGGTCATGTGATCACATAACTGCAGCCATGATTATCATGGCAGTGACTCGACTTCAGGGCGTTTTTCAGGCCACTTTGCTCCTGAAGGCCGTGGCGTCTCCAGAAGTTCTGCAGGTGCGCTCATGCACAGAATCACCGATGAGAGCAGACGTGCAGCTGGAGCAGTCGCCTCCTCACAGCTGCAGCCGTGCTCGCAGCCAGTGGCTGCACGCTGCCAGAGATCGGCCTTTTCAGCACAGTAACGAGCAACAAACGCATCATCTCTCTTCCTGCTGATCGTGCGCTCTGGTTCCCTAAACTGACTCAGGTGCAGCAGAACCGAACCAGCCTGGCGCACGACTCGCACGGCACGGGCCCGCCTCGTGTTGTGCAACTTTACGCTGCGTAGAACGTGGACCGGGTGGGATGCGACGGAGCGGATCTGTGAGATCAACAGAAGTGTTCCCGGCGGCACTGACGACTTTCAGAAGGACGCTTTCCAACAAAATTATGCAGTGCGCCATCAAAGTGGTATGCATCCACTTTAACAAGGACTCTTTGTTTTATTCTGTTGCTCTCCATGTGTCATTAACTTAAATGCCCTATAAATACCATCGAAATATTAAATTGGCATTACTCTGCCATATTTTTATCATCTCTGAGGCTGTTTCTGCTGCTTTTATAGCGCGAGGGAGTGAAAGGAAAGAAGAAAAGAAGAACTGAGGCTCTGCCAGCTTCTTTTTCGTCTCTGCAACAGTCTGATGGTGAGTTCTGTTCATTTCACTCAGGGCACTTTGTGTTGATGGCTTACTGTGCACATAAGAAGCGTGCGGTGCAGGAAATAATTGTTCTTTTCATGGTAAGAAAGGCCATATCAATTAAGGGTAAACAGTCTCCTTAGTTATTACAGTACATCTCAGTGGTGTGCCTTCGTCTGTGTTCCCCTGCTTCCTCCACTCGGTCCACAATCTGTATTTAAGCCTTGTGATGTTCTGAGCAGCTTTTCAAATAAAAACACTCACAATATCTGCTTATTTGTGACACTCCGTGTAAAGGCTGCGCAGGGAAACCGAGGAGATGACGTTTTTTTAAACGTCTTCAAAGAAACTCTCGATTTTCTTCTTTAAAACGCTTCTTTGAGCGTCTCGTGATTTAACCAATTACACAGCAGCAACAGTCAGTCTGCGTCTTTGTTTCTCAGAAGCTTCCGGCCGTGTGCTGCAGGCCTATTATTTCTCATTGCCTGGGGACTTTAACTTAAAAGGAAGCTGTCATATTATAAAGAAGAAGAGTAGCCGCGGGTCATCGGGGTGCACGCCGATATTTGAAATACAAACACGTATGCTTCTTCACTGCCAGACGAATTTCCACTGTTCCTGCCCACCACACGGCTTTTAAGTCTAAATCCATGTTAGGCGTGACTGTGATTGTTCACGTGCTTTTTATTATGTATGTGCGTCGCAACCGTTCAACGGGCCCGTCATTCGACATCCGGCGATGCTTGGCCGATGGCCCGCGCTGGCAGCTGGTGGTGGTACAGAACTGCCTGCCCGTCATACTGACAGTTAAAACTATAAATCATACACCTTTCATTGTTTCAAAGAGAAAACATAATGGTACACAGCAGTCTGGGAAATGTACACCATGATTATGTGATAGATTTAAAAGGCAACAAAGAACCAGGAAATGCTGCGATTCAGGAAAATATCATTCATCAAGGTCCTGCGCTCTCCTGCTGGTGGAGCCTTTATTACTTTCTCTTCATGCTGGAAGTGGGAAATAAACTCCCCACCGTCCTCCTGTGCCATCGCGCTCTCACCGCACTTTGTGAAATAAAACGAGCGATCCACGTGCACACAGGGAATCTCCTCCACTTCAGAGGTAAGTGTAGTCGGCATCGTTAGGGTGGTGGCGCGGCTTTTTTCCTGGTAGGTTAAAAACATGTTGCTCGTTCAAGTTTGGGCAGTGACGTGTGAAAGTTCAGAGAAATCACAGTTTGAATTCTTTCCTTTCCTTGCATGACTGACGTGAGGAAAGCGCAGTCGTGTCTATTTGTGAATGTTTCATGTTTTTTTATTGGCTTGGCTTCCTGCACAGAGCTGCGCGTGTGCAGGATACTGCTGAATGGCATGCTGGGTAATATTAGCTAGCTAGGTAGTCGTCTGCCACCAGCTGAGAGGCGTTATTGCTGATTTTTTCCTGTCTGAGGTCACTCCTGGCTGTGGGCGGGGCTTAACAATGAGCCAGGTGAAGGTGGCGTAACACTGCAGGCTAACAGATGGTTTTTAAGAATGAGATCCTTTCAGCTGCTGACTTTGGCAGCATACATAAAATCTGCACTGGCAACAAATGAAATGTAAAAAATGACAAAAATAAAGACAAACTAAAGTAGAAATCAAAACGTTTACAATTTTTCAAAAGTAAAGTCTTGTTAAATGAAAATATTTCAATCATCAAAAGCATAAAAGAAAAATGTGAACAACAGTAAAGCGACAGCCGGCGCATCGGCGCCGTGCTGACATGTCACCGACATGTTTGATTGCGGGGACTCTGCTCTGGTCTTGCTTGTGTTTTCTGGTCAGTACGAAGCTACGAGGACATGTGACACCTGGAATAGTTCGTGCTGGTTGTTGTTTGAGCGCTCAGTCTCTGTATTGTGTCTAACAGAGGAGGAGTGGCACGGAGGTGCAGTGGCTAGCGCTGTGGTCCTGGGTTTGGTTCCCTCAGTACTCCGCCTTCCTCCTGGGTGTCCTGTGTCTCTGTGGTAGCGTGTGATGCACTGGCGACCTGCCCAGGTATACCCACCTCTCACCCTTTGACAGCTGGACAGCCCCCGCCCCGCCCCTGTGACCCTTAAACGGGAGAAAATGGGTGGATGGATGTTAGAACCGGGTCATCTATCGGGAGGTCGTATGTCAGTAGCAAAGAGATGATCATTACCACTTTATTATAGTTAATGGATGAAGAGGAGTGATAGTGTTTCACAACGGCGTTGGCCTTTGACCCCTCTCGTGTACGCAGCTGGATCAAGATGAGTGGTCTGACGGCTGCGAGTGGGAGGAGGAGAGTCTGCGAGATAATGAGAGCGCAGCCTAAAATCATGTACAATATGTAATTTTATGTCGAAACAGTGATTTATGAAGATTTCAGCTGCGCTGATGATGCCCTTCTCTGATTAGTTCATAATGTTTGATTCAGATGGTTTAAAGGAGGCACCGATATCTCATCCTGACCGTAAAACATTCACAGTATGTTCTATGGAAATAAACCCGTTCAGGCTGTTTTTCCTTTATTAAAGTCATATTTGGTCTGGTGTGATGAGTACCTTCTGTTGGCCAGTGCTAACTAATGTTTGCTATAAATACTGCTGTGCTTCTGGCATCACTGAGTCAATACATCACTGATCTGTTATTTAATTATACTTTATTTGAGCATCAGTATCATTTCCATAACCCTGTATCTGCCCTGATCAGAGTGGCCGCTGTTTACTGAAAGTTCTGCTTTAAGTAAATCCTCAGCACTACTGTAGAGACATTAAATATATTTATGGATTTATTCATTTTGTTTTTATTTAATTCCTTTTGCCTGTGTGGAGCGGACGTGCACGCTCTCAGATTTAATTCAAGTTTGAGCTATTTGCATGTGACACGAGTCTTCCTGCTGTGCTGTTTATCGTACTGTACTTATATTCACTGCTTTATATCTTTTTTTATATATAAAGTAAACGGCTGGGACAGACTCCATCCATCCATCTCTTCAGCTCTTCAAACAAAACCATCGCAGACGCTTTCAAGAAATCCTGAAATAAATAGAAGGTTGGAGGTTAGCCTATAATTAGCTAAGACAGCTGGGTCAAGTGATGGCTTTTTACGTGGTTTAATTACCGCCACCTTAAAGGCCTGTGGTACTGTGGTTGCCTGTTAATAGAGATAAATTGAGCTTATTTAAGACTGACGTATTAATGAATGATGAGACTTGTGTGAATGGTTTTGTCTAAAAAGGGATGTGGTCTAAAAAAGAAGAAAAATATAAAGTTTGGATTGAGTTTGATTTATTTGTAGCTGGTCTGGGGGCAGATACCAGGTTTTTAGGGTTATTCTGTTGAAATAAATAATAAAGGTCTGTATTAAAATGAGTTGCAGGTCCATGCCTATTGTAAACAGTAATTAGATTGTGGGAATAAACCTGAGAGTGGCTCAATGGGACCAGTTGCCTGAGGGATGGTGCTTGACTGGGGACATGGCGGCTGGGTTGTTTGCTGACAACGTACGAGAACCTGCTCTGTAAGGGTGTAGTCCGGCCTTCCAGTCAAGTCCTAAAGTTGTCTTTAAATGTCACCCTGTAGTCGCTGCGACCTGACGACAGGCGAGTGAACCGAGACCGAGAATAGGAGAGTGTGACAGTTCAGAGACTCAAGGACCGCCAAGAGATGGACAAAGTCTTGTTTAGCATCAGATACTGATAGCAGATATTATTTGTTCAACTTAGGATGGTCCTGTATAATCTCTGGGATTTTACCAGCCAATACCAAGCATCAGGGACAGAGTATGTTAATGCCGTCTTCGTCCTGGAGTCTCCTGCAGTCACGGCTATGCAGGTCATGGAGCGATGGATTGCGAGGTGGTGCGGGAGAAAAGCCAAGGCCGTGGCGTGAACGCAGGTTTCCTGGTGGAATTCCCTGCATTTGTAACGCAATTATCTGACCAATAACGAGACGACGGGAAATTCTAGGACGTTACTTATGAAGAGGTATCTGCGTCTGCGGGGATACCAAATATCACTTCAAATCAGCGATGCAGCCACCGTCCGATTAACGATTAGGTCCTGCCTTTTAAAGGTGGAAAGCTGACGAGCGGCGTGAGAAACGTCCTCGCAGACTTAACTTCCAAGTGTCCGGGGAGAGAAGAAGGTCGCGGATTAGAAGCGACCTCGGTGTAATCGCCGCATTCCTGTCCCACCATCCAGGCTGCGAGCATGTGACTGACTGCTGCCAAGTGTGGCCTTATGCTTTCTGTCACCGTGCCAGCTGCAACATCCTCTGCAGGGCCCCAAAATGATGCATCTCCTTTGATACATTCTTAAGCACACATCAGACACAGTCAAATATTAATCTGCCGTGCTCGCTGGCCAAACAACATCTGTCTCAAAACATGAACTTACATTCTCAGTTTGTCTTTTTTGGCTTGCAAAAATATGCCCCTGCATCTTTAGAACATCCATCCACACAGCGATGCGTATGTTTGCGCAGTTATTTACCAATTCATAAAAATTCAAATACTCGGAATAAAATGTAGCAAACAGAGGAGCAACCATAAGCATGAAAACACATCAGATTTATTCTGCCTGCCTTGTTTACCGGTTCACGGAACACTGCATGCAAACAGAATGCAAATGCTTCTGATTGAATCAGGTGATGCCGAGGTAATTGTATTTGGAGAAATGTCCAAGATTTTTTTTTCATCATTATCAGTGGGGGGTTTTCTTTATGAAATCCATCTTAAACAAAAGCTATCATCACTCCCGAGCCTTGTGATCTTCCTTTGTCACATGCGGATGTGGATGCGTCTTTAATTTCCTTTCAATTAAAAGTAAATATACGCCTTTATTTTTTTCCCCCACTGTGAAATCCAAACAAGAGGAGTCAACATGAGCAGACAGGTGAGGAATATTCATTTATATTTGCCTGCCATTTTCCTTTTTTTTTTTTATTGTTGATGCTGATGATGTGATTCAACAGGCAGCGGTGTGCCTGCGTGCCTTCGTGCCTTCCATCAAACACACCCACGAGTTTGTAAGCAGCGGAAAAAAAAGGAAAAGCGGGAGAGGAAAAAAAGAAATCCTCCCTGCCAGCTTGTCTTGTTCAGAGCTGGATGGGATAGACAAACAAACACCAAACAAGCGCAACACAACACAAACTTTACTTCATCATTAAATGGCTGTTAATCCGTGTCTCCCGTGGCTACAGTTGCTTTGATCAGAGCAAAATTGTCACAACTTTTTCCTTTCTTCTCGTCGTCTCGTCGCTCGTAATTGACGGCGGTGTTTCTTATTGACAGTCCCGTTTAAACGCGCCTTACCTGTGCGCCGATGATATATCTGATAACATGTAGGAAGGCTCATGCTGTTAATTAATTGGTAATTAAAATCATTTTTCCGTTTCTAGCATCAGTCTCGCTGACACTGATGGCGAGTAGCGCTAATGCAAGCCTTTTAATGGTTTTACTGCTTCTGCCTCCATTAATCCTCCTCATGCTCGTGGGTGTTTCTGCCGTAAAGCCGCCCGTCGGTTAGCGGACGCGTTTTGGAGCCTCAGCGTTAGCGATTTTTATTTGTGGAGCCGGAAGAAGGGCCTGAAAAGACTTCTTAGCTAGCATAAGTGGGGTCAGTTGAACACAACACCAGCTAAGACCTAGCAAGTTTTTCGAGGTTTATTAAGGTCCTTTACAGTACTCCGGTATCTGTGCTCTAGTCTTCAATATACGCGAGACCCCCCACTCAAGACCAAGAGGAGATACAAGCCTGGCTCCAAGCCCGGATAAACGGAGGGTCATTTGGGCCATACATGCCAAAGCAAACACCTTTGGCAAATTAGAGAGAGCCAAAGGTACCTTACCTCAAACCACTCAGGTTAGGGTTAAATGTCTAATGCCACTGTTGACCCTCCGCCTCCACCATGGAGCACCTGATGGACACAGACTTAAATGCATTTGATGTCTTTATTTCATTAATGTTAACAGTTTTCTGCATTTTAAAGCCTCAGTGTTAGCATTGGGGCTGCTGCTGCCATGTTAGAGAGCGGGTAGAGTGCTAAGCTGTCAGCTAATCCTAGCTAGCTTGGTTGTACAGCAGCATCCACAGACTGTATGGGAGCATCACAGATACCTGCTAATCAACTCTCAGGAACATTAAAATATATATTGGATGGCCTGTTTGTACAGTGACCTCACAGCAGCCATATTATTGGTCACATGATGTCATTAAAATACTCCAACAGCACAAACACGGTCCAGAAGTCCGGTTCAGGTGAAGCTAGCAGACAGCTAGCAGCTACAGCCGTCTGTGTCGCTGTCCGCATGTCAGTCAAAGAGGCCACGCCCCCTATTAATGTGAAGGGGGAAATTATCCAGAGAGACCAAACAGTTTGTGTGTCAGGCTGTAAACATGGTTATTTCTGCTGTAACATTTTGACACGAGACTGACTCACTGCTGCCTCTGCTGGACGTCAGAGGAACTGCAGCTGTTGGCTCTGTCTGTTTTCAGCCTGGGAGGCTGCGGAGTGTTCAGAAGTGCTTTTGTTTCTGTTCATATCATCACTGCTGCTTCTCCCAGTAAATAGTGCTGCTGAGCAGCAAATCCTCGGTGTTTACTCTGTTAAAATCCTTTTGCACGTTTGGCTTCCGTCACACAAACTGCATCCAAACTCGAATCAGTAGTAAAAAAACAACAAGACCAGATTAAATTTTCTCATTTCGCATCAGGAAGGACACTGGTTTACCTTAAGTAATACTGAGTCAAGGACTTGATTGAATTTCACTGATGTCGTTACGAGGTCACATTTCAGTGTGTAATATGATATAAATTTAGTTATCCCCCCTCGGTCGCTCCCTGCCCTGAGCCGGGGACTCTTCTCTGTGCTTTTAGTCTTGTTCCTGCGCTCCACACCACATGATGGATGGTTCCATCCTTTACAAATGTTTTATTGCATCTGTCATTAGCCAGAGGTGGCACATGCATACTGGAAGAAGATGCATGTGTGTTGGCTGCCGGGCCACACATACAAACGCTGAGAATCAAACCTTGAATCCTCCAGTGCGCCGCTGTCTTTAAGGCTGCGGCAGAGGCCCGGGGTGAGTTATGGAGCGATATGAGCCTCCGCCTTTTCCCCGCTGCTGTTTTGTTGTTTTGACCCTGCGCTACGGGAAGACTTTTTTATTTTTTGAAAAACAGATCCCGGCTGTCCTGGATGGCTTTCAGGGTGGCGTCATGCGAAATGAAAAGAGGTGGCAGATTTTATTGAAGTTTGATTTAAAGAGGGGTGGGGTGGAGTGTGGAGGACACACAGAGGAAGAAAAGGCAGGAGAGGAAGATATCATAAATTATTTTACTCATATCCAGGCCTGCCGATGTATGCTGGTTCGGTAAATAATGCATCGCCCGGGTGCATAATTAGGACAACAACACTATTGTTTCCCCTCACTCACTCACTCACTCACTCACGCTCCCAGTTAACCGTTGTTGGATTCTTTCTCCTCCCTAATGGATGTGCGGGCCACCTGATGGATCTGCAGAATAAAGGCAGCACACCTTTTCCTTTTTTTAAGATTCACGTTCAGATGTAAATGATATAGGTTATCACACGAATTCTCATTATCATTTAGACACCAAATAAGCAAAGGTAATGTGTCCTAGAACACAGGAGGTGCATCACCCCGGTAATGTTTGTCACCAGCGATGTAGGTTGGCTTCATTACGGTGCAAATGTCCCCGCCACTGATTCTAACGCAATGTGACAAAATGCAAAGCGCTGTTAAAAGAAAAGCAGGAAAGAAGACGGGAGGAGGAGGAGAAGGAGGTCATTATTTAATATACGTGTCTGAGCGCGTGCACGCGCGCGCGTCTTCCTCTCTCGGCTTTCTTCGGCTGCAGATAACACCTTTTGGAAGAACTGCCTTGAAGCATTATCCCCCCAGACATGATACATGGCTAATCTTCAGCTTTGAGCCATTACGCTACATTTATCTGTGACCCCCTCTCTCTTTATATCATTACAGTTAAAGTCCATAAAAGTGTGTTTAGACAAAGATGAAGGCATTACCTGCTCAGAAACCCCAAGTGCTATTAGAGGCTTAGGCCCCTGCCGGTGTGCACTGGATATTAAATATCCTTTATCTTAAACTCGCTCTCTGTCTCGCAGCGCTCAAGGTAAGCTGATATCTCACTCTGCTCTGCCTTATATTGCCATAGGCGTAATAAATACACAGATATCAATGGGCCCAGTTTGTCCCGGTCTCAAACGATTATGTGAGCCCTGCCTCCCCTTTATGTAGTGGGAGTAGCAGGAGAGCTTTTATTTATTTCCCTGGGAAGGTAAGAACAGATATAGTTACAAAGTCAGACACAGTGGAAAGGAAAACACACACAAAGTCACACTGAACGCTCACGGCAATCACCCAACGAGGAGCCGAGTGGGACGCGGGCCATCATATCGCTGCGCAGGACAAAGAGTTGACTTTATTGTCTTAAGGACATGTGTAATACAAACCAGGCCTCCCCCGGTAAAGTCACAATCAGCAGCACGGTCCACACTCGACTGGGTCCTTTTGTGTGTGCTTTCTAACCTGAGCCAAGCTGGTCACGTCACTGTACGCCTGCCTCTTTAAACCTGTGAGGCCATCGCATGGCAGCACAAAGGGACTCCACGTATCCCATTAAAGGAACTTTATGGCTTCTGGTCCGAGGGTGCTGGGATTTTTACCGCTATGTTTCTCTGTCATCTTTCATGCATTTGACACAGTTGCACTCTTTGTGTGCTACTACTGTATACTGTATACAGTACAATACAATACAGCACTGGCAGAAGTACAAACACAGTGTAGGTGACACCGTCAGGGTTCCTGAGGGTCATTAAAGTCTTCCAGAGTCTCCAAACTTTGTTTCACTGTGTGTTTATGTGTCTCAACACTGTTCTCACATCAGTCTTAAAGTTACAGCGTGTAAACATTTCTCTGTTACATGTTAGTTGGTTGAAGTGTGCCGAGTTTTGTTTTCTTATCCCTCCTGTTCAGTGAATAATTTGGAGGGGCTGTCAGCCAATAGAGATTAAACTTAGGCTACACACCATAACGAGCCGGATCCGCCCCAGAGATTTTCCCTGTCTGCCAAAGGCTCTGCTGCTTACCTCAGCTGTAAATGTCCTGCTTTACTTACTCTGGAAGAGGCTTTAAAACTTTGTGAAAGGAGTCCGATAGGATTTGATGAGACAGACAAGCGCATTTCTGACTGCCATACTGATGTGAGCTGTTGAGGGTATGTGCATGTGTCGTTAAGCGCTACTGTTTTTGCTGCTGTGAGCTACTATTAGCATCAGTTAGCTATTTTTAGCCTTTATTAGATGCTGTTTTCGTGCTGTTAGCATCTGTTAGCTATTGTTAGCCTTTATTAGCTGCTGTTTTTATCCTGTGAGGTACTGTTAGCATCTGTTAGCTAGTTTTAGCGTTTATTAGATGCTGTTTTCGTGCTGTTAGCATCTGTTAGCCATTGTTAGCCTTTATTAGCAGCTGTTTTGCTTTCTGTGAGCTATCCGGTCGTTAAGTCTGACGTCACTAGCCGTGTCTGGGCCTAAACTCCGCTGCAGGTCCATATATCAAACGATCACTATGGCATTACTGAGAGTTGAAAAACTGTATAAAGTCTTTCATCTTTAATAAAATGATCAGCGTTCTGCTCTATCAGGTGTAACAATTGAGTTTATCATCCAGGCATCAATGAAAACGGAATTTATGACATTTAACGGAGTTAGAAGTTAGCAGGGAGTTAGCTCGCTAGCTTCTATCTAAATACAATATAGCATGTCCTGACTGTGGGGTTTTGGAAACAAATTAAAACGTACAGCTCTGTTATCAATTCCAGCATAAATGAAGACAGAAAACTAAACAGCAGTGATGTTTGTAGGGTTACTGAAGTTTGGCTAGCTGGTGCTACGTGACCGCTAGCGATACAGCTATTTTAGCATAATATAAACAAGCTAACTTTTTTTCCACTCGATAAAAGTTAACGTGAGTGTTCTCGGTGGTCAGGAGCAAACGTAATCGCATGGCAGGATGCTGTAAAAGGACCAAACTTCAGCCAGGAGAACAACTGAGATAATCCATCCACAATACGAGGTTAGTCATTCATATACTGCTGCATGGGCTGGGCTGTAGTTACATCCTAAGGTTTTAAAAACTGAGCTTAAATAAATGATTAGCGGTAATAAAAGCCAAGGGAGGTCAGCAGTGATCACTGACTGTTTTAGGAGCTTTTTGAGATTAAATAGAAGAAAATACATAACATTAAACATGTTAACAACACAAAAGCCATATTAAACGCAGACTACTTTAGGCCCGGAAGTAGGATTCGTCACGTCATCACTTAACGACCGGATTGTTAGTTTCTGTCAGCTATTGTTAGCCTTTATTAGCTGCTGTGAGCTACTGTTAGGTTCTGTTAGCCATCATTAGCCTTTATTAGCTGCTGTGTTTGCTGCTGTGCACTACTGTTAGCATCTGTTAGCTATTGTCAGCCTTTATTAGCTGCAGTTTTTGCTGCTCTGACCTACTTTTAGCATCTGATAGCTATTGTTAGCCTTTATTAGCTGCTTTTTTGCTTGTTGTGAGCTATTGTTAGTTTCTGTCAGCTATTGTTAGCCTTTATTAGCTACTGTGAGCTACTGTTAGCTTCTGTTAGCTATCATTAGCCTTTATTAGCTGGTGTTTTATGCTGTGAGCTACTGTTAGCGTCTCTTAGCTATTTTTAGCCTTTATTAGCTGCTGTTTTTGTGCTGTGAGCTGCTGTTATCATCTCTTAGCTACTTTTTAGCTTTTATTAGCTGTTGTTTTGTGCTGTTAGCATCTGTTAGCTATTGTTAGCCTTTATTAGCTGCTGTTTGATCATGTTAGCCTCTACTTACTACTTTTAGCCTCTGTTAGCTAGTGTTAGCCAGCGTTAGTGAAACTGTCTTTGAAGTGGATGTAAAATTGTTGAACTCAGATGCTTAGTGAATAAACTTGATGTGAGAATGTTATCATACTATTTATCAGAGGGATAGCGTGATTTTTATGTCAAACATTAGCTGGCATAATGTTAGCTTATAACCATCTGCTGTTGTTATTTTGCCGGCTCTTGTCAGCTTTTATATGCTTTTCTATGTTTATACTTCGTTCTGTACCTGTTTGATTTCACCCGGTCCTTATAATGGTGTGTAATCAGTCAGTTTGCGTTTAGCTTTCCTTAAATACAATGCTACTACTGCACATTCACCTAATGTATATAATATATAATGTTCTTCGTCTCTCCCCCCCCTTTTGCACAAGTCGAGGAGCGTATCAGGTTACAATTTCACTGTGTGTTATACTTGTATAACTATGCATGTGACGAATAAAGAACCTTGAACCTTGAAATCGAAATTCTTTAGAAATCACTGCCGGCCTTCGGGCCACTTAAAAGTTTTTTTTCTCACTTCCAGCATGACAAGCAAGTAAAGCAGGCTTTATCACAGACAGCGCACCATCCCATGATTAATCATATTCGCATACGGCAATCAACTCGAAGATGGACATCTGGAGGTAAAACAGTATTAAGTCAGAAGTTTGTCTCTTTTGAATAATGTTTTAACTTCTGTTCTGCTAACTCCTTTAGCCTTCATATATGTGTGAAAACAGTTAAGGTAACAGAAGGTGCACAATTTGACCTTTACTCAATTCAGTGCCCAATGTGGAGGGTCATGTTAGGCTCGTGGGTGCACATTGGAGAGTAAAAACCTTAGCCAACTGCTGGAGCTGTTGGAGTGGTGCCGCTAACCGCGATGTCCAGATCAAAGTTTTGAGATTTCAGAAAACTCAGATCCTGACTGTCAGACATGTTTATCAGAGCCAGGAGACGACTCAGCATGAGCTCTGTTTGACTGATGGATGACCGTAAAAAGCAGCTGAAACACTTCCTGTGTGCACACACCTTTAGCCTCCTCCCGCCCCTTCCTAATCTGTCCCTGGGGTTTTTGTCTCTGTAACGTTAACAGTGAGTGCGCAGCCTGCTGGACGTTTAAGCTGAATTCTGCTGCACGCTTTAGTCCTGCTGAGCGAATTTCCATTCGGGCTTTATGTCCTTTTACTGGAACAACTGTATTTCTTTCCCACTGCTCCGAGTCACTTTCACAACTTTCATTACCTCTCTGAGGGCAGGCGGAGCGCGCCGGCGGGGGAGATGGGTGAATATCGCCTAACTATAACCCGCCGTCCCCAGAGTGTGGAGGTCAATGAGATTAACCTATAGCTCCGTTTTCCTTCATTACGCACTCCAAATTACACCCACTTACAGACAAGAGACAGAAAGAGGAAATCGTATATGGGCTGATATCTATTTAAAATCTAATCCCTTTGGGTGAATTGCTCAGCCTTTCCATTTCTCTTATGTTTCTGCCTATTGCCTCCGGGCTCCGCTGTGCCGTGGTGCGCTGCGGCACCGTTCAGGAAGGTGCTATAACCTCGCCCCTGTTCATATTAACTTTAGATTCATCTGCGCTAATATAGGAGACACTTAGGATTATAACTCCCTCTTTTCTGCTGTTATTGCTCAGTTAAACATTACACGCTCGTAGCCTATTGCTCCGCTGGCATGCGCTCGCTCGGGTTATTTACTGTTGCTTCTTTTTCTAAGTGGGAGATTATCAGCGTCCAGATTGTCTTTTGTCCTCCCCGCTGCCCCGCCGTGTTTGGTGATTTAGCAGAAACGTATTGTACTGAGTTGTAAACACTATGTGGAGGGAGGATATATGTCCTGGTTTAGTGTTTCCTGTCTGTTGCTGAGGTTTGGCTTGGAATCTGGAGAAAGAGCAATTGTTCGCCAACACGCAACCACAACAAGACATTTTATTATAGCTGACCCGCTCTCTGTATACAGCTTCTATAGCATGACGGATGCACGGCGCTCTGATCCGGGGAGACTCCGACGTGGTGCTCTGCAGCGACGGTGCCCTAATCAGATTTCACAATTTTGTTTTTGAATGTGGCTCACTTTAAGAATAATGTTCTCCATGATGTGTCGTGCAAACACTGCTCGGACAATAAGATAAACACTGGCTATAAACACGCTCTTTGATATGCAGCTAAACCGAGCTCCGACTGGATTATCTGATCCCAAACTGCAGGTGCACGGGTCGACATTTCATATGTCACAGCCAACAGTCTGGAAAATGACAGCATATACAAAACACAGGAAAGTTGCTTGGATAGAGAGGAAGTTAAAATGTGGCAGACATTATATACAGAGGGGTGGGCGGGGGGGCTGCTGCCCGTTGCTCCATCCACCTTTGTTTTCAGCGGTTTCAGAGATGACTCACATGCTTCAAAGTCTTCTTTTGTGCCGTGTTTACTTTATTTTTTCTTTTGATAAAATTATATTTATTGGAGCCACTCGAGCGTCCTCACAGGCTGCAGGAATCAAACTTTCCATCTCAGCGTCACGCTGCTGCTGCTGCTAGTTTTCAGGCTTTTATAGTGAATTTCATCTGAAAGCCGAGGACGATGGATTTTTGCTCCTTACTGCTGATTTTTAAAGATTCAGTCACCTCTAACCATCTCCTCCCGACACGTGTTCTCCCAATGACTGAGTTGGTGGCCAGGCCACTCTGCAGAGAGTCCACGTCCTCCATCTCAGACTGCAGCTGGTCCTGTTCTGTGAGCCGGGAGGGGGCGTGGTCAGTTTAACCAGAACATGCCGCAGGCGGAGAACCTGGAGAATAATCGCTGCTGTCTGCTACAACTACAATAATAAACGTCCGTGTGTCTCAGTCATTCAGACCTTTGAAAGGTTACCTGTAACCACAGGTGTGGTAAGGGTCAGCCACAGAAACCAGGGCAGTGCCTTAGGTGGGTCTTTATCACGTTTATGGTTTGGTTTTCATGTTATCTGCTAAATTTATCAGTGGTACAGCCTCCGACTGAGGTTGTAAGTGATCACATGCAATTTATAATTTATTTAAAATTATATTTACCTATAAACCGGCACACTAGAATAAGGGGTAAAAGTAATTATACTGAAAATAAATCAAAGTACTGCATGAGTCAAGTATTTTTCATTTTCATAGTAATTCTGAGGTAAAACAAACAAATTGTCATAAGTACTCTGTACTTTACGGGACACAGACGAGTATTATGGAGTGGATTAATTCGGCCTTTTTACATCTTTACTTCATTAAGCTGATGTGTGTGATGGATGCTCTGTTAGTCCTTTTATTTTCTCTGTGTGACCTCATCATGATGGAGCCAAGGAGTGCTTCCTCTTCAGGCAGGAAGAAGATCTTCAGTGTAAGATGAAGAAATATTGTTTGTTTTCCTGCAAAACTAATGATGCAGTACTTAAAATTACTTACAGATTTCATGCATTAAATATAGTTACTTATCGTACCGATCGTGGCTCCAGAGTTGGGTGTTCGTCTTGTAATCGGAAGGTCGCCGGTTCGAGCCCCGGCTCGGACAGTCTCAGTCGTTGTGTCCTTGGGCAAGACACTTCACCCACCGCCTACTGGTGTTGGCCAGAGGGGCCGATGGCGTGATATGGCAACCTCACCTCTGTCAGTCTGCCCCAGGGCAGCTGTGGCTACAACTGTAGCTTCCTCCACCAGTGTGTGAATGTGAGAGTGAATGAATAGTGGCATTGTAAAGCGCTGTATAAATGCAATCCATTATTACTTACACATGACCTAAAATTAAAGTATCACTTATTGTTTCCTGTACGCACATCATCACATTGCAGGCGAGTGTGTGCTGTATTATAAAGTGTAGATGTGAACATTTCAGATGCATCACCTGCTCTGCCACTAACTCGTGCTCTGGTACAGGTTAACCATTGGAGGAGTGGATCTGGGAGCGCCTCGGAATTCTTTCAGGAGGAACATTGCTGCAGATGTATGGAATACCTGGATAAGATGGAAAGAACTAAAAAGCTCTGTAGTCGAGTACAAAAACCAAAATCAGCCAAACAGGAATGCTGTGAGAGACTAAAGAAGTCGACTGGATGAGTGAGTCTCACTTTGTCCAGATTGTGCATGGAGACAGCGATGAGCTCTTTGGCCCATCGAGACCACCTCCTCTTTACCCGTACACATCGGTACATAAGACGCGACAGGAGTAGCTGCTCGGGCACAGAGCGCCCTCACTCACCTTTTTTTGATTTGATTTTTTATTGATTAGCATTCAAATATCTCAGTGAAAACAGAACAGAGATCTACCACAAAGCAAGAAAGCATGAGACAAGGCTAATCAAAAGGTATTGGCTGAAGCATTTGCTTATTACGCCAACCCTTTTCACACCTTTGATGCTCATTTAGTTTCTAAGCAGCCTGAAATGTGATGGAAACCTTTGAGCCCAGCGCGGAGCGTCGGGGGTTACTGCTGGGTGGATTTCAGAGGGGAAAGACGAAAAGCAGCTGAAGCCACGAGCGGAGTGTGATCTAAAACATCGGTTCATAAAACGTGCATCAGCAGTTTTACCTGAAGTGGATCCAGGGGGTAGAGGGTCCACTCTGCAGGTTACCAAGGGCCCCTGTGTTCCTGTTTTAAGGTTTTCCATAAACAAAAGGCAGCTGTGATTATAAGGACACATCGTGAGCGCGCTGCATGCCTCGGCCTAAATTGATGCTGTAGTTTTAATTATTTTACGCTCTTATCTGCGCTTCCTCTAAGCTGAAAGTTTAGGGAGCCATTATAAATTGTTCACACTGACCAAATATCTTGTCCTCCATCAGCCTCGGCTTTACTTGCAGGGATTTTTGCTCAGCTTTTGGTTAATTAAAGCATCTGGACTCTGTGCTCTTTAAAGCTGCGTCCACTTGTAGCAAGCGTCACACGGACGTGCCCCCTGCATAGTAATTATCATTAAGAGCACAGCTCAGATATGGACGGCGACAATAGGAAGCCAGCTCGGGATTATCTGAACAGCGGCGCCGCCGATGAGCACGTGCGAGGTTTATCACTGAGAGATGGTGTGACCGATGGAGCGTCGTCAGGGTGGGTGTGACAGAGGAGGCAGCAACCTGGCTCGTGTAACTTCCTGGTTATGAATCGCCTCCGTGGAAAGGTCAGCGCCATGACAACCCTGTAATGGATGTCACTGACGTCCAATTAAGTTCTTTAAAAAAGGCGCCTCGGTGCGTGCTTATTAAATATAAACGGGCTGAATCAAAAGTCCGGGCCCTTCTCCTCCGACTCGGACAACCTGAAGCATTTCTTCTGTCTTAATTATTCATGCTGTGGATTTCAGGGGTGAGGGGGAGCTGAACACAAACAGGCAGACGCTCATATTTTCAGACATTTCAAACCTTTTCCCCCTCACTTTGTCTGTGCGGATAAATAGAAGCGAGCAAAGAACAACACTCCTGTGCTTTGAGAAATGCAAATATTTGTTGCCAGGTTGCTGAAGCTTTCTTCCTCAGATCTCTCTCACTGTCTCGCCCGGTCCCCCCTCCTCATACCCACACAGCTACGTTGAGCAAACCGGTGCAAGCAGTCAGGTGGTGAATAGGAGGGTTTTCTCCGTGTGTTATTCGGCCCTTTGATGCACACGTGCAGAAGCTTCCTCCGGTCCAACAGGAAAAAGTCCTCTCACTTTTTAAGCCTACCTTTGGTTGAACTTGTGCTTCTCTTTTTTTCCTCCACGTCTTGTGTATCCACTCTGAAATTATAGATGGGGATAATAATAATAATGTCATTTTGCACCGGAATCTTAGTCATTACCTGCAGTAAAGTGCTTCTAATTGATACCACCAGAGAGATAATGATTACAATGCCCTCCAGGAACATATTATTGCAATATTAACCTTTGTATATACTTTTATGCAGAAGACTGTGCCACATTAAGGGATCTCTAAATCTTACTTGTGCGGTATAATGCCATTACAAAAGAATGGATACTCGGAGGTGTGCCCTTTTCCTGATTAAGTGTGTCCAGGGGTTTGCAGCCATCTCCGGGAAATGGATGACAGGGAAGTGCAATTTCCACCATCTTCCTCTTCTCTTACAGGTTAAAGCTTTGCTCCCACCTGCGCTCGAGGAATAACCTTTTCCTGCTCCCATGCTTCTCATGTGTGCGGTACGGATCGCACGTCTGAATGTCATTTGTGCGTCTGCGTTAGTGTACGCATTTCCGCGTACATGCCCGATATTTGACCATCACGCTGCACAGCTGCTGCTGCACCACACTCGGCTGGAACCCCCAGAAACAAGACGCCATCCAAACTGGCCGCTATTTTTGCACCGTAATTGGCCCACGCTGAGGCCGCGATCATTGCTGTCGGCCGTGCCGCGGCGCTGCGTGCGTGAGCATCCGGTGACGTGTGCTTCCCCGTTAAAGGTGTGTGCAGGACAGAATGAAGAGGCAGCAGTGACTGAAACCCTGTGAGCAGAGAGAGCGAAGCACTGCTGACAGAGAGCAAATGAAAACAAATGAATTCAGGCTGCAGTGTGTGTGTGTGTGTGTGTGTGTGTGTGTGTGTGTGTGTGTGTGTGTGTGTGCGCGTGCGAGTGAGAGAGAGACTCATGACACAGTCCACAACAGCTCCGTAAGACCTGGTGACACAGGACAGGAAATTGGGATATCTGAATACTCCCCGTTGGCTTGACCTCACGTTGGCTCCCACCCACGCTCTCCTCATCTGCAGTAGCCGTCTTCAGCCTCTGGTGGGCAGTGTGCGGTGCTCGGGCCTCACAGAGGGTCACAGAGGCCTAATCATGGTGGAGCTGCTCTTAAGTTAATATGAAGTCAATTCAAGTTTGAAGGGTTCAGCAGGTAACCAACAGTCATTCAAGGCTTTATTTGCTAAACAGAGGCTGGCCTTGATAGAAGAAATGACACACACACACATATTTATTTATTTATTTACTTATTTTCTTATGTCAGAACTCGTAATGTAGAAATTTGATATCAGAAAAGGTGGAACAGGAGAGAAACTGTAAGTGGAGCAAAGTTAAGAGTTTGTGATGTGGATGTGATGTGATGGATTTGGGAGAACAATTTTAAAACAAGAGAAATGATACGATCATGGTTCCCAAACGTCTTTAACCTCCTAAGACCCGAACTCTTCCACAGCAGCATTTTTAATTTCTCTTTGATATTTGGTTGGGGCCCGATGAATGTAAAAACAAAGAATTACCAGATTTTTTTTTTTAAAGAAAAATAAGAGCCACATATGAGGATATTTGTTTAAAATTTTGATAGAACAGTAGCAGGATAACGTCCTCGTAAGTGGTTATCAGGCCCTTGGAGAGCAAAGTTGAGTATTTTGGTCTAAATAACCCAAAATGAGACGTCCACATATGTGGACGCAAAGGATCAAACATGTAGCACCTAATCACAGCAACAGTCACCTCATAGTGCTTGTAAGCTAAAGACCCTACAGTAATACTGTGAAAAACCCAACAATCACATGACCCCCTATGAACGAGCTCTTGGTGAGAGTGGGGAGGAAAAACTCCCTTTTAACAGGAGAAACTTCCAGCAGAACCAGGCTCGGGGAGGCTGGTTAGCGATGCCCCCAGCGGGGGTGTAACTAAGGGAGGGTTCAGGTTGTCGTGATCCAGGCCTGACTGCTGCTTGAAACAATTCATTGTATAAATGAAAATCTGAGGCCGGGAGCTCCGACTCGCCGCCGCGGTCCCAACACTTTTAAAACGACTCTCGCTGCCTGTTTTAAATCACCAGGATGTGGTCGAGCTCTGTTCTAAACGATTTTTATACCCTCAGAGATTAAATGCAAGCTTTCTATTCTTCTCTCATATTATTTGTGTTTTCATGTCTTTATGTCACGTCGGGGTTTTTAGAAGTACTTCACAAATAGACGTTATTATCCCCAGGGCTGAAAATGAACGGGCTTATAACGGGCACGGTGCATGACATGTCCAGGTTGTGCACTTCCTGCCTTAAGCTGGATAATCTTAAGCCACCCTGTGACCCCGCACAGGATAACCTGGTACGGACGATGGATGGATTGCCTGCTTCAATGCAGTGCCAGTTTGTCATAGGGTTTTCTGGGGCGTCGTGACACATGTGTCCCAGAGTCAGGCTAACTTTCTGAAGAATACAGAAGAGTAAAGGGAGGAATTTGTTGTTTCCTGGATCCTGACGGCTCCTCTCTTTGTGACATCACGCTGACTGACTGAGCATCACCATACTGTGCTATTGTGCCAAACCAGTGACATGGGCAGGGGGTACAACAGCTGTATTTACTGTGTTGGTGGCGGTGCCAGTAGCGTTTGTCCAGCTCCCTGCCGTACGTCATCAGCAGCAGCTTCTTCTCTAGCTGCGCGCAGGAAAGTGTACCTGCTCCTTATTTCCAAGGCTAGGAGATGCAGAGATAAAGAGTTTGCCAGGAATTTATTTTTTTGTGTTTAGTATTCATCTCATAGTTGTAACACGAGGCTCACTTGTCCTTGACTGCTTGTTACAAATAACCCACATAATTCCCACAGGCTCAGAGATAATTCACTGATAATTTAAGGCATTGGTACTGAGTTGCCTTTTCCACACACACACAGAAATCAGCACATTCCTTCTCATTGTTCTCCCGGCGCTCCTGGGCTGACACCAGTTAGCGTCTCTTTTGTTCTGGGTAACGGGAGACTGTCGCTGAAGTGTACACAGAGGTTAGTGCCACTGAGCTCTTTTGTGGTGCGGCAGCACCTTTGCTTCATCTCTGTTCACGCCTCAGACACATCATCTCTGATTTAAGGAAGAGCTGCTCAGTCAGGTGCTGCCACAGCCCAGAGACCTGCATTTCTTCTCACGCTCACACTGTTTATCAGCACCGTCACAACACGTTTAAGGCAGCATTTTTATACCGGGGCACCATAAAGAGATTAATTTTAGTGGTAGTCTTCCCACCGGGGAGTGAATGTAATCCTACAGCATTACAGAAAAAGGAGATGAGAAGGAGGCGTGGAAAGGAGTCCTCCAGGACAGGATCGGGAAAGAGGAAAACGCAGGGTTTGAAAGGAAAAGAGGAAGTGAAAATATGGGCGAACACGGGCAGAAGAGTAATCACGTGTGTCCGGCGGAGGTCACCACTGGTCTGCAGGTTCTAATTATGTGCTAATAGCCACTGAGGAGGTCATTTGCAGCCATTAGCCAGTGCCTGTAGGTAGTTAACGGCCCACAGCATAACCCGGCCTCCTTAATGTTCCCTACGAGGCCGTTAGCGCTCTGTCACTAGCCAGCTAGCTGCCTCGTTACTGCGATTAGAAACCAATTGATAGGTAATAGTAAAATATGATAGCACACTATCCAGGAAATATGGACTGTGGTGGAAAGGTGAGGGGACAGGAGACGGTGAGCTGGAGAGTGTCTGGGAGCGTGAAAACATCCAGATGTGTTCGCTGTGGAGGAGCCAGCGTCAGAGTCCCTCTGACTGAGGGACCGATTGATCTGTGATTAGTTCCAGTTTGTCTCTGATTGGTTTGATTTTTCAGAAAAACACTTTTACACTGTAGGTAAGTGATTCAAGCCTGCTGTGTGTTGTCACCTTGAAGTTACTCAGTTCAGACTCGGGAGCTGGTTAAACCTCCCCCCAGCATATTTCTCTGAGGATGACGCCAAAAACACCTGCGACTCATTTTAACTGCAGCTCGTGGAGACGACCTGTAGTGCTTACCTGTAGTGGTCACCTCAGGTGTGGAGGAGGAGCAGCTCGGACTAAAGCCTAGCTTATACTCACGGACAGCTGGAGACCCAGCGGCCGAATAACCTTGCCTGTTATACTTGTTGAAAGTCCGGTTGACACCTGTGCGCATGCTGGAGCATGTTATTTTCCACAGATGAGTCACAAGAAACAGGCAGGCGCGTGGACCTCCACCCGGAAAGCACGATTCCCACTTCAGGCTGAGGCGAGACGCCCTTCGGAATCTCATTTCCATCCTGGACGTCAGCTCGCGGTCACAGCAAGGATGAGAGCGTAGGTTGTCTCTCAGGTGGTAGGCCGTCCCCGCCCCGAGCCTGGTTCTGTGCGAGGTTTTTTCTTCCCGCTGTCGCCGAGTGCTCGTTCATAAGGAGGCATCTTTACTTTTCACTACAAAGCACCTTGAGGTGACCGCGGTCGGTGTTATATGAACAAAAGTAAAGTGAACTCTTCGCGGAGCGGTGCGGCGTCCACGTCTGCTCCACCCTTTGAGAACCGTGGCCTGGGAGGTGCTCTTCCTCCTTCGGCGTTCGGTGAAGCACAATCCAAAGCTGACCACATGTTTGCCAGGTTTCCCCAGTGATGAGCTCCTGTGGGAGGACAGTCTTGAATAAAGCCAGGGGGGGGCCTGAAGCTTTTCACATTTGTGCGGACGGTCACAAAAAACAAGTCGTGTCCAAACAGAACAAACAGATCACATTTCCTCTCCGTCTCCTCGCTGAGAGCGAGCTGGTACGCTCGGGGAGGGGGGGGGGTCCCTGCTGTGACTTGAGTGTAATAGCCACACACGAGAGGCCCAAACTGGGGCTGTGATACATGAACACATAGAAATCAAATCAGTATCAAAACAAGGATATTCTAGACCTACTATGTGGAACATTGTTCTTAATCAATTAGAGTCAGATGGTTTCATTTAAATATATTTTATTTTTGCTCCGGGCAGACATTGATTCATATGATTTAAATTAAAATCACACTGCTTATCGGTCAAAGGCAGTATACTTCCTGCCGCTCCGCATTCATCAAGCCCAGACAAGTTTGATCTTGGGTATATGCCGTATCCGGGCAAATAAAGAAGTATAGCTCTCCCCGAAGAATCGCACATTTGTCTGTGATGAAACCTCAGGCCGGCCTCTAAATATTTGCCCGTGCTGTATTTGTGCGAGCGTTTCATTAACGATCAGAGCTGACAAACACGCACACTCGTTGACCCCAGTCATCGGGGGAGCGCCCGGGACGGTAGTGTGTGTGTTCGGTGTGTATTTGTTGAAAATGTAAATGCCTCACATGAGGAATTGATGTCAGCGGCGGAGGAGACGGACTGCAGTGGAAATGGATCTGGAGCGGTAAACATTTTCCATAGCGGCGCTCCTGGCTGTTATTTAAGGCCCTGTCAGAACTTGAAAGTGTAATTGATACAAATTCTAAAGTTTAATTTTTAAAGTTTACAGTCAGGGAGGGTTCAGGGCTTCAGATTGTTTAAAATTGCACTCACTCCCTTTTCATTATAGCAGGATAGTCTGAAAACATTTGTTCATCAAAGGCCTGCTACAAATTAGACTTTGAGAAACTCAATTTGAAGTAAAGAAAAGCATTTCTTTTCCTCCGGGGGAAGCCAGAGTCTTGGCTGTGTTTGCATTTAAATCTAAACTGGGCACAATATGTGGCTTTGGAGATGCATGCAGTCATCACAGCGACACACACACAGACAGAGACATGTTTCCCTCAGCGGCAGAAAACCTTGCTGTCATATTGCACCCATGCTCTTACACTGTTGTATCTGCTCCCAGATGAAATTAGCACGAGGCCTCTGGAGATGCTGACGAACAGGAGGCCATGTGGTAAATCTGGGCTCGGTGCGGGGCGGGCAGACACAGAGAGGCAGATCGAGATGGCCGGAGCGGTGGAATAACATCTTAATCTATCTGAGAGGCGAACAGTGGCCGGTCTGTTTTTGGAGCACGCTGTCTTGGACGACTCCCAAGCAGAGGGGCAGGGAGCGGAGCCATCTTCAGCTGCTAGTCACTAACATTGCAGTAATAAGGCAGCGATGACCCTCCCAGGACTGCCGGCCAACACTCCCTCTGCCTCCTCTCCCTTCAGCACAAACGCACACACACAGAAAGGCAGCCTGTTCGACCGAGCCCTGAATGCAGGACGCCTCCAAACTCTGTCCTCCCGGCTCGTTTACCGGCTCGCGGTCATTTTGAAAGGAGCCGTTAGCGATGCCGAGGGGTCGTTTGAACGTGGCTGAGCCCGGTTGAAAACGCACCTGACACCTGTCGGAGCCTGAAGTGTCGTCTGCTCTGACCTCACACTAGTAATATTATTTTCTGAAACTAAAAGTAGATTTTGCGGCAATTTGTCACATACGCATGGCTTCTCCTCTCTAACTTTGAAATAATCCAGATGTAATTTGATCAGAGGCTTTTTATTTTTATTATTTAGCATTGTCAAAATCACACCTTGAATAAATTCAAATAAAAAAAAGGCAGTGAAACTTTTTTTTTTTAAATTTACTGTTAAATTCATCACGTTTGTGTGTCCCGGGTTGGTTTCAAATAAAAGACTTGGTGTTTAAAGTTTATAAAGGTTTGTAAATGGTTAAAACCATCAGAGGGACACACCAGGCCCTGAGCAAAACCTGGTTACAGTGAAAATACGATTAACGTAAAAACATCCACCTTTTGCAGATTCTTGTTTTGGGGCTTGCTTTGCTTTGACAGCGTCGTGGGTGGATTGTCCTGCGTGTGGTTTCGAGCATCCATGAGCACTGGATGGCTTTTAGAGCTGAAAGTGCTGATTGTCAGACTGCCGACCCCACTGTGGACGTCTGGTTTTTGCCTTTGCGTGTCTTTTCTTTGCTAGCAGAAAAAAAAGATGAGAGTAAACACGTGTCTCACCGTTGCATGTATATCACGGGACTGATGATAAGGACACCGGCAGCTTTGATGAAATGTTGTTATTTTGTGCTTCTGGGATGTAAACAGCTGGCTGATGAGGGCGTGCCGCAGGGCTCCATCCTGGGACCACTCTTTCATTTAAAATACAGAGAGTTTTGGTGGTAGTGATGTTGACTATAATCAGCTTTTAAACCCTCTGCAGTTTGTTCTGTATGCTAATAAAAGTAAAGTAATTAACACCACTGAATCTCTCACACTGAATCGGTACCTCAGTACAAATACTTGGGCTGTTATTTAATATCTGACCCTCTTTTATGTCTCACATTAAGAAACACCTTCAGAGAAAACTCAAGTTCAAGCTGGATTTTTCTTTTGATTGAGGTCAGAGACGTCCTGCTTTCACTCTCTGTCAGTGTTGGATTATTGTGATATTTATGCATTTGCTGCATACTGTCTATTGTGGACGACTGAGAGTCATCACCAGCACTGAAGCTTGTACTCACCCTGCCAGATTATATACCGCAGCTAAATCAGTGATTTGATCTGCTTTGTCCTTCCACACTGTGATATTCTTATTTACAGAGATATTCTGGGTCTCACTAACTGACCTACATCCAACAGAAAACTGTCCCAGCACTGTTTCTTATTTCCAGCTGTCCCTGGATCTATTTCTGATTTTATTGACTAATTTTTTATTATTATTATTATGTAAATTTGTCGCTCCAAAAAAATCAACAAAATCTTAGTTCTTCACCTTACATGAAGTTTAGGTGGTTTTCAGTCATCATGTGAGACAGTCCGACATTCCTGTCATCACAGTGTAAATGTTTCCTGATTTCGGATGCTTTTGTATTTTCCTCCTTAGCTAATGTAGATTTTTGTTCGTGTGTTTATTATGTTTTGCTCTAATTAATATTATTATTATTTTTATTTTTTAACCTCTGGAGTTTTTAGCAAATTTAAGATAAAAATATAATTAATAAAATACTTTTGTTTGCCATTTTTTATTAGATAAACTGATTAAATAATGGGAAATATTTTAAATTCGTCTGACTAATTTATTTTAAAACCATCGTAGTGATTTTCGGTTTAATTGTCCGGCGTGCACAGGCCAGCGTGTCGGTGTGTGTCGCACACGTGCACGCGCTGACAGTCCACCTGCACGCGTGTTTCTCGCGCTTCCACGTCGCCGTGCGTCGCGGAGAACAACACGAGTTTTGCGCATTGTTGTAAATTTGCATGCTCAAGTCCATATGGCCACTTCCTTTGGACCTGCTTTCCCAGCGCCGAAGGATTGTCAGGCCTGTCAGCCGATAAAGAATCACTTGACTTGCTATAACAAGTTCAAAAGGAGCTGATGACGCGCTGTTGATCCATGGAGAATCGGTAAAAGAAACACCCCTACTGCTCGCTGCTATCACTCCCATAGAGATAGCCCTGTTATTGATGGGGAATGCTTATGCTAATTTCTTGGGGGGAGGAGGAGGAAAAGTTTTTTATTATTATGTTGGAAAATGCTCAAGAAAAACGAAGAAAAGAAAGTGAATTCCATGGGAGCATTTAGGAGCAGCATGGGAATCAGATTTTCATAGCGCATAATGAGGCAGCGAGCTGGTCCACTAATGTGTCACAGAGCTGCAAATATCTTTTAAAAGCAGGCTGCTGGCGGCCAGGGGCTGGCACGGGATGTTACAGCCTCTCTCGTTTGCCCCGTGGTTGGGATGAAAGCTGCTCGCCGCAGCTGCGTGTAGATTTCACGCGGTGAAAGTTGTCTGCGTGGAATTCAGAGAAGACGTAGAGGTGTTTGACTCCTGCGCGCTGTCACACTGACCGCTTCCATGTTCCTCGGCGTGACACAAGCAGCACGCAGAGGGGAGAAGATCACGAGAGCAGTGGCTGGGAGCTGGGAGGGGGGCTCTTCTGAATATGACCCCCAGATACCCCGCTGTGGGCCCACGTCCGGTTCCGCGGACATCTGATAGCATCTCAGGCGCTGACATTAATGCCTCTCTCGGTTCGACATTTTGAATAATCGAGGCTGTCTGCCGTCATCCCGCCACTAGCTGTCAGCAGCACCGCCTGCCTGTCTGTCTGTCCGTCCGTCTTATCGTGCTCTTACATTGTAGAAAACAAGCTGTCCGTACAAGAGAGCACTTGATACTTTTTTATTATTACCAAACCGTTCCCATAATTACCCCATAATCATTATATAATCCTTTAACAAAGCCTCCATTGAAGCCCTGTCTTTTGTCAAGGCTGGGACACTGAATCTATAATTGCATTATTCAGTCTCTTCCACCCCCCTATAGAAGCATAATATATCCAAAGCACCGCGCACAGGCAGCCTGTAGTTGCAGTCGAGCCAGTGCGCGACGTCTTTCTGTCATGTGTGCTTTTTTTTCTTTACGCATCGCGTAAAAAAAGTTGTGCCAACTCGAAGTTGAGGTCTCCTGTTGGAAATCTCCCCTCCTCAAAGAAAACTCTTTTTTCTTTTTTCACTCCGGGCAGGGATCGCTTCCACGGAGCCGTGCGCGGAGAGCCATCCGTTGCAGTCGCGTTATCGATCTGTCATATTCTCTAATAATTCTCTTCTCTCGCGCGTTCAGGCACAAATAATAAAGCGTTAAAACATCGGCGCGAGTCCCCGAGGAGCGGCTTTGCGTGTGTGCGCGGGGATTGGCAGCACAACGAGGCTTATTTACATTAAATACGCCACAAGGTTACAGCGCAGATAGATGAGCGTCATTTTTAGCACTCGTTACTCGTGTTAAGCGGCGCTCAGGACGCAGAGCAGGAAACACTCGTTTATCCCGGACTTTCTGCGGCGAGGAGCGGAGGAGAGGACCGCGCGGCTCACCCAAGGTAAGCGATCCGACTTTTGGGAGCGGGGAGTGGGGACCCGCCGGGCTCAGTGCCGGAGAGCAGCCCGGGATTCAAACGTGTTTGTGGGACTTGAAGGTCAGAAACTCTCGGAGGTGGGCGCGAGGCGCTCTTCCTCCTGCCGGGGGAGAGGCGCCGAGGAGCGGATTATGGGCGCGATCACCGCCGGGCTCGGCAGCTGCGACGCCGGAGCGGAGCGGCTCTTTACCGCGACGCTCACCGGGCGGGGAGGAGGGGGGCGGTCGGGCTGCTGGCCGGCGGCTCGGGGCGGCAGGACCGGCTCATACCGGCGCATCTGACGGGAAAGTGTCCGCAGGGAGGACCGAGCAGAACTCGTCAGAGGTGAGAGGAGCCGGGCTGGGCCGAGTCACCCCCCCGCACCCCCATGATTAGAAAAATCACAGCAATTATCGGAGCACCAGCACAGACTCTAACCCGCGGCGGGTTTCTGCTCCGGAGCCCCGCGTGTGCGTAAAGTGCGCGCGGCGGCGGAACCCGCAACTTTGCTCCGGCTCCGAGGCTGGGGGGAGTGGGGGGGTGCAAAGTTCCGGAGACCTGCCATTTTGTGCCGAGGTCGGCTTTGACCGACGGGGCACGTGCGTGATTGCGCACGGTCGCGCGCTGACATGGACATTTTTGGGAGCCGCTGTCACTGCGGTGTGTGTGTGTTTGGGGGGGGGGGGGGGGGGGGGTTGTTACACACAGCTTCTCCTTTAAAAATCATCAGTTTTTAGGATACCTGTTGGGGGGGGGGGGGGGTTCTCAGAGGTCCAGTTGACCCCTGAGCGTTTTGACAGGGCTGTGCACCCCTCTGTCTGAAAATAGTCGCTGTTCTCTGACCTTTGCTGAAGTTGACGCAGAAACAGAAAGTTGCTTCTTCCTCGGATCGATTTGAGAAGAGCTGAGATGCTGTCATTGTGTGAGGTACCTCAGGGCGGATATTATGACTGAACCGTCTGGGCGTAAACCCCTTTAGTCAGCTCCTCTCTGTCCCTCGCAAACATCACACGGACGAGTGTGTTTGGCCGTGCAGCTCCACATGTTGTCATTCTTTCTGCGTGAAATATTTGGGAAGACTCTGAGAAAAGGCCTCGCTCTGCAGGTCGGCCTGTCGGAGGAATTCCTGTGTGTGTCAGGCCTCGGTGGACTGTCAGTAATTTCTTTCATGTTCGTTTAGCTTTATAAAATAAAAATCATATAGGTTTCAGCCTCACATACCACTTGCTGATTAATTATCCAATTAATTCAAAGTGTTGTTGTCATTAAAAATAAGAATTCTCATGAAATATGCAAACATTATTTATCTTCACTTCACGGCAAATCACAGAGATTAATTCCTGTTTATGGGTGAGATGTTTAGTGTGAGATTTATTAAAGCAGAAACACACACACACAGATCTGACATTTTCCTGTGCTGCAACTTTCTGACCGATCGAGCTCGAAATGTGTCGTCGCCGGCCTCGCGTTAGTCGCTTCCCACCTGTGTCCATGTCAGCGTTGCGGAGGGGGGCCACGGGCCGTGACCGACAGCGGCGATACGCATCTCTCAGCCGCAAACGAGTGAGAAGGAAGTGATGAGACAGACGCAGGGGGAGAGGCAGAGAGGGGGAGCACGGCAAAGGATGGGATCCAATCCGTCCTCTCAGCTGCTTGTCAATCAGTCGGTCCCGCGGCTGAGGAGACCCACTAGGCAGCAGCCGCTGTTGTCAGGCCGACACTCGCCAAATTATTTGACGTGCACACAATCGGACTTGTGGGAAAGCAAAGAAAAAAACACACACAGTGAAAATCAGAGACACCCGAGCGCCATGACAGGAACACACAAAACCACATGCATTACATAACGCAGCAGTCCTCAGGACGTCTGCGCAGGCGGTCGGACAGACTCGAGCGAGCCGCAGCTCCCAGCAGCCGCCTGCCTCGGGTAATTATGGGAGAGGGCTCCGGTGGTGGGCAGGTGGGATGGGGCCAGGTGCCGTCAGCAGCCACACGTTAATTCATATGTGTAGCCCGCCCCCCAGACACCCCTGCCACCCTGTTCCTGTGTGGTACCTACAGGGCAAGGCTGAGATACTGACATCGTCCTCACTCTACTAACAAGGAGCGTGAGTGTGTGTGTGAGTGTGTGTGTGTGTGTGAGTGTGTGTGTGAGTGTGTGTGTGTGTGTGTGAGTGTGTGTGTGTGTGAGTGTGTGTGTGTGTGTGTGTGTGTGTGTGAGTGTGTGTGAGTGTGTGTGTGTGTGAAACACAGGCCGTGCTTCCGTGACCTTGATTTTCAGAGTTCAAGCTAGAGAAGAAGATGTTATTGATGCTGATCTGACACACACACACACACACACACACTCACACACACACTCACACACACACTCACACACACTCACACACACACACACACACAATCAAATCTGGGATGTGAGCGACAGAAATGTTTTTTTTTTCTTGTTTTTTTTTGTGAAATGAATTTTTCACTCAAACTTTTATCGGGAGCAGGAATTCTGAGTTTTCCCCCTGTGAGAAAAATTGGAGGATGTAGGAAGGCGTTTGACCTGTTTCTCATAATTTAGCATTTTTTAGGATCTCATTGTGTTGATGGAATTTGTAAATAAGTAAACCTTTGAAACTGCGATGATTCCACGTATTTTAATGTAAAGCACATATTTGTCTGTGTGCATGGGGGGGGGGGGGGGATAATAGCAGCTCTGCGTCTTCTCTGTAAATTAACGGCAGTTTGAAAAATGAGCAGGAAATAAATTTGCTCTGAAATGTGAGTGAAGGATCGGTGTGCAGCTTTCCCGTGTTTGCCCCGAGAGCTCGATAAGAGTCGGGAGGTTGAGAGCTGGAGGAGCAGCGGTGCGGGGGTGGGTTAGAGGGGGGTAATCATGGCCGTCAGTTTGATCTAAGAATAAAGAGTGTGGGGCAGATGAGGCGCTGACAGACAGGCTCGACTCAGTCCTCTCATGCCGGGGTGCCATCGCAAGGAGCGTCTGCCTGTCTGGGCGGCCGAGGGGTGGGGTGTGGGGGGGGGGTGTTTTTGTACTTCAGATCTGGAGACCCGCCTGCTCGCAGGTCGCTCAGAACCCAGGTGCTGCTGCGGCCTCGTCCTCCATCAGCAGCAGGAATGTGGTGAAAAACTGGAACGCGTAGCCGTGAGATTCCTCTTTGTTTGCCGCGGCTCCCCGCTGAGCCCCCCACCCCCGCCCCCGGCGTTATTAGGGTTTTACAGAGTTTGGCTCCACTTTGGTATTATTTCTTTCTCCCTCAAAGTTCGTTAGCATTTTGGATTTAAGAATGCGGCGCGCGACGCCAGGGCTGTTTTCCCGTTTGATGTGTCGAACGGCACTGTGTTTTCAGCCGTGTCATTTCCACAGACAACAGCTTAACACAAACCGGCACGCACGCATCAATCACAGGTCCTGAAGCAGAGAATTGTTCCTGCTTAGCATTCAGCCGCGCTCGGCTAAGACGGTGGTAAATACCTCCACGAGATGGAAGGTTAGACCCACTTCACACACCGGCTCTGACTGCGAGGCGCATGTCATGTCTGCTCTTTAGCTGCTGTGCGTCGTGGATGTGACCTCTGTAAACTTCCAGACCTCGGCTAATGAGCACGCCAAAGTAGCACAAGATGGAGGGAGAGAGAGAAGGAGGGAGTGAGGACTCCTGCACCTTTAATTATGATCAAGAGGTTTTCACCAAAGGACGGAGGCGTTCCAGTTCTGTTGCACTCGTAAATCTGGCCCCGGATGCCGTATATTGTGTCGAACGATTACTGTACACCATTATGGTGCATATTCGACTGCCTCTCCAGCACCTGATTTGCATAATTGGATCTTTAATGAAACTTGCCTTGTGGAACAAAAAATACAAAAAGAAAGATGAAAAAAAGTATGTGTGTGTGGGGTGGGGGGTACACACACAAACCAGCCCCCCCCCCCCCCCCCAATGTTTGTGGTGAAATAAAGAGTTTTCAGGAGGTGATGAACAGGAGGAAGAGGCAGCGAGTGACCGTCTGCGTCCCGGGCGCTCGCACATCAGCGGCACGGCTACAAATCGGATGAGAAGTGGCTGTGAAAGCTGCACATTCCCAGCCAGGTCTCGCGGGTTAAGACTACAATAGCGGGATATTCTGTGGCCCGGGGGGGATTTCAGCTCCTCTGCTGTCGACACTCGTTGCACCAACTTGTTACTCAGGGAAGATGGCTCTTTTGTAGGAGAGCCGATTCCACGCTCGCCTGCTGGAATTCCTCTGTTGCAAATATTTTGACAAAGACTAATCAGCAGCCGTTGTTTTTTTATTCTCCTTTTTTTTGGGGGGGGTGCTGAGCTCCCTGCATCCTCCCGTCGGCCTTCTAGGCATGAAGGTTCAAATCCCACTGCTGCCTTTGCGACGGCGTGCGTCGCCCAAAACTGAGATTAAAAATAGAAATTCACGTTTTCACGAGTGTGTCATGAAAGAGAGGTGCTCTCTTATTTCTGCTCTGAGAGCGCCTCCACTCCAGAGCGGGACAGCTAATCGAGTGCTGGTGTCAAAAAACAGCCAAACGGCGGCGGTTTCTCCCTCGCTCTCCGTGTGAATGTGTTTCCACTCGACGTCTGTGGGAGTGGATCATGTGTCAGAGCAGTTTACAGGTGATTTGCAGGGCAGCGGCTCTACAGAGAGGTGCGTGGAAGGCGGGCAGGGTTCAAGTACCTCGGAGGCTCTGATCACGCCGAACGGAGCAATCCCAGCATCTGAGAGGACCCTTCAAACGCCTCCTTATCGCGCTCCTCGCCACAGCAGCCTCTATCATCTCTCTATCCAAATCATTTCCCCCTCCGTCATCATCATCTTTTATTTCGCTGCTTCCCATCCCTCCTGTCTCGCTGCCACACCGGACGCCGGTGCAGTCTCCTCCTCTTTAACAGATGTAGAAATCCTTTTTTTTTTACCCCGGCCTAATAACAAGATCAGAGTGGAAACTTCTTTACTTTCGGTCACAAGTCGGAATGAAAAACGACACACGTGATGACCTTTAATCACAATCAGATGTCTTTATTTTGTCCTGACAGGCTGTTTTTGACCGAGCGCAGCTCGTGAGACTGCTCAAGTTAAATGTGCAGCAGTGGGAGCGAACAGACAGGAGGGATGATGATGTGCTTAACGGTATCTGTGGGCTTCCTCCTGAACACGCTGCTGCACAGATCCTGCGAGCCCGTGCTGATAAATTCAGTTTGATAAAAGGCAGCGAAATGCCGGCCTGTCTGCACACCTCTCTCTGAGCGCCGGTGCGTTCGTCACAGCCGGTGGAAGTCAAGCAAAGGGTTTTAATGTCACATCAGGCTAAATTAAAGACTCAATCGAAGGCCGTGAGAGCTGCAAGTTTTTATTTGCAGTGACAGTGGTGTGCTTCAGCCGTGGCTGCTGCTGGAGATTACCAGGCCCCAGTCGATGCAGGCAGTCGTTTTACATTTTCTATTTGTCTTTTGGGAGTTTTGTGATTATTTGCTGCTCGTTTTTAGCCTCGATGCTCATTTTGTATCTGATGACTTTGAGCAGGGGGAGGGTGTGTGTGTGCGAGTGTGTGTGTGCGTGCGTGCACGCTCATTTTGAGTCTGGCATTATTTTTCTAATTTGCTATTATTATTAGTATTAATCAAGAGAAATTAGATATGTGCTGCATTAATCATCGACCGTCCTAATATAGCAAACTGAGGGAGCATTTAAGAAAAGGCTGCATTTAAAGCACGCAGCCACCCCCCTCGAGAAGCCCTTTAATACCACATCGCTGTTCTCCATTTATGCAAAAGTAAATAAGTAAACCCAAAAGGCAAATGAGCATTCCAGCTTTAAACACACAGCCTTCTGTAAACGCCTGGCGCAGCCGCGACCGCGTCTCCGAGCAAAGCTGCCGAGAGGCGAAGGATCCCCACTGAGCTTTTTTTAATTTGAAGCTAAATACAAATGCTACCTGTTTAGTTCTGCTTGTGTTTGAGGACAGGTTAGTCAGAAACAACTTCTTTCTAATTTTATGGGACATCTTTACTGTAAGCCTCGCTTAAATAGAAAACATTAGAACAGCTTCCAGACTGTGCAGGGCAATTAGGGAGGGGGTGAGGCGGGGGGTTCATCTTCTATTCATTTGATTTGTTCAGAGAGATTCCCCCAAAAATCTCTAAATAATAATCTGAGATGTTTCCACACAGTGAAGCAGGACCAGACAGGGCCGCGTCCACGAGCTTTTACTGTGGTGCCCCCCACCCCAGGCTTTGGGGAAATCAAACCCCCAACCACACATTCACAGGTTGAATGATAGCAGACCTGTGCACACTGTTATACTCTTTAACACAGTAATGTTGTTTCTTTGAGCTGCAGTGGTGCTGCAGAAAAGCTGAATGAATGCTCGCATTTTTAAGGAAGGCGCTGATATTTGAACACTGTCAGTGAAATTATCTATTTTTCATTTACTCCCACTTTAAGGAGAACACCATTTATTCTGGAAGCTTTTATTCTGAAAACAACAACAACCCAATTTCTGAAGCATCCTGTTATTGGTTTTTAATTGATTTCAAATGTGACACACTGCGGTATCTATCAGGATTTGACTTTAAACTTGAAGCTGAACTTTGTTTGTGTGAAACATTTAAGTTTCCTGCAGTGAGGTGACACACAGGTGTACCTGTCCTACTGACACTTCCTGTTTCAGTCCCAAAGCAGCCAATCAGCTGCGGATGGTAAACGTGATTTTAATGAAGTTCATACAGAATATTTGATCCTTTCTTTTCCCTTTTTTTCCGTCTGTGCACACAAACAATTCCACCTGCTGTTTTATTTAATTAGGTACAGCAAACGTTACCTCTGTGTGTGTGTGTGTGTGTGTGTGTGTGTGTGTGTGTGTGCGCACTCGTGGGGAGCTGTCAGTCTTTCATGAACTACTTTAAAAAGTGTTGTTCAAGGTGGGAACTAAATAGTGTTTATCTAGCACGTATCAGTGTTATTACTGGGGTCGGCTCTGTGATGTGCACGATTCCCCCGGCGACTCGCTCCTCGCTTTAAAATCTCTTTTTAAGTTGGGAGACGTTCCCGCCTCCACGCTAACACACACCCGAACAGGTCTCCCGCATTTTCTGACAGTTTCTCTCAAATCAGCGTTTTAATCTTCATCTTTGTAGTGGCCCACCCCGGCTCCCTTTCTTCCTCCTCCTCCTCAGCTTCCTTTTTCTCTTTGTCTTTTTTCTTATTGTTATTATTTTTTGCGCCCCGATTGTGTTTTTTGCGTTCCTCTCTTGTTGTGTCGTTAACAGGGAGAGTCGAGTGGAAGCGCTTCGAGTCAGGCTCGTTTGTCAGAAGCGAGCAGGGAGTCGGAGTAAACACGCAGAGCATTTGCATGCGTGGTGTGGCTGATGGGCTCAGAGGGTGAGAGACAGACTGTACCCTGCATGCCCGCACGTCAGCGGCTTCATGTGAGATCCACTGAAGCCAAACTGCGATTGGTCGGCCAGGCGGCTGGTTAAGATTCAGATATCGGGCGAGCGTGTCTTTTGTCCCGCCCCTCCCTGAGCCTGGTTCTGCAGGAGGGTTCTTCCTGTTAAAAGGGAGTTTTTCCTTCCCGCTGTCGCCAAGTGCTGCTCGTAGGATGTGATCTGATGGAATATAAATAACATTGAACTGAGCATCAGGATGAGTTCAAATGAGACATTGGTGGTTGCCAGCGAAGAAATGGATGTGCATGTTCCCCTCGCTGAGCGCCGCTTTTTCAGACTCCCCTTTCACACTGAAGCTCGTGGAGGACATCTTAAAGAGGCTCCATCATTTAAACACTCACTTCCTCCCTCCTCCCATCCAACTCGATGCTTCCACGCTCAAGGAAGTGCTTTGGCACAGAGGGAGAAATAAAGTCCACCTCAGATCTGCAGAGCAAACCTCTCCTGGTTGGCGATCGGCCCCCGAGGGCTCGTAGGCTGAGGCTACATCCCCATGAGAGGAGGAGGAAGGCTGAGAGCGAGGAAGGAGTGTGAACAAGAGTCGGCCTGACCTCGGGTCAGTGTGGGTGGGGTGGGGGGTGATGTTTACTGATATGAGCGAACGTGGTTACCTCCCTGCATCATGGAAGCTTCTTTACAAAATAAAAACTTCATGAAAAAATGTTGTGACTGAAGCGATCATGCTTTTTTAATAACAACTGGAAATCAGGCCATGAGTCTGAACTCTACAGACGTGCACAGCGGTCATGTAGGAGCCGTGATGCTGATAGGTTGTGTGTAAATCTGAGGTGTCGTCAGTTTCTGGCGGTGATCGTAGCTCCAGATTTACAGGCTGTGTGGCGTCGGAGCGAGGAGGGTCTGAGGAGGAAGCGGAAGACGTCTGAATTTATCTAAAAATTCTGTCCAGGATCGAAATGATGAAGCACAAAAAACGTGACGCGCTTCCTTTTTTCTGTGAATTTTGGAGGGCGGAGCTCTCCGTGAAGAGTCAGGGTGCAGGCGTCGCTCCCACTTAGCAGCCCTGACAGGTGATGTGAGCCCTCAGGTGTTTCAGCACGGCTTGCTGGCTGTACTGTACATACCTGTGTGTGTGTGTCAGGGACTGTTGGGAGGGGTGAGGTGTGTGTTTGGGGGGGGGTTGAATCAGCCATTACCAGCGTTCATGTGGAGCCCCGGCAGAGGTCAGTCTCCTCCTCGACACCCCTTTTTCATCCAATTTCTGAGGCTGCGGGCGGCCGCTCGCCGTGCTTTTGTTGCCGGAGGTAATCTGTGAAGTGATCTTAATTATGGAGGTTCGGCCTGTCCCCCCACCCCCACCACCTCTTCCTCCTCTCGCTGTCTCCTTCTTTTTCTCTCTTCCTCTCTGTACACGCTTTTAATCAAACAGCGTAGTTAGCTCGTAATGAGGGCGAAGGGAGCACGTGCGCTCCTGCTTACACATGCTGCGAGGCTTCGAGGAGAACGAGGAGGATGAGGAGGGTGAGGAAGGATGGGGAGGGGCGAGTTTCACTCACAGGTTTGCCTGGAAGATTTTTGCAAACGTCTCTAACTGAATGTGAACTGGTCTGAAGTCAGTGTGATAAATAAACAGCTGAAGTGTGAGAGAGATGCACTTTTGCCTGACTGCTGCGTGCTGATTGGTCTGATTTATTTTCCTGCTGAATTTGTATAATTTATTTTAACGTGTTGTGTTTTGTCACAAACGCCACAAACTCTTTTCAGCTTCTGTAAAAGTAAAGTCCGGACTGTGTGTGTGTTGAGCCCCCGGGGCTGAAGTGGGAGGGTGAGGGGTGAAGTCGGGGCAGTGGGGGTGTTAGTGGGGATCCGTTACATGTTAAACGGTCGAGGCATTGACGAGATGATCCGGCGAGGATTAGACCGACAATCCTGATGGACGCTGAAAAGGTGACCACATGAGGAGGGGCGTGTGTGTGTTAGTTTGTGTGTGTGTGCATGAGATCGCGTGCACCCCTCACACAGGGTCCTGGGAGCCATTTCCAGGTCAGAGTGAGGTCAAAGGGCGGCTGAATGACAGATCAGACGTTGTCGAGTGTGATGATGTCACTTCTTCCTCACGTTTTTTTACTGCTTTGCAAACATTAATGAGGTTTCTGACCTTTTCTGTGACGTCGCCCGTCGTGCGATCGGCAGCTCGTCTCCTCTGAGCTTCGGTGGTTTTTTTCTCGTGTTCAGACTGAAGCAGATCGCCGACCTCGCACGTCGACCTGTTCGGTACGTGGCGCGTCGAGCTCTGCAGATCCGGCAGACTGAACGTCTGAAGCATCGACGTTTCTGGAAAATCAATTCCATTTGAACGAATAATTTTTTTCCTGGATTTTCCCAACGAATCATGAGAAATGTAATGATTTGTATTTATCTTCATTTACTCTCTGTTTAAGTCAGTGCAGGGTCAAAGGTCGCGTCTTTACGGAGCAGTGTTAATAAATGTTTTGCTGATGGTGGGTGACGGAAGGAGGATGCAGGCCGAGCTCGCTGTGCGCTCGGACTCGGAGCTTCATACGTCCAGCTGTCATTCCGCAGCTTTGCGTGTGGTGATGTCACAGCGAGCGGACGAATACCCCGCCCTGCAGGTCAGGGCAGCCATGTTCAGATCAAAGTCTGTATATAAAAGATGGTGGTGGCCAACATGATGATTTTGGATCCTCTATGTTGGTTCTCTGGAGTGACACAGAGGCATCAGAGTGTGTGTTTGTGTGTGTCTGTGTGTGTGTTACAGTGAGGCTGCTAATTCCTTCAGGGTCAGGAGGCGGGGCTAGGGTTAAACGCTGTGGTGGGGAGGTCAGCGGTGATTAGCTGCCATCTGAACTAACGGCCGGATGCTGAAGAAGAAGGAGTGGGAGGGGCCAGCAGTGTGCTCGCCCCACCCCCTCCCCCCTTGTCCTTATATTATTAAAGGTTGCCTCCATGCTTAAGTAAGGCGAGGCAGATGGGCCTTTTCATAAATCATGCTTATAAGATGATTACAGGCGTCGCCGCCCAGCATTCTCTCCCCTTCGCCCTCACTACAGTAGCGCTCAGAGTTTTCCTCAAGGCCGGCTAATCTCGGCGTGTTTTTAAACCCACAGAGCCGAAGCTGAAGTCTGATTATTTTACTGACCCGGGGAGAGAAAGGAGACACCGAGAGCAACAAAGAAGGGGAGAAAAATGCAAAAGATAAGAGCGAGTGCCGCCTCCTCTCCCACTTGTTCTGCTCCCGAGCTCAGAAAGTTGCTCAGGAACAGGATGTTCGATATATAGCACTGCGTGTGTGTGTGTGCTGTTCCTTGATGTATGCGCCGTGTCAGGCAGTCATTGTCTCCTGGGTAAAGAATGATAGTTCAAATACCTAGCATCTCTCCCCTGGTGCTCCAAACGCTCGCCTTTGAAGTTTTTATAATCCATCTGTCATCTGCGAGCAGGGAGGGCACATGTTCTGTACCACTCAATTACCAAATTCTCTTTTTGCCAACTACAATGAAACAGGAAGCAAATAATATGGGCGACCCTGAAAAAAAGCGAGAGGGGGGAGGAGAGGGGGTGAATGGAGAGAGAGAGAAAGAGGGAGGAATTGCTTGAAAATCCTGCGTTCCTGACTTTCTCACGCACTTGATTGTGTCCCCTCGCTGCCTCTCATAACAGGAGAACAAAGCCTGTTTGTTGTGGGTGGAATGCCTAAAATGCTTCCTACTGTTACAATTATGAAGAATTTGATTGAATGTGTATTGTTTCAAGGGCTTGGTGATTTTGATCATTTTTTTAAGTGCCTTAGATTGTTACTCGGCTTCCCCACCCCCCCATGAGAAATAATAAGCAGTCACCTAATCAGATTCCATTTGATATAAACATTTCATTTGTTATAAGGCCGGTCAATGTCGCGCGTGTTTTCCGCGATGCATTATTCATCGCGCACGCTCCGAGATGCGTTCTGAATGGCTTTTCTGTCAGCGACTGGATGGAGTATCTAATGAAGTTTGCCGCACTTCTTGGTGTTAAAATCGTCTTTAATTGGTGAGCGCTTTGTTGTGCGTCGCTTTAAAGCCGTGCTGAGGAAAACTTCAGATGACTGCGTGGAAAATAACAACAGCGGCGGCTGCAAATTATGGCTCGGAAACATATTTCATTTACATACGCCGCAGGCCGCTTTTAAGGCGTCTACCTTTTAATTCTTTTTCATATTTAACACTCGATACAAAACAATAAGAAAGCCTCAGATCTGCGTGTCTGGTTCCTCGTTTACATCCGAGCCCCCCACCCCGTCCCTCGGCGTCCTCACCGGGAGGAAGATGAAAAGATTGTTTTGAGAAGCTCCAAAGGAAATTTGACGTTCTTTGGTTGCTTCTGAAACTTCCAATATTCTGCCGTAATTGTTTCGTGCACGTTATATATCTTCGTTTGGGGTGGGGGGGCTGGGGGGAGATGAGGAACGCGTCGGCCTCTTTCTTCCCAAATAAAAGGCAGCAGAACCCATCTGGTTGGGTGATCCACTGCTGGCCCTCTCGCGCTCATCGCTGAAATAATACTCCCTCTAATGACTCCCGCATATTCTGAAATCTCCCTTTTGAAATTGGTCTTGGCAGATTATTTGCAGGTACTTGAGTTGCATCTGTTTGCAATTTTGCAAATGTGGAAGACTTTAATGCCGGGCAGGGCGGCGAGCAGAGAAGAGGCTATTTTAATCCCTGGGATAACACTGGCTGTCGGCGTGAGGGGGCCCGGGCGAATGTCGGGACAGTACCTGCACGTATACCGGCGCTGACCCCACCCCCCCGATCCCATCCATCCATCTGTACCGCGTGGATGCTGGGGGTGAAAGCAGGAGGCCATCACGTACCCTCAGAAACAAAGGGCTCCTGTCCCTGCAGCCAGCAGCAGATTCAGTAACAGGTTCGATTTCCAGAAGATGGAAATTTATGTAAATGTTATGATGCGCTGTGACAGCGGGTTGTCACCCGGGTCGCCCAGTTAGAGTGAAAGAAGCAGTCCAGTCCGTTAGACAGGAGGCTCTGGGTTCAGACCTTCCTAGGCTTCCTTGGTTTTCAAAATAAAAGAATAAAAGAATAAAAGAACCCCTGTTTGAAGCTGAAAAGTCACTCGTGGTCTTTTATTTGGATCACGTTTAATTTTCAGCCTTTGTCCGACCACGAGCTCGTGGCGGACACTCGGCATCAACGAGCGAAGAGCAGGAGCGCTGCGGGTTTCGAGCTCGTCCAGGTGCCGGGGCTGGCACCGTGGATACGCAGGCGTACCTGCACAGAGTCGCCCGGACGCGAGCTGCGTCGGCGTGCCCTGATGAGCCGCGCGCTGCATTCAGTCACCTACGACACGAATAACTGAGCGGAGGCCGTCGGTTATTTATGTTGTCCAGATAAAGTGCAGTGATTAGCGAGGCTAAACCAAAGCTGAAATGATTGTGACTTCAGTCCCTATTATTTCTACCATGTGGCGAGCAGCTGACCAGCTTAAGCCTCCCCCTCGCACCCCCGCCCCCTCCCTCTTTTAAAGCTGTAATAAGGTGCCCTATTGTCCGATGGCAGGGAGAAGCGGGGCCGCGGCCGGGCCCACCCAGCTGACTGTAATTTCATAGGTGGTTACAATTACATTAATTACATATTTCATCAACAGTGTTTATCCAGCCGCGCGGTGAATGAAGAGGCCAAACTTTTAACTTTTGTTTTTGCATTTCTTGTTTCCCCCCTTTCTCCTTCCTCCTCCTCCTCCTCCTCCATTTTTTTTTTTGTGGTTGTTTTATTAGGAGCGAGGGGAGGGGAGGTGCCAGAGGAGGAATTATGCTGAAAGTGTATGCCTTGCAACTTTTCCCCTCCCTGTTGGAAATGTTTATTTGAACAGTAAGCTCATGATTTGAATATTTGTAATCCATGCTTAAATTTACAGGCCAGATGAACTTTTTGGCACAGAATGGCAACCATAAGTAGGATTTTGAGAAAAGCTTTACAAAATTTTAAGCCATGTGCAAGGCTTATATAATTTAGAAGGGGGGGAAATATGCACAAATAAAACAGGCTCTGTCTTATTTACTTTACACTCGCAGAAAAAAATGCATCATATGGCCTCTGACGTACGGACGTATACGTGCGGATGTACGCGGAGTTGTGTCTTTGCAGGAGACTCAGCTGCTTGTGAGTCTGTGCGGGAATAACGTCCACCCCGGTGTCGGCGGGTGCCACCCATCGTGGAGGGGGAGGGGGGAGAGCGGGGTCAGCGAGGCAGGCGGGAGGAAAAGGAAGACTTTCTTAAATGATGCTAATCAGTCCGGAGGGGCCTGGCCCTCTCTGCCTCATCAGGCTGCTGTAATTCAGATGTGCCGAGAACCTGGAATTAAACGTGTCACTGTGAGGCGCACGTGTGTGTGCGTGTGTGTGTGTGTGTGTGTGTGTGTGAGGGGTGTTTAGGGGTTAAGTAGAACCAAATTAGTCGATGGGAGCACTAACAGCAGCGGGAGCTTTCTGTGTGGCTACTTCTTGGTGAATGTCAAGATGATTTAGCTGCTCTTCTGCTCGCCGTCTGTCTCTGAGCGCCGCTCCTCCAATCACGGCTCCGGGCTGTCTGTTTGTGGCCCTCCATGCAACAAATGAATATTAAATCTACGCTGGGCATTTTCGCACAATGGCAGGAGGTTACGCTTTGAAATATGAGAACGGTTAGAGCCAGAAATCCTGCGAGGTAACATCACCAAAGTCTCACAGGAAGTTTAACATCTATAAAGTGTGTGTGGGGGGGCTCCTGACCGCTGGAGCCAGCATATGCGCTGTAATATATTTTAATCACTGTGGAGGACGCATAAATTAGGCTTCCTTTATTCGATAAAAGCTGTAAATAAAAGCCTGTTTGCTGATAAAATTAAAACTCTCTGAAGGAAAATGAGAATATTTGCACAATAATGAAATGAGGAGTGGAGAGGTCACAGGAAAACACTCGTGCTTTACTTTCTTTGCTGCTTCCTGTGAAAAGTCTAAAACATCACGTTGATGTGTGAACAGATTCTGGTCTGAACATATTTGTTTAGGGTTTCTGTGCTCTTCATACTGAATATCTTCTCTCTGTGTGTGGCTGAATGTGGCTCACTGCGATCTTTCATTTGTGCTCTACAACATTTCATGCTTCGTGTCATTCAGCGTCATCACCGGCTGTACCTAATGTTCAGGTTTTATTCATGTGGACCTGCTAAGCTGTCGCTGGGCTCCTGTTTCTGGTAGAGCCGGTGCTGCGTGCAGGTGAGGTGGCGGCGCTGCGGCTGTGCCGACACGCACGCACAAAATGCTGCGTGTGTTTGTAGTGCTTACAGTGCTTATCGACATTATTCATGCTCGTTTTTACAGCACGGGAAATTTCACGGAAAAATCACAGCTTCTTTATGTTCAAATGAAAAATAAATACATAATTAAAAATAATGCCAATTTATATTATTTATGTAAAGAGCAGTAAATAAATAAAAGGTTCCTAGTGATCAGTGTCTGCTGAGAGCGTCTCAGTGAGGCGAGTGTGAAGAAGGAAAACGTAGCGGTCGCTGTGAATCAGAGCCGGTTTGAGAGTAAAATGAGAGAGGTTAGTGTTGATGAGTGTTTCCTGTGAGCTCACAGTGAAGAGTGTGTGTGTGTGTGTGTGTGTGTGTGTGTGTGAGTGTGTGTGTGTGCGCGCGCGGGGACACCAGTTGGGCTAACAGCTGAATCATGGCTCAGCCGCTGCCCCTCGTAGTCCTTGGCAGTTAGCGGTGTGAAAAAGCCTTCTCTTTGAGGGCATTATATAGATTAATGTGCTGCGCCTCGGGCACACACACACTCACACACACACTCACACACACTCACACACACACACACACACACACACACACACACACCTCGCCAGGGAGGGATACTGACTCAGTGTGTGTGTGCAGCATTGGATTGTTGAGTTTACTAAGTGTGTGTGGATGTGACGGGAACTGTGTGTGTGTGTGTGTGTGTGTGTGTGTGTGTGTGTGTGCGTGTGTGTGTGTGTGTGTGTGTGTGTGTGTGTGTGTGTGTGTGTTGGGGGGGTGAGTAAGCTGAGAGAGAAGCTCGCCTGGTTGATTTTTGAATTATTTTTTTTATAAATCACTTATATATTAAAATTTGTTTTTAAGGTGGAAATGTTGTTTAGCGATTTGTTTTTAAGGTGGAAATGTTGTTTAGTGATTTATTCTTAAGGTGGAAATGCAGTTTAGCGATTTGTCTTTAAGGTGGAGATGTTGTTTAGCGATTTGTTTTTAAGGTGGAAATGCATTTCAGGGACGACACAAAGATATCGTTCCTGCTTTTCTACGCTGAACTTTTTCACCTCATGTGAGGCTTTAAGTTTATGCAGGGTGTTGGTGGGGGGGTCGTGTAGGGACGGCTTTCTCTGAAGGTATTTTTATGTGGATTAAGGGGTGTTTATGAGGACTGGCTGACCACAAAAGGGGGAGGGGGGTGTTTCTCCTCACTCTCTCTGTTTTACCCCCCCCCCCCTGTTTTCCCCTTTCTAGCTGAATTAGCTGTGAGTTTAGCGGAGTGCGATCAGGGTGTAGCTGAGCTGATTCACACACACACACGGCTGCTGGAAGCAAACGCAGATGGAAAAGTACAACAGTGTTCCAGCTGAAGTTACAGCTTGTCGGGGTAAACAGGACACTTCAACTTTTAAAGGCCTTGCTTGCCCCCTTTTCTCATCTCGCTGGAAACTGCGGTGAAATTTATCTTATCAGGATTTAACGCGTTCCAGCCCAGATCAGTCAATCTGTGGGTGTTTCTATGACAGCCAACCGTGCGTGCGCCACGTACATACGTGTGCACGTGGAGCCGGAGCGTGTGCCGGTATCTGCAGCCGGTGGTCTAAATAACCTACTTTTGTCTGACAGCGGCGCGGAGACACGGAGGTGCACATATGCAGAAAGCTATTTGGAAAGGCCTCCTCGTAGCTGTCAGCTTTTATTATGCGCTGAGGTGTCATGTTTGTTAGGAAGCTGAGTGCAGATGGCAGAGTGGAAGAAATGGATCACTAATTTTAACAATGATTAATGAACAGAGATGGAAAATGAATTACATCGGACTATTGGAGGCAAGGAATATTTTCTCTGAAAATGTTAACTTCGGCTGCCAGGCAGCCGGCCGTGCTGTGGGTGTTATTGAGGAGGGGGAGGGTGCATGTGTGTGTGTGTGCATGTGTGTGTGCATGTGTGTGTGCGTGCGTGCGTGTGTGCGCTCTAAGGTGCAATTTTTCCCCTGCATCTTTTGTAGAATCAACACTTCACTGCTCTTGCCTATTACTTTAGTGCTCGCCTGCTTAAACACTGCCAGCTTCACACACGCTGTTGTTCCCCCTGTGTGTACTGCTCTAGCAGTTAAGGTACACACTCTTTAATAAGGTAAACACAGGAAAGGTTAGACTGTCTTAAAATGTTCCCTATTTTCATTACTCTGCAGTGCGCTTTATATCAAATCAGAGATGTTGCAGATTCAATCAAGTGTTAGCAGCTCGTGCCGAGGCGTCTGCCTTTAACCGCTCTCTGAGCGCGCCGTGTCTGCAGGTCTGCAGGCGGAGGCGTGGCCGGGGGTGTTCGGACTCCCTTTTTGTCCCTACGGGTGCAGTGTGTGCCTGTGCACCCCAAGGGTGCACCTGTGTGCCCTGAAGGCTCACGCATGCTCTGTTTCTTCTGCACTCAGGACACAGGCAGATATTCCGACGAGGAGCTTCGATGTGTTGTGACACGGTGGTGCAGAGGTTAGCAGCACGGTTCTGGGCTTGAGCCTTGATGTGTTCTCGCTGTGGCTCGTGAATATCTCCATTTCTGCAGGCTTGCATTAGAGCGAGCCTTTTTATTTTTATTTTGTGAATGTTTTTGTAGCAAAATATAAAAACGTTCAAACTGAAGCCTCAGCGTCTGTCACGTATTTGTGTGGTGCAGAATAAAACCAAGGCCCGACCTGCTTTAGTCTTAACACCACACATATCAACTCAGGCCCATCAAACCCGCTGCAGAGGACGAGTCAGCTTTCAGATGCGATGGCAGCCAGACCGCAGACCTGCCATCCTCCATTGTTTGTGATCTGAGGGGAAACCTTGGAGTTTCTGCCACTTTTTCCCCTCGCATCAGACCCACCCCCTCACCCCGTCGCCCCCCTCCCAGACGCGTCTCTGCCGATGTTCGTCTGGTGGGCGGCTGGTGGAACACGGTTTAATAGGTAGATGTGAACTATTTTGAATTTAATTAATCTCCTGATGGGAAAAAAGAGAAAACAGCAACTTCCAGCAACACAGTGTGTGTGTGTGTGTGTGTGTGTGTGTGTGTGTGTGTGTGTGTGTGCACGTTTGAGGAGACAGAGGGAGAGATCTCAGGTTACGGCAGCATATGCTAAGCACTCGGAAAACATACACAATGCCTTTGGTGAACAAGGTAGTCGGTATGCCCCTGGGAGCCAATTTAGATTGTGACTTAAGGCAACGTCGTGGCTTTGTGTGTGTGTGTGTGTGTGTGTGTGTGTGTGTGTGTGAGAGAGATTTACTCTTGACGCTCCATTGAAACAGTAGTGGTGGGTAAATCTGGGTGGCCCTCCTGCAGACCCTCCACATCTGTGTCCCCCCCCCCCCCCCTGCAGGACTGAGCCGGCTCCTCTCTGCCTGGCTGCTCCTCCGCACTCACAGCACACTCAGCCAGACCTCGTTTTACCCAATCACAGCGTCCGCGGTAACCAAACCCACCGCGGCAGACGACGGTATTGATCCGAGCGTGAGTGGCAGGCGGAGTACGGCGCGCGGCGTGGAGCGTTTAGCGCCTAGATTGAGGGTAAATATACAAAAAAGGAGATCTCGCAGATTCCCGTCTAAGCAAACTTTGACAGATTTAAGCAAACGTTTGAAATGTCACAAAAAATGAAATGTAAATCAGGAGCAGTTTAGTCAGCTGCGTCGAAACGGATAAATTAACTTCTTCAACAAAGAGCAAAGCTCCGCCACTTTTTAGGCGTTCCTCCTCGATGTGAAGTCTGTGCAGAGGAAGCAAACGCTGGCAGAAGCTCCGATATCTGCCAGCCGGGCTGCTCTAACAGGAAGTGCCGGCCTTTCTTACTCCGTGCTCTCCGAGCGCTCGTGCAGCGCGGGGCGTCGAGGAGCGGCGTGGGGCTTTTGCACTCCCCTTATCAGCCGTCGCTGCAGAAAACATCATCATCAGAAGAAGAAATGAAAAAAGTCCGACACTGATGTGCACAAGCAATTACAGTTCATATATTTGTTAGATTATTCGTGTAAACGACATCACGTCTGCACAGGAAGTGCTGGGAAAATAAAGCCGTGTGTCGGGGGGGGGGGGTCTTTCTCTGCTGTCGCCACCGTTACAAACTTGTCAAGCTTCAAATGTGTGTGACTGTGAATTTCCTGGTGTGTGTGCTTTGTTTACAGGCTCTTGTCGTCCCACCTTCTGTGAAGCTGTCGGCGCTCTTCCTGACACCCGGCGCTCGCTGGAGAGGCGGCAGTCACGCAGGTACGATCGCACCGATTGATCGCGGGAGAAAGGGGAGGATATTAAAGGTGTCTGTCACATTTGTGCGCTCTCCTGCTTTGCTTTCTTTCCCAAAAGTCCACAAAGTCGTGCCGTACTTTCTCTGAGTTGGCCTGTCGCAGCGTCTGCCGGCGGCTCAACGGCGTGCTCGTTGGACTCCACGCTTCCACTGCCAGCGTGCACGCACGTACTCACGGCAGCTGAAGATGTGGTCAAAGCGGCCGTGTTTGGGCGTGTTTTCGTGCATCCGCGACGTGAGTTTGAAGGCACATATGCCGGGATGCATGGCGGCAGAGCCGGCAGCAGGATGCGTCGGGGGCGTGTTTCTGCTGCGCGTGTGACTCCGAGTCTGTTAAATCTGCTCTTTGCATCTGTCTGCTATTAAACTGAATCTGGCTCCGTTTAACGTCTTCTCCTCATCACGCGCAGAGAAAAATAAAAAATCAACCTGTAGCTGCAACATAAATACGAGCAGCGAAGATATGAAATATTGATTCAATTATCAGAAACACTCAGACGGCCTGTTTACTTTTTCCTTGGACTGAATTCTGAGCGTCCAGATGTGGAGCCGCTGATGTGAGGCTTCCTGGAAATTTCAGGACGTTTTCGGCTGGCGGGCGCGCTGCGGTCAGACTGTGCCGCTGGTCGTTACTGTGGTAACAGAGGAGATGGAGACAGGGTTGAGAGAAAGCTTATTTGAACCCAAACCTGGGTCTCTTTTTAAATCTGAGCCGTCTGGCTGCACGAATGTAACGTAAAGTGTGACCGAACGATGGAAACGCCCCGACACCTCTGCATCATCTGCCCAGTTTTTATATGGTCACTTTTCTTAACTATGTGAATGAGGGAGCGTTTCTGAATGTCCACACATGTGACATTCAGAGGTATACATGTATGTGTGTGTGTGCACGCCTGCCCTGCACGTCATATCGCTTCATCCATTAAACAGAAGGAGGGTTCTTCTTCTGTCCGCTCCTTTTCCTGCATGATTTGAGCGACGTACAGATGATTCATTTACTGAGGATGTCCACAAATCTGTACGTTATTCTTTTAAATGCTGATTTCACACGGAGGCCGGAGCGGTGACACTGTGCTAACGACGTTTAACTGCACATTTAAACCGTGAGCTACTTGAAGAAAAAGAAACACAATTTCAGTTTTAAAAGGGAAAGTTTGTGTTAATGAACAGAGCGTCTTCTTTTAAACTTACTAAAAAAACATTCATGTCTGTGAGTTCAGTTTTATTCATTTAGCAGCAGTCACGGCTCTTTGTACTGTAAGACCTACAGTAATACAGGCAGCCTCATTTTACACGTTTAACTACATATTACAGAAATGCTGCTTTAATGAATAAAAGAAATAAATTACAGAAAGCTTTCTTTCCTGTGCCCGCCTTTGCATTTTCCATAGCTGTCCAGTGGGCCGGATTGGGCTCTTCCCTGGGCCGATTCTGGCCCCTGGGCCTTGCGTTTGACACCCCAGCTCTATAAGAAGAACTTGGCGACAGTGGGAAGGAAAAACTCCCTTTTAACAGGAAGAAACCTCCAGCAGAACCAGGCTCAGGGAGGGGCGGGGCCATCCAAAACACACCAGTCTTTTCAGCACATATTCACACACACACACTCGCACACACACGCACACACACGCACACACACACACTCGCACACACACACACTCGCACACACACACACTCGGCCTGTCACAGAGCCACACCGCTGTCATTTCCTCTGTGCAGCTCAAGGAGACAATTAGCAAACAGAGGTGACACGGTAAACAGGTGCGAGCCATTATTCCTGGAGCTGGATGAGCGTGGCCACCCCATCCCTCACCGTGATGGGCTGTTACTGTGTGTGTGCGGGGGGGGGCATGCTTCATCCTACCCAGTTGTCTGTAATCAGCACGTCATCATCATCATCATCATTGCAGAAACGAGACTCTCTCTCTCCGAGGCTCACATTCATCTTTAAATCCATACCTGTCTGCCCGCCGTCCCTCCTCTTCCTCGCTCATAATTACTCCTCCTCTCTCACGTCTCTGTGTTCTTTTCGTTTGTAAAAGTCCTTCGTCCTGGGAGAGAGGGGGCGTCCCGCGCAGCAGAGGGAGGGACGAGGGTCAGGACGGTTTGTAAAAAATTGATTGGTGGTAAAGTGCTAATCAATGAAAGCTGGAAGTTCATGTATCAGAGGAGCAGGTATGTACCGGAGCGTACATACTGCCGGTGGCGTGGCGCGCCGTGCTGTTTAGGAACACGTTTTTGATTAATCAAATATAGCACGCGGTGAGTCACGGCGTGTTGGCTTGTGTCATATCGGAGGTATGTGCCACAGATTTCCCTCATATTGGAAGCAGAGCTAACACATGCTACCCCTGACGTATTCTCACACCATTTCTCACACAAAGCTCGCACACACACGCACAGATGACTTATAGACGCACACACAGCAAAGCTGCTGCTCTAACACGCTCGCACACAGCAGCAGTCAGAGGTATTTTCACCCTCTGCTACGCTATACTGCCACTCCAGTTTAAAAAATGCATCACTTCCTGTTCTTTAGTAGACGTGAAACCATTTAAAGTTTAGATTCACAGGTTCGTGGTTCACCTGAGGCTCATTTTAAAGCACCGTGTTGTGCCTCCGTCCTCTTTGCCGTCTCTTTGTCAAACACTAAAGCGAGACGAGCACTAACCCGTCCTCCGCGTGATGGAGCAGAGAGGGCGGAGACGGGTCAATTTAGCCACAGTTTCCTCTCCGGCGTTGCTGGGTTGAGATTGTCGCTGCTGTGCGGTTCTCTTCCCTGCTGGTATAAATAAGACATGATTGGCATCGTGGCAGAAAAACGCCGCTCGCTCTCTCGCTGACAGCCTTCATTTGCTGGAGGAGTGGCAGACTTGGTGGGAGTTAATGATTATAATTATTTGGCTTTTTTTTACATTGTAGGATAATTATTTAAGAGGTTTGTGTAGTCATTGTTGTAATCAGTAAAGAGAGATTACAGAAAATCCACATGCCAACAGATGGCACTTGGCTGTTGTTGTTGCTGCGTATTAAAGCGAGTACGGCGGCGGCGGCGGCAGCCAGGCGACGGCGAGAGGACAATCAGAAAGAGGCCAAATTATTAAACAATTTGTGCTTCATCATAAATCCATTTATCGTATCGCTTCATCTCAGCAGCAGCTACCGCTGGATGTACGCCGAGTCACAAACCAGCACGCCGCAGGGGGAGGGACTTAACCAAAAAACGACTTTATCAGAGAGGGAGGACCGAGCAGCTAATGTGGAGGAGAAAAAAGCTGAAAAACCACATGACCTCTGACATCAAAGCTCTGAGCAGCCAATCAAGAATCAGCTCACTCACTGAAAAAACAGCTGGAATCAGGACGTTTACGTTTAATCTGCGAAAACAAGATTTTTATGTTAGCTCGGCGTGAACAACGATCCCATCATGGAAACGGCTCCGACTCACACTTCCTGTCATTCAGCGTTTACACCGGCCTTCAAAATAAAACGTTTGAGTCGCCTGAAGAGTCAAAAATCATAAATGACAACAGAAAAAAGTTTACGTTACACACTGCCTTAAATCTGACACGTGTGCAGAAACACACACTCACACACACACACACACTCACACACACAGAGACACACACACGCACACACACACGCACAGACTCACACAGAGACTCACACAGACACACACACACTCACACACACTCACACAGAGACTCACACACACAGAGACACACACACGCACACACACACGCACAGACTCACACAGAGACTCACACACACTCACACAGACTCACACACACACGCACACACACAGAGACACACACACACACACACACACACACAGACTCACACACACACGCACACACACAGAGACACACACACACACACACACACACACACACACGCACAGACTCACACACTCACACAGACTCACACACACACGCACACACACAGAGACACACACACACACACACACACACACACACACACACACACACACACACACACAGACTCACACACACTCACACAGACTCACACACACACACACTCACAGAGACACACACAGACTCACACAGACTCACACACACACAGACTCACACACACACAGACACAGACTCACACACAGACTCTCTCACACACAGACACAGACACACACAGACTCACACACAGACTCACACACACACAGACTCACACACACACACACACACACTCACACACACACACACACACACACACACAGACTCACACACACACAGACTCTCACACACACAGACTCACACACACACACACAGACTCACACACACAGAGACACACACACACACACACACACACACACACACACACACACACACACACACACGCACAGACTCACACACACACAGACTCTCACACACACAGACTCTCACACACACACACACACAGACTCACACACACTCGTGCTGAAACTGTCGACTTTTCGACACATTTTCACCTTTGACCTTTGCTTTCAGTTGCTGCTACAGCCGGTGGCGGCGGCTCGACTAAAACTCGCGGAACGTCTCCCACCGTCCTGCTCTTCGATACTTGTGTATGTGAGGCGAGCGAGGTGAGGCGCTGTCCGGGCTCGGCGAGCAGCACCGCGCCGCTGCTGCCCTACATTCCTCACTAATTGTATAATTGGAGACACACACACACACACACACACACACACACATGCCCTTCAAAGCAAATCACAAAAGAGCATTTTGGGAATAATAATAATTTCAAAAAGCGTCCATTATTAATCCCACACACCAACATCGCTGGCAGCAGCAGCTCCACTGGTTAGCACAGACCCCGCCCCCTCCGACAACACACGCGCGCACACACACACACAGAGTGTGTGTTCATTATGGATGTCCAAATTATTTTCACAATAAAAGAAGCAGCGATTAGATGTTCACAAAGTTAAAGATTATAATTATTTTTGTTATTATTAAATCAAAGTACTGGAGATTTTCAGTTTTATTCAGATTGTATACATGCACAGATTTAAAAACCCTCAATTAAAATATTTTATTTCAAAGTTGAGTCAGAAAATATAAAAACCCCAAACATTAAATTTGTGCCGTCACCGATTTATGGAGGTCAAAGTCTGCCAACCACACAGGCGCAGTAAGTAAACAGGATTCCTTTAAATCCACCAAAAATAATATGAAAAATAAAAAGAGGCAGTCTTTTTATTTTTGTGGGACAAAAATAAAAAGATTGCCTCTTTTTATTTTTGTGGGACAAAAATAAAAAAGCAATAAATTATTTACCCCCCCCTCCCCCATCATCATTTTCCTATTTGATTTTTCTTTATGTATTTGAGCTTCATTATGCAAATGCGGCCAGAATAACTCTGACTGACAGTTTTATATTATTATCGGCTAGATTAGCGAAGCGCCTCCGTTCTGATGAAGCCATTTCTGTGGCGAGCCCGCCGTCGATCAACCAATCGGTGAAAAGTCTGACCCTGCGACATGCTCCGAATGGCAGCAGAGGAGTGTGAGACACAGGAAAAGCAGAATAATCATAAACACACAGGATAATTAAAGCCATGTTTTAAAAATGTTTATGAATTTTTCATCCCTTGATTTATACCTGAATCACAGGACAGGGTGCTTTTAATTTGAAAATCTCTTTCTCAATTTTGGCCTTTTGAATCCAGAGGTCCGCCTTAAGAATCAGTGATCGGAGGCCGTGTTTCACTGTTACTGCCACATCCTCACAGATAGGTTTACGGTGGTTGCCACGCAGGCGCTCATTTCCAGTGTTACTGAGGGACGGCGGCGGCAGGGAGGGGGGTAAAGATGATTTCTGAGGTCGTCTGCGGCGTCTAACCGAATTGTGGGCTGCTGTTAAAATGGAGCCGTTAATTAATACTATTGATCAGCAAAAAAATAAAGGCGAGTGCGATTTGCATACGGGCCGGATGATCAATGCATTAACCGATTTTTTTTCCTCTCTCCTCTGAAATCTGATTTCCCGAGTTTTCAAAGTGAGACAGAGGGAGTTCAGACTAATGTGGATCGATTGTTCCTCTCTCAGACAGGAATACAAAGCATTTTATTAGCCAGTGAAGGGGGAAACATACCGGGACACAAGGCGTGAGGCTGATTTCTGTCTCACCTCGACAGGAAGACACCTCCCGCTTCTACGTTTTTCTTCACACTTGCAAAGCGTGTGAACACGAGGAGGCGACGCCTCCCAAAATATGTTTTCTAAAAGCAACGACGTGAAGATAAAATAGTAATAATACAAAACATGGATGACAATAACAGGGGGCATGAAAACAACGCAGAGAAAACGCAGCAGAGAGAGGTGTTAAAAAAGCAATATGTTGTTTTTGCCTCCTTCCTCTCTCGCTCTGGCAGCAGCAGCTTATTATAGCGTATTGATTTATAAAGCTTTAAATGTGATCCTGCATGTCCAAGTCAAGGGCAGGGAGTGAAAGAGAGAGCGAGAGAAAAGGAGGAAGGCGAGAGACGCCTGGAGACGCATAGAGACGGAAAGAGTGTCCACGGCGTGGGGAAGTGGCGGCGAGGCTTTTTCGGAGGCGCACTACAACACAAAAGGGTAATTGTTTTAGCCCAGATGTTGCTTTCGCACAACAAGCAGGATACAATGTTCCTACTGAGCTGATGAGCCCAATCAGTGAAATGATTAAAAATTGATTTTGTCCCTGTAATTACAGTATGTAAACTACTTAGCCGGGATTGCAAAGGAAGTGATTTTCTAATTACGTATATACTCTGGTGTCTAATGATTGGTTTTTTGAAGTAATGAAGAGAGGGTCCTAACGACTCCACTGTGTTCTGTTGTTGAAGGGAGAAGGCAGGAGGAACCGTGTGTGTGTCGGGGAGGAGGGGGGGCTGATGACAGAGCATCGTTAGGGCAAAGACAGCAGGCTCGGATACAAAAGGGGGGGATGAAAATTGAATTTTTGCCAGCCAGCGCTCGCACGATAACACGGGGGCCCTGTGTTCGCTCGCTTCGGATCCGGGAGCTAAATGGAGGCTGCGACTTCTCGTGGGGTTCGCCAGGCCCTGACCGGCCCGCAATCTGGAGCCTGCAATTAAAACCTCACGGGGGTTAAAGATTGAGGACGTTGGGTGAGCGCGGGAGAATTAACGGATGAGCCACAGAGAGAAAAGCAGAATGCCCAGCGCTCGGCCGTTTGCGTGCAGACGGGGAACTTTCAGGAGAACCGAGCCGTTCGGGCTGAAAAAGCTACAACAGCAGTCGCCTCAAGGTGCTTTAAACTGCGACCCTGCAGTCAGGCGACCCCCTATCGGCAAGCTGTTGGCAACAGTGGGAAGCAAAAACTCCCTTTTGACAGGAAAAAACCTCGGGCAGGACAAAGCTGTGGGAGAGAGCCAGCTGATGATACGTGCAGCTCGGTTTAGCGCCGTCTCTGCTCTGTTGTTGATTCTGGAAACATCTGCTGAGACCTGAATGACACAAATGAGTAAAAATGTTCTTTATGTAAAATGTAGCAGTCAAAAACACACGTCGCTGTTAGCCTGTTGCCCTCAGTGACTGATGTCACAGAGAGGTTTCACTGATGAAAACTTTTTCGCACATACAGATGTGACTTGGCTTGACTCATAATGGGCTCGACCACAATCCCATCATTATTATTTTTACTGTGTGAAACCCCCTTGCTCTTATTTTGAAAGTCAGCTCGACTCGTCCCTCCTGGTTTGGGACTGTCAGGTTGTGACTGTGGCGGTCCTCAGCATCATTCAGCTGCCTCTTCAGAGAGGCCCTCCTCTGGTGCTTCAACCGTCCTGCTCGGGTCTGGAGATGCTCTGTGAGCGGTGGGGGTCCCTCTTATCCCTGGGCAGAAGCAGAACAACGTGGAGGAGAGACTCACCTGAGAGGCAGCTGCACCTGTGGCTCATTAAACTGCCAGAGACGATGAAGACAGCGAGTGTTTTGCAGAAAAGCACCAGCCAAAGGGTCGAGGGTCATTCTGCTGGCATTCAAGGTCCTGCAGACCATATTAGCCTCGTCTGCTCGTTATCACTTCCACGAGTGTCTTTGATTATGAGGGTTTCAGGAAACGCCTCTCAGTGTTAGGAAGGTTAAGTTGGCATTAACGGCCACTGGCTTTAGATTGAAGCAGGAAGAGGAAGGACTGGAAGACTCGACTCAGCCTTCTGTAGGAGACGGCTCAACGAGGCCTCAGAGATGCGACCTTTGACTCAGGTCGTAAATTAGAATCCAACATGGAGTCTGGTAAGCGGCGGCGCTGTGGCAAGGCGCAGAGAGGGTCGCAACGTCGCTCTATCAGACGGAGACAATAGAGATAAAGTTCGAGGGTCGCAGAAGGAGCACATAAATCACAGCACGCAGAACGAGTCTCCGCCTCCACCGCCGCTCTGCACGCCTTCGCTGCACGCCTTCGCTGCACTTAAGACATCCAACAGAAGTCAACATGCTTCCTCTGGCTTACCCTCTGTTCAGTATTGAATATTTAATTATGACTTTATTCATTAATATTTTGAAAATAATAATGTTTCTGGAGGAATGAAAGGACGTGAGTTAGGCCTGCTCTTATTGGGAGGGAAAGATCTGCGGTTTTGAGTTCCTCGGGAACATTAATAAGTGACAGAAAGCTCGATTAAGAAAGCCGGGATGCGACTAGAAAGAAAAACGACAAAGCTTTGAAACGCTGCCAGAATCACCAACTGCACTCCTCTGACACAGCTGATTGTAAGAGGAGCCGATAGCATAGCTGGCTTAGGCCTTTAATAATTCATTTAGTTAGGCTATGATCTATCATTTTGTACCTTTTGACATGCGATATTGAAATTTAATATTGCATCAATACAAATGATGTATTGCCAGTCGTCGGGAGAAAGGATGTGGATTGCAAAAGGATCTCTGCAAATGTCTTTTCTCCCTCTCTTTCTCTCTTCCCTTTCCAAAGCTTCATTGTACTCGAGTAGAAAGGCATAAGAGAAACATCTGTCTTCGCCCCCCCCCCCCCAACTCTCCACTTTGATATGTGTGTTTAAAAAAATGACAAGTGAAAACGCTCAGGGAGAAAGTCTCCAGCTCGAGTCTGAGCGGCTCAGAGGAGACGGGTGGGGGTGGAAGCGAGGAGCAGAGGGAACATGACAGCGGCGGCTCAGGGAAACGTCGCGTGCTGTCGAGATCTCTGACACTGCTCTTTAGAGCAGCGAAATCCCGCGGGCGCCGATACTCGGGAACCAAAACGAGAGAGAGGCCTGTGCGTGGCACCTGTCCGTCCTGCGAGGTCGTTACAGACGATTACGCCACACCTGCCCTGAACGCTGCCATCGCACGTATACCCGCTGGTAAAGTGGCGCTGCTCCTCACTTCCTGTCGTAGTTCTCCTCTTCCTGTCAAACACAGCCAGAGTTTCTAATATTCAGCTCAGTGTGCGGTAATCTTTGCAAGCCCAACGCTCAGCTGGATCTTCATGATGTCGCAGAGAGGGGCTACAAGCCCCACCCACCTGCAGTGAGTGGCAGCCAATTAAAAGAAGAAAGTCTTAAAGTGGGAGGAGCTTTTTTCAGAGAAAGGAGGGGCTGACCCGGGATCAGAAAAAGAAGCCTCATTCTGAACTGTGAATCATGCAAAGCTGCTCTGGAACAGTAATGAATAGAGACCGTTAGCCCGGATGTCATACGTGTGCCTGGATGAGTACCTGTCAGTCAGTCCTGGGCGGTCGCGTGTCTAAGGTGAGCTGGCAGCTGATAGGAGGAATAAATTAAAACGCATCCTTGCTATAAACACAAACCAGAGATGATCTTTTCACTTGTTATTTTCACTTGTCCGAAAATGATTGACGATACTAAATCAGTGAAATGGATGAAAGGTGGAGCTCCAGAGCCCGAGCAGAAGAAACGCACACGGCTCACGCGACCTGTCGAGGGTCAGGGTGAGTTCAGTTTGTGCCGCACATTAACCAGACACGTGTTTGTGATTCGGGTTTTTCACATAAGTCATGTTTTCGAGCTCTTGTTTGTTGGCGTTGGACGCATTTAGGCGTAAATGTAAATCGAGGCGTTCGTTGGGGGAGGGTGCACACGGGCTCCTGCTCTGCTTCTCTGTGAGACGCAGACACGCTCGGTGTGAACGGATCCTTCATCACCATCCTCTGACTACCCATGCCATCCTAGCTGTAATAAAATCCAGCGTCTGATTGGCCTGATGATTGCAGATGATGGCGTTGATGATGATGGTGATAGTGTGCGCTCATTACAGAGGTACACTGGTAACTTATTACAAACCAGGCTCAGACGTGGGTGTAAAACTCTACGTTTCCACGAACAGATCTAACACGTGACTCTTCGATGTCACACAAAGCTTTGTCTGAATCAGAGGCGCTGACCTGTGATTCCGTGTGTCACGCCGATGACTCCACGGTTCTGTGTCATTCACGCCGCATGTGTTTGCATTTGCATCTCAGCGTCAGTTAAACTGCAGCTGTTTCTCAAACACGCCATCTCACGTCCAAGACATTTCATCAAAGCAAAAATGTGCTCCTCTGCGCCGTGCGCCGCTTGTGCACGTTGACCTTTAGCTGTGCCCTGACACCGCTCTGAACACGGAGGACGTCTGCCGCCCTCCCAGGTGTCTGAGCATGTAAACAGCGGGGTGGAAAGACCCGGCGAGAGAGAGAATGAGGTGCGGTTGGGAGGTGCACCGGGTCGTGGTGTGCCTCCCTGCTCTCAGCCTTATGTCAAGGCTTTATTATCTCACCTGCCAAGGTCCCGACCTGCTGCAGCCAGCATCTTCTCCTCTCACCTTCCACCAAATCATCATACAGCAGCCGGGCTGAGACACAGCTCAGTGCACGCTGCCCTCGTCATAAACACTTTCATGCACAGAAAATTTCACATATGAGAAGATGCTGCTTCGAAGGTAAAATGAAGCTGGTTTGAAGAAATCATCCACCGTGGAGGCCGTGCGTAGATCCCTGACAAACTAAAAATGTACAGAAACACATTTGAGCCATTTCTTATTTGTTACTATTTCCAAAATCTGCGAAGTCTCTGGACTCTTACTTTGAAGTGTGTTTTTTTTAAAACATGGAGGCAGAGGCTCACACGAGGTTTAGGACACGAAACGGAATTAATTTAAGAACAGCTGATATTACTTTTGTAAACTGACACTTATTTAAACTTATATAAATAAAATAATATTTACTAGTGATGAGTAATGTTATAATTTTACGTCACAGTGGAATAAAACTTTTTCTGTGTTTTATAAAAATGGATGATGACGATGATGACACGTCTTCTGTGTCACGTATTAATTATTGATGTTTTTGCTGTTTTATCGCTGGTCACGGAGCCTGTTCTCAGGCAAATGTGAGGTCAGTCCTAGCAGCACTGCGCTGACCGGACGCCATGCTTGTTCACGCCACTACTACTGTCTACTGTGATGTCTGCACCGCAGACCACGATTGGCTCGTGTCTTAGTGGTTCAGGTGTGCAGTGAGCTTTATGCACGTTAACTAGCTAACAAAGACTCGTTTGGATCAGTAAGGGTTATTTGTTTGTCTCCAGTTTCCCGTTAGTGACGTCATTGCAATCAGGATTAAATGTCTCCCCGTCCATAAAGGCGCCAGTCTCTCTGCAGGATGAGCGTCACATGACTGCGTATGATGTCATCGTGGAAGAAATTGTTGCTCCAAACGTCCCGTTTAATAGATGCCGATCCCGTCTGCTGGTCATCCCGAGGACCGGGCTGTCTTTTCTTAAAGTCTTTGTTCCCTTGCACACTCCTTCCTTTCCTTCCTTTCCTCCTCCTTCCTCAGGGGTGCGTTTGGCAGGTCGACACCTCAGCAGGTGGGGCGTTGTGGGCCAGGTGACCTTTGTCTGTCATTGTTTTGCTCCTCACACCTCACCCAGGGAGCAGGGAAGGAGCTTAGCGTATTCCACCTGCCACCGACTCCACCGTCGCCCTGCTCGATATCGGCGTCCGGCGGGTGAGCTCGACGTGCCAACGGAGAGCAGAGAAACTCTCAGACGAAGCCAACAGCCAATGGCCTTCCCTTTGATCCCGCCCGGAAAACGAACCCCGACGCTAGATTCCAAATGCGAATTGCGTTCCTGCGCGTGGCATCGGGAGATAAATCAAACGCACCTTGAGTGAGTAAGGGGACGGAGATGAAATGAAATACCCAAACGCCGCCTCCACCGGGGCCTGATTGAGTTCAGGTGGCTGGGAAGTGTCTCACCCAGGGCTAGTTGTCAGTGAAGGATCTGCTGTCTTCTCGCGCGTTTGCGCTGCAGGCGAGCCGCGCCACGCCAGGCGGGCCGCTTTGACGGATCTTCGCGCGCCTCCCGTGTTGTGGGGGGACAGGCCGTTGAC